>NW_026137966.1:1507288-2068814 GCF_019393585.1 Leptopilina boulardi
AACAATTGCGACAGAAGTTAAAATTTTTAGTTTTTAGAAATTTCAAGTTTCATTAAAAAAATTATTAATGAATTAAATGTTTTTCAGTTTCCCATAATATATTACAGTTTTAAATATTCAATATTGTCAGAAAAAATGGACAACCTTAAACAGCCTTAATTTCGAAAGGTTAAAATTTCTGCGGTCTCTCCCCTTAAAAAGAAACTTTGATATAACTAGAAACTTGCACAAACTTCTTATTGTTTTCCTTTAGTTAATAGAAGACTTTTATAGATTATATTAATTTTCCGCTTTTGTCATTACAATAATGCATAAAATAACATGATAACACAAAAGAAACTTTTTTTTCATTCAAAATTAATTTTTTTTAAATCGGCTACGTGAAAAGATTTTAAAATATACATTAAAATACTCACAACACATCCATAAATTATAAGGAAAAGGAATTTTGAGGGAACATTACATTTTTATTTAAACTTCCTTCAGGCGCACCGTGACTTGTTTGATATTGTGACCTGTAAAAATACTTTGGGGTAATGGGAGAATCGTGTCAGCCAGCAGAGTTTCGTTACCTCGATATGAATTTTCTTAGTTCTTTGAAAATTGAAAAAGATTCATTTATAAAATTTGATATTGTTGCATATTTGATTGCGAAGAATCCATATTTGTGTTTTATTGTCTAAAACGTGTTATTATTGGATATTTTAATACTAAAGAATCTGTAGGAAAAAGTGGGGAAAAACCGTGTACCTTTTTGTAATTCTGATCGGTTTACGAAGAATCTATCAAACAAATTAGTTCAAGTCTCGTTGAAAATTCTTCTTTGAACGTTAGAGAATGAGAAAATAAGGTCGATGGCATGAAAAAAATTTTTTGACCAATTTAAACCAGGCTTTTCAAAAAAATGCAAAGTATCAAGAAACTAGGGTACATCATGGAATATTCCTTAACTTCTTATTCAATTATTATTATATATCACTTACATTAAGGAGCCGTTCATAAACCACGTGGACACATTTGGGGGGGGTGTAGTAAAAGTCCACGGTTGTCCACAAGGGAAGGGGGGTGTTGGAGCAATTGTCAACGTGGACCTTCAAACAAAATAAAAAATTGGTCAAGTACGAGTTACAGTCGCTTACCTAGGGTTCCATTCACGATTATTTAAATTTAATTTTAAATATTTAAATATAATATTTTAAAGGGGTTGGCTATATTTTTCGTGAAATAAAATATGTGTACCAAGTTGCAGCTTCTTAGCTCCAAAACTGTAAAAGTTAAAGCGGGGAAGGATACGTTTGTTCCGAAATTTCGAGTTTTTGTACTATAACTATATTAAATTCAAGTCCAAACGGGTTCGCTATAATATTCCTGTAATCTACTCGCAAGAATACGTATGTATACCAAATTTGAGCCCAATCGGTTAAAATGGCTAGATTTTAGGGGGGGACAGGATTTTGTGGACGGACATAAGTGAAACCATAAGGGTTCCGTGTCGGTTCACTGCGTGAACGGAACCCTCAAAACCACTGAAAACCGTCTGAGTGATTGCTGGCATATTTTTAAAAAATCTAGCTTAAATTTCCCTATGTCGATTTTTTTTAATTTAATTTTATAAATTTATTTGATTTCAGATGAGCCCGATTTCCATATTGTTGGTCACCGCAAATCATATTTTTTAAAAGGACATCACTTTGACAGGATATAACTTTAAAAATATGGAATATTTTTAACTTTTTTTTTGAAATTCATGTTGCACCACATCTAAAATCCGTAAAAAAAGACGGAAAGCAAAATTCAGTATCAGGAAAAATTTCGGCTTAATTAGGGCTCCAAGTTTCTAAAAAAAATTTCTTCTATACTCAAATTTTAAAAAAATAACAAAAGGACAAAATTTTAACTTTCAAAACAAAATTTGAAATACTGCGCTAATATAAATTATAAACATTTTTATTTGTTTTTATTTAAGGAAAAAGATAATGATATTAGAGATAATAAAAACACAGAAATAAGTTATACTCTATTGAAAAAATTAACATTTCAACAATAAAAGGTTTACAGGTCCAGTCAAAATTATTAATTAATAACATTATCTCAGCAGGAAGAAGGGCAAAACATATATTCATTTTTAATTGCACACCTGTATACGGGTAATTCTCTCAAAAAGAACAAACTATTTGTGCACAATTTTTGGACGCGAGGTTTTTGTTAAAAAATAATAACATTAATTTCAATTAATAAACATTCTCCCAGCCATACGATAAAATTCAACAAATTTTTATGGGATCACTAAAGAAAATTTCAAAAAAATGACAAACAACTGAATTATTGAATGAAAACTAGTGTTAAAACTCAGTTTTTATTCAATATTTCAGTTATTTTACCTTTTTTTAAAATTTTCTTTAGTGGTCCGATTGAAAATTGTTAAATCCTAACATATATATGGCTGACAGAATTTTAAATAATTTCAATTAATTTTCATATTTTTTAACAAAATATCTTAAAAGCGTAATTTATCCTTTTTGAGAAAATCACCCATACATATTCGAATCTTTTCAGAATATAAGCGTGTACGCATGATAGTTAAAATTCTTATATAAATTGAAAAAGGTTTATGAAAGGATAATTATAATTCAATTTTAATTTTTGGATACATTCATTTAAATTATTGTTAAATTTTGTTCTTCTTGACATCCTAATAAAGAAGGCTCAATTAATGTTAACCTCAAAAACAAATTAACACTAAAATCGTAGTATCGAGAAAAAATACAACGACGAAAAAATTTTTTAACATAAATAAATAACCAAAAGTTTATGTAAATCGTAAAAAAACCAGTTAGCTCGCGTATAGATCAATGTCAAAAAAAATTATCGGACACGTTAACTGAAAGTTTTTGAACCACTGAATACAAATCTGGTACCAATTTTGCAAAATTAAAAATGGCGCATCAAAGATAGCGCCCTAAACATAGAAAAAAAACTTACGTTTCCCAAGTAGTAATAATAATTATCGATAAGTGCCACATGTTTTTAACGGTTTTCGAGGTCGCTGATTACGAATATGATGTCGAATTGACAATTTGACAGTTAACAGCTGTCAAACCAACTGTCAACTTTTCTAAAATTCTATTAGATTAAGTAAAAGTGACAGTATAGAGATTTTCAAGGTCGCTGATTACGAACATGATGTTAGATTTACATTTTGACAATTGACAGCTGGAAAAACAACTGTCAACTTTTCTAAAAAGTGATTATTTTTGTCAGAAATCACAGTATAATCCAATCTGTCTCGCTATATTTTTCCTGTAATCTACAAGTAAAAATACGAATATATACTAGATTGCAGTTCTTCATATACAAAAATGTAGAACACTGTTAAAAATGTTTGTAGTTTTAATATACATAAAGTACTTAAATTTAAGAAACTGGTATATTAGAGTGTAATTCATATACAAAGTATATTAAATTTTGTCACTGAAAAAAATTCAAATAAAAAAATTGCATTTTACTCAATTTATACATGTTCTTGTGTACAAAATAAGGTTTTTATTAATAAAGCAAAGTAATTTCTTTCATGTAAATACAAGTTTAAATCAATTTACATTGTAAAAATGCATATAATTTGACATTTATAGTACTTAACCTAAATGTCACATATAAGTATTAAAATTCTTGTATTTAGAAAGTTTTTTTTGAAAAATTTTCCCCTTATAAAACATTATTTGGACATAAACAACACAATAGTTAAAGAATTACGCACTGTTGTTTCAATTTCAAATAAATTTTCAATATCAAGGAAATAATGACCGTTTGGTGAAATAGGCATCTACAGCCGCCATGTTGTCACTTTAAATTTAATATACATGTATCTTAGATTTCAATACCTGTAGTGCATATTCGCTTCATACGCATGTATATTAAATCTAATACAGATTTTTCTAACAGTGAAGTTAAGGAGGGGACAGGGTCATTTTTTGCACTTTTTTCGAAAAAAAACCGATTTCTTTCCTTTCTAGCTCGTAGCCATCAAATCCAATCTGTCACGTTATATTTTGCCTGTAATCCACAAGTAAAAATACGTATGTGTACTAAATGGCAGTTCTTCATATAGTATAATGGAGAAGTTAAGGGAGGATCAGGGTATTTTTTTCAATTTTCTTTTTTTTTGCAAAAATACGTATGTGTACTCAATGGCTGACAAATTTTTAAAAATTAATTGAATTCGTTTGAAACTCATTACTCGAGGGTTTTCTATATAATTTGGTAGCCATGAAAAAGGCTGATTGTTATAGTTGATGATTACAAATATCAAGTTTCCATTTTTAGATGTGATAAGCGGCGAAACAATTTCTTGCTGTCAGTAGGGAGATTGGAACATTGCAAGTTTTGCAAACCCAGGACGTTTGCATTGGTCAGCTTTTGTTTTACAATGGGCACACTACCATAGCCTCTAAAACAATTCTTTCTTACAAAAAATGAGTCATGTGAAGTTGGCACCAAAATCTCAAAAAATGAAAAATCCACAATGAGTTCTGGGTAAATTATCAATAGTTCTAGAGTTCTATAAGTTTTAATTCAATAGTTCCGTAGATTTAGACCAGAAAACATGATATTAAAAAAATAAGGTGCTAACTTCACCCAGCACTATAAATTTCGCAAAAAAGAGTTCTGACATATTATTCCGATAGAAAATACAGAGTTCTAGAGTTCTCTTATAAAACAAAAAAAAGTTCCGCAAAATTTAAAAATTTTGAAAAATTTAAAGTTTTAGTCAATTTGACCAAAGTTCTGGCACCTTTATCAATAGTTCAACAAATTATTCTTATGAAATTCTACTCTTAAGGGTATGTGGGAACCTCCCACGTGACCTAGTATGGAAAAACGTATTTTGTTAGTATACATCCTTCTCTAAAACGAGAAAAGATTTTTGTCTAAAATTTTGAGGGATGATAGATTTTGGTACTTACAATGAATCTCGCTGTTCTCCGAAAAATACATAATTTTGCGTTAAATTATTAAAAAAATGAAGTTTAAAAAGTGGGATTTTTAAACGAAAATGAAAAAAAGATGGCGGCGCATACAGAGTCGTTGCTTGAGTGTGTCAGTGCTCCAGTAAACAGCGCCAATTTAAGCGAGTGGCCGCTGAATGAACTATGATAAAACACATTATTTTACTATTTATTGCTTTATTTTTATTATTTTTGCGTTAAGTTGTAGTAAATAAGTAGAACAGCGAGATTCCTTGTACCAAAGTAAATCATTTCTCCCGAATTTCAACCCAAAATCATTTTTTATTTCAGAGAAAGATTCAAACCACAAAAAAACCTCCTTCGCCCACATACCCTTAACTCAAAATCAAAACAAGTGCTGAACTTTGAAATTTTCGAAAAAATTTGAGTTCTCATGAGTTCTAATTAGAGTTCTGGCATCTTCATCAAGAGTTCTACAACTTATCCTTATCAAATTTTACTCTAAATTCAAAATAAAAAAAAGTGCTGAACTTTGAAATTTCCGAAAATTTTTTTTCAAAAATTTGAGTTTTTATGAGTTCTGATAAGAGGTTTAGCAACTTCGTAAAGAGTTCTACGATTTATCCTTAGAACATTTTACTCAAAATTTAAAATTAAAAAAAATGGGTGAACTTTGATATTCTAAACAAATTTTTTTTCAAAATTAACCTTTTTTTGAGTTCTGAGTAGTTCTAACAGAGTTGTAGAGTTCCCTATGTTTTTAAAAATAGAACTGCAAATATACAGTCGAAAATTTTTTTACTTTCATAAATTTTTATATTACGAGTTGCACATGTTCTGATGGGAAATCTTTTTACCCCCCTCCCCACTATGTTCTACAAAAAACACTCCTAAAATTTTTTTCTAAACTTAAAATTACAAAAACTACATGATCTTAAAATTTAAAAAAAAAAAAAAATTTTTCAAAATTGAGTTCCAAGAGTTATGTTGCGAGTTCAATTTAACACATTTTGATTTCTAAGACTTTGGACTTTAGACAGGCTAAAAATAGGCTATTTTCATATATTTTTTTAGTTTTATATTACAAATATTGATATGCGAGGTATTGCACATAATAAATACACTCTCGAAATGCAAAAAAAAAAAATATTTTTGATTTTTTTCAATTAATTTTTTTATTTAAAAATACATGTTGAAAAATATGTTTAAAAAAAGTGTGGTGCGCGCTGTTGATGAAATTTTTGACACGGATGGTCTGAAACAAAAAATTCAAACGGTATTAGATTCAGCACGTTGATAGCTATTGCGCATATCATACGATTTTTTTTATGCAAAATTGGCAAAATGGCGGACATTTTTCGAAAAAAATGTAAAAAAACGTTGTTTATGACCGTTTTGGGCCCAAAAAAAATATTTAGAATCAAAATTTTTAAAATCCCTTGATATGCGCAAGAGCTATGGTCCCAAAGAATAAGTGGTAAAAATTTGGTAAGGATCGGTGGAGCCGTTTCTGAGATTTCATCAACAGCGCGGAAAAAAAATTGTTGTGGGATTTTTTTTCAACTACCATTTTCATGCATATAAAATTTACAAAAACAAATAACAAAAATTTTTTCATGTATTTCGGGAGTGTTTTTCTTTAGTCTAACAACTTATATGTCAATATTTATAATATAAACCAATCAGAAAAATTCTAGAAAACAAACTTCATTTTATCGCGTCTAAAGTGGGTAGACCCCTTAAGGGTTTTTTGTAGAATTTAGTGGGAGAAAACAGAACTACTATCAGAATACTTAGAACTGAATTTCGAAATATTTTAATTGTTGTCAATTGAAAGTCCTGTAGTTTCTTTGATAAGAAATTTAAATGGAAAAAAATTTTATTACTGTTTTTTGTAGAACTTAATGAGGGGCAAACAGTACTCTAATCAAAACTCTTGCAATTCAATTTTGAATTATTTGAATTTTTTTTAAATTTCAAAGTCACGTAGTTTTTTTAATTTTAAGTTTAGAAAAAAAATGTAGGTGTGTTTTTTGTAGAACTTAGTGGGGGGTAAACAGAACACCCATCAGAACTTAAAGAACACGTAATTTAAATATTTTTTTAAATAAAAAAAATTTTCGTACAGAACTATTTTAGATAAAAAGGAGAAATCTAAAACTCTGTTAGTACTATTCAGAACTCTAAAAAATTTTGATTTTTTTGAAAGTGAAGGGGTTAAATGCACAGAAAAAACCTGAATTCAAATTGAGTATAGATTCTATACTCAATTTGATTCGCAACAAAAATGAAACTGGTTGTCTCATTTCGAGTTCTAAGGTAAAAGTATCAAAATGAAACAGGCAAGTTTCATTTTGCGAAAAAGAAAAATGGAAAAATATTGTGAAATAACGAATAATTTTGCACAAAAACATGAAATATAATAATTACAAAGAAGTAAATAACACGCTAGACTTAATATATTTGATTAAAAATTGCTTGTAATCGCGTAATAAAATAATAAAGGAAATATGTTTTTAGGTTAGAAAAATGAAAACATGTGTTTTGACAACAGGAACGGTACTGCCAACTTAAATAATAGCGGTAAATTTAAAAACTTATGAAATTAATTATTATCTACGTAAATAATAATAAATAATTTTTATTTAAAAACTTCTAAATATTCGTACTGGTCAAAATAATCTTTCTGGTGTTGTTGAAATATTAGAAACAATAATTGAAATACAAAATTACTCTGCTTATGATGCCAACTTAGAAATCTGAAATTCCAGCCAATATCATTTTGAATAACATGAATTTTGTCCCATACTCATTTCGATACCCAAAAGAAAATGAGTTGCAACAAAAATGAGTCCAAGTTTTTTCTGTGTGTAGATTCTGAAAATAGTAAATGCACTTTTTTTGATTTTGAATTGAGAGTAGAATTTCATAAGGATAATTTGTAGAACTCTTGATGCAGATGCCAGAACTCTAATCAAAACTCATGTAAACCCAAATTTTTGAAAAAAATTTTCAGAAATTTCAAAGTTCAGCTTTTTTTTTGATTTTGAATTTGGAGTAAACTGTTATAAGAATAAGTTGTAGATCTCTTGATAAAGATGCCAGAACTCTTCTCAGAACTCCTGAAAACTCAAATTTTCGAAAATTTTAAAGTTTAGCACTCTTTTTGATTTTGAATTTAGAGTAAAATTTCATAAGGATAAGTTGTAGAACTCTTGATGAAGATGCCAAAACTCTAATCAGAACTCATGAGAACTCAAATTTTTTTGAAAATTTTAAAGTTCATTTTTTTTTTAATTAAGAGTAAAATTTCTTTTAATGAAGATGCCAGAACTCTAATCAGAATTCATAAAAACTCAAATTGAAAAAAAAATTTCGAAAATTTTAAAGTTCTGTACTTTTTTTTATTTTAAATTTAGAGTAAAATATAAGAATAATTTGTACAACTCTTGATGAAGATGCCAGAACTGTTATTAGAACTCATAAAACTCAAATTTTTGAAAATTTTAATATTCAGCACTTTTTTTATTTTGAGTTTAGAGTAGAATTTCATAAGAATAATTTGTACAACTCTTGATGAAGATGGCAGAACTCTTATCAAAACTCATAAAAACTCAAATTTTTTTTTAAATTTTTTTTTAAATTTTAAATTTCAACACTTTTTTTTATTTTGAGTTTAGAGTAGAATTTCATAAGAATAATTTGTTGATCTATTGATAAAGATGCCAAAACTATGGTCAAATCAACTAAAACTTTAAATTTTTTAAATTTTGCGGAACTATTTTTTGTTTTATAAGAGAACTCTAGAACTCTGTATTTTCTATCGGAATAATATGTCAGCACTCTTTTTTGCGAAAATTATAGTGCTGGGTGAAGTTAGCACCTTATTTTTTTAATATCATGTTTTCTGGTCAAAATTTACGGAACTATTGAATTAACTCTAGAACTATTGATAATCTACCCAGAACTCATTGTGGATTTTTCATTTTTTGAGATTTTGGTGCCAACTTCACATGACTCAAAAAATGTATTCGGAAAATTAAAAAAAAAAATGATAAAGGATTTCACATGTGGTTTTACATGGGAAATTTTTTAAAATAATATTAAAGGATTTCACATATGGAATGACATGGGAATTAACATGGAAAAATTTTTCAAAAAAATTATAAAGGATTTCACATGGGGAAAGACATGCGGTTTGACATGGGAAAATTTTTCAAAATGATGATAAAGGATTTCACATGGGGAATGACATGGGGTTTGAAATGGGAAATTTTAATATAGATGTAGATCATCATTATAGTTCCACAGTTACGCCACCAGATGGTGAAAATATTTTTTCTCACAGTTGAGATCGGTTTGGAATACTATAAAAGCTGAGAGTCTAACTCAGAAGTAAAGCAAACTTTTTTTTATTTTCAGATGTGTTGCAGTAATATTATTTGATATTTAATCAAATAATTACTATTTTTTGTAAACTGTTGCCTGCATAAAGCAGCCAACTGAAAATTTTCTAATGAAATCCTATATCGTTTCCTATATGTTTCGCCGCTTATCACACCTAAAAATGGAAACTTGATATTTGTAATCATCAACTATAACAATTAGCCTTTTTCAACGCTAATGATATAGAAAACCCTCGAGAAATGAGTTTCAAACGAATTCAATTAATTTTTAAAAATTCGTCAGCCATTTTGGAACCGCCATTTTGAATTTTGAAAAATGGATTTTAGATTTGTAATCAGCGACTCCAAAAACCCCCGAGTAACGAGTTTCAAGCAAATCGAAGCAATTTTTAAAAATTCGTCCGCTATATTGGATCCGCCGTTTTTAATTTTGAAAAACAGACTTCATATTCGTAATCAGCAACCCCTAAAACCCCCGAGTAACCAGTTTCAAGCGAATCGAAGCAATTTTTAAAATTTTGTGCGCCATATTGGATCCGCCATTTTGAATTTTGAAAAACGGATTTCAGATTCGTAATCAGCGACCGCAAAAACCCATATTAGAACGTTTGTCGTTTTAATCAATGTTTCTTAAAAATGTGTGCTGCAAAAGGTTAAAGTAGTAAAAGTTACTTTATTCGTTTTTCCATTTTTTTTCCGTGTGACCAACTGAAAATTACGCAAAGTGTAAAACGTTGATAGTTCATTATTAAAAATATAAGCTCACGTGCGTGATAGTGATGTATTTCGATTAGTTCTCGAATCTCGTGCTCTGATGCGCTCGCTAAGTCGAAATTCTTTGGATTCCTTCGCGGAAGATTATAACTTCCAGCAGAAAGAATAAGGGTCAAGAAATAAAATCGAGTGAGACAAGCAACATGGAAATTTACACTATTCATTCATGGGCTTTTTTCACCACTTCGAATTATGTTTGGCTTCAATGTTTTATTTTTTTAATAATTTTCAACGAACTAATTGCTGATGAGATAACATTAATAATTGAGTAAAGGGGAAATTGGTAAATGAGAGAAAGTAATACAAATCGACTGTGACTCGTGAAAAATTGAAAAAGAAATCCTAATGCATTATGTAGAGCGTACTAATTACGTCGTAAAGTTAGACTAATTTTAAGGAATTGTCTGAAGGGGGCAACCTGAGTTGGAGTTAATTTTACCAGTCTGCAAAGAGCACATGCGAAAGATCGGCAAAGGATAACGTTAGCGGCTCATCGCATCGGTTGGATGTTGCTTGAAGCGAAGGACGCCCGCATTCCACCGCACAACCTCCTGTAGATGTATAATACGAAGAAACGACCGGCCCGACCGACTGGGTCGGAGCTGCTAGAGAAAAAGAGAGTGAGAGAGATGGAGATAAAAAGAAAAAGACAGGTATGTTATAAGCCAAGAAAGAAGGGCGAGTTAAGAGTGAGAACAGAGAATATGGTCGCGAATTTGTAGAGGAACCTTAGGCTTTATTCAGCTGCTTCATTCCTTCTTCCGTCTTCTTTATCACATTACTTGTATCCATTAACAAAACTCTCCAACAAATTTTCAAAGCAATAAAAAAGTGAATAATTTAATAATATTAATATCATATTTAATAATATTTGAGTAAACGGATTGTAAAACTGTATAAATTTATGGAAACCATTTAAGAAGGCCCTTGAAACAAATACTTTTTTCAATATTAGAAAACTAAAGGAATTGACTCTGATCAACAATTTAAGATCTTTTAAATATTAGGAAACTAAATATTATTTTTTAGGCGGTCAACAGAAATTATTTTTATACATTGGGTTTAAAATTCATCGACTCATTTTCTTTTTAACTCAAGATTTAATTTTGGTGGAACCTTGAGATTGTATAAAAATATTTCTTCGCCAACTGTGGATACAAACAGTAAAACTTTCTTTTTTCTGTATAGGTTTACTAAGTGGTTTTTTTATACTTTATTATAGAGAGCCAGGCAAATGTTTCACGAAAGAATTACAACCATTTTCAGAGAGTGTTATAAAAAATCAATTTTTACACTCATTTATATTGCGTTACGCATCTTTTAGTCATATTCTTCAGATATGTATTAAGAAGAGAAATGAAAAAAACATAAGCTATTTTTTTCATATGTATTTCAAACTTTTTTTGAACAAACTTTTTCTGCAATAAATAATTAGGATTAATATTTTTTGTACAGTTAGATACAGATTTTTTATGAATGTAAAGATACAAAATAAAGATGACTTAAACGCCAGTCAAGTGAAATTAACTGTTTCATGGCTAAAATTATTTAGTGAAATTATTATTAGTGTACAAACAGTGGTCCATGTTGTCAGTCCTGGCATTTCGCACTTGAGATTTTATAAGAAAGAAGGGCGAAAAATGAGGAAGAACGGCCTTTGGCCACGAAACTTTAAAGCATAATGTGGCAGTAGAATAAAGAAAAGACTGAAACTCGTTCTTGAGTATATAGATTCTTTCAGTCTGACATATATTTCGTATTCGCCCCTAGATTCCATTCACCGGCTGTAATCGGAGTTCATAAACCGAAATACCTAAAGAAACGAGAGGTAATGGACGTCGGACCCAGCCTCATACTACTTTCTACGATTCGAATGTTATTGTTACATTGATTAAGTAGACTATCTCAACCATCTCTACTACAAACTTTTACAATTCTTCATCCGAGGCTATACATTTGTAAAACAATGCTTTGATGACCAACAAAATCACCAAGAATGCGCATTAGAATATTTCGTGGCTCTTGAGTTAGTCAGGGTGGCCCCCTGATGGGATTATAACGTGAATATAATGGTGAGCTACCGCACTACGTATCCCTTAGCCCCACTTTTCGCCAGATCCATGCGGTAGTGGTAGAACACGAATATGGGAGCTGCTCAGCAAAATTGTCGATGTGTTGTTCAAGGTAGCGGTTATATTGCCATGGCAAATGGACTCTGAAATTTCCACAATCTTAAATACGAAGAAAAGTCTAAATGCTGCTCACTAATCTTCATTTAATATTGCAAAATAGTCATTTTTATTGAAATCTCGATCAAGATTCAAATTAACTGCTGCTCTTGACGAAACACAGTCAGTATTTTTTTTTTAACTAACACATCAAAGAATATTCTTAAGGACTTTTTGGCACTTCTTTAAATAATAGAAATTTGTTTAATCAATGCTAAACTTGATAGCAAACTGAATTTTGTATTGAACGTTTATCTTGAGAAATAATAATTTTGTGCATTGTACGGAAAATTTTCATTAATTTCCTTACAAAATTCTGAGAAGTGGTACTATTAAAAAAATTATTTACAACATAAGAAATTTTTAGATTATAATAATCATTCGGAATTCCAAATACTTTAGATAATTGCTAAATGTTATTTAAACTTTCATGCCTTAAATGAACCTTATACTGTCCCTAAGGCACCTTTGTGTAAATAGGGGAAAACAGTGAAATTTAAGTGATAATAAGTTTTAAATTTATAGAGCTTTTTCCACATTTAAATGACTATGTAATTCGTATATGAAGATTCTTTTATTTCATCGGCAGTGATAAAATATAAACAATCTATTAGGATATTAGCGCTAGGGCGTTGAAATTCAACTCCTTTTTTTACGGTGTATCTTACTTAAACTTAAATTCGGATTTAAACTTAATTATACACTGAGAAAAATAATAATGTAATGTTAATAAAATAATTTGGTGGAGCACTTTTAGTTAAGATTACAAAAATTTAGTTGACATAACAGTAACGAAAGAAGCAATCAATCGAGAAATTTAGTTGGCTGTACCAAAAATTTCGTTCAAGCTTTTGCGTCTGTTAACTGAATAATTTGGTTCTCCAAACCAAACCGTCTGAATGCTCAATTGCGCATGCGCTGTTCTCGTAAATATGGCTTATTTCCCTGTTTACGGATGTCACACGTTAACCATGCTTCGCTCTTCGTGTCGTCCAATTTTATTCAAGTGTTTTCGGGATTTTTATGTGTTTCAGAAATTCGGTAAAAAAGTGTGTGTAGTGATGCATATCGAACAATATGATCAAGAAATGGATAAATGTGGGAAATATGTTCGTTCTTCATGTGAAAATCGGACCATCTCATTAGAAAAGATTTCAAAATATTAATTTTCTTGATTGAAGTGATAGTGCTTACAACAAAAAATTCTTTATTCTCATATTTTATAACATGGGTAAGTCCGGGGGAGTTGGCCAAGCGGGAGAGATGGACAATTCAAATGTTTTCTAGAATTTGCTGCTAGTTATCGCTTATTAAAGATTAGTTCGCTTTGTTTTGTGGCAAAACACAATTAAAAGAAAAAACTTGACGAAAGACTAGTTCGGAAAAAAGTGATGAGTTTACGTTTCTCAATGGTGTTATGTTATTTTATAGAATAATTTTGAATTGCATGTTGTTTTTGTAAAGTACATGACCCAAGCTTTGTCATAACTTTACATTTATTCAAAAATTTTGTTTATTTATTTATATTTTAGTTGTGTCAATTGGTCTCCTGACATTAAGAGAGATGACCATGTTTTTTCGAGGTGAGATGGCCATACTGTTTAAGTGATTGGCACCATTGAGATTCGTGTGTTCGCTAAAAAAAACATTAATTCTGTGGCAAATGACATTTTTTATGACATATATTACAACAAGAAACTCTAACAAAGATTTTCAAATTTAAATATGATCAAATAAAATAATCACTATTGTGTAATTAAATCTTAAAAACGTTTATAAACAATGGGTCTACAAACACACAGGTCTACAAAATAAGACTTTTATATATATATATATATATATATATATATATATATATATATATATATATATATATATATATATATATATAGCGGAGTGGTGAATAAAGTGGAGGTAAAGTCTCCAAAAACAGTGTTTTTGAGGGTTTTCATAATTTTTTTCTTCCTTCACCAGACGTGCTAGATATTTCTATATATGCTTAAATTAAAGCTTTGATCGTACACTTTAAGACTCATTTACGCAGGATTCAAAAAATTTGAAATTTTGAAAAAATGGGGGTAAATACCCCAAAAATCATTTTAGGTGACTTGAACCTAATTTTTATTTAAAATTAAAAATTTTTTTCTCCTTGCGCATATGAGTCTTAAAGTGTAAGATATAAGATTTAATTTAAGCCTATATAGACCCAGTAAAAAATAAAAGATACAAGAACGGCGGATTGCGGTTACAAGCTCAATAGCTGGTAAACGAATCCATGAGAATCTCGGATACAAGCACTTTTCGGTATCCGAAATGATCATAAGCCTGTAAACGCAATGAAACGGACGACTTTTGTAGGTCTTTTAATCAAGAAAAAACAATTAAATGGATGCAGAAACGATGGAAAATTAAAATAGAAGCAAAAATAAATAATTATTTTTTAAAGAAACGTACATTTAAACCAAAAACAATTATTCTTATTAATTCTAACCTCTGCATTAAAAACATTGTAAAAACAGTGTTCTGTTGGTAATTTAACCTTGCTATTCGGAAAATATGGTTTCCTACCTTACCGATATTGAATATTAATTTAACGTGGGTTTTTCGATTTTCCAATTTCAGAAGCAATTCATAATAATCAAAATATTATTAAACATAAAACAGTGCTCATTTTTAATTTCCTTTCCCCCTTTTAATTAAATCATTTTAGATTGCTTTTAAAATAGAAAATTCGAAAAAAAACCTCGTTAAATTAATATTCAACGTCGGTAAGGTAGAAAACCATATTTTCCGAATAGCAACATAAAATTACCAACAAAACACTGATTTTACAATGTTTTTAATGCAGAGGTTAGAATTAGTAAGAATAATGGTTTTTTGTTTGAATATACATTTCTTTAATAAATAAATATTTATTTTTGCTTCTAATTTAATTTTCCATCGTTTCTGCATACATTTAATTGTTTTTTCTTGATTAAAAGACCTACAGAAGTCGTCCGTTTCAGTGCGTTTACAAGCTTATGATCATTTTGGATACCGAAAAGTGCTTGTATCCGAGATTCTCATGTTTTCGTTTACCAGCTATTGAGTTTGTAACCGCAATCCGACGTTCTTGTATCTTTTATTTTTTACTGGGGAAGTCTCTATCACGTCAGGTTAAGGAGAAAAAAATACTGAAAACCCTCAAAACACGGGTTTTTGAGACTTTAGCACCACTTTACTCAAAATCCTGACGTGATACGCAATTTTGTAACCCGGGATCGTGTTCAGGACACAAAAATAAATTGGAAACCACTCTGTTATCTCAAAAAAAATACCTTGTAGACTTGTTGTGTTGGTGAGACAGACAAACAGAGAGCGCTTATCGAAGACTGGATTCAGTGCAATGATTGTCACCTTTGGCTTCATGAAAATTACACTGAATTTAATGATAAATGTTCGAAATGTGGTCAGAAGAAGAAAAGAAGACATTAATCACTTTAAATTGACAATTCTGATAAAGCAAAAAGCCAAAGAATGATTTTAAAGTATTGGCCATCTCTCCCGTACGCCTATGGCCATCTCCCTTGTACATTCCGGGAGAGATGTCCAAACGCTGTTTTTTTTTTAAATATTAATTTTAAGATTGTTTACATTTAAAAAATTTATCATTTCTATTATTATTTGTAAGTTAAATGTTTAATGTTTAATTAGCAATAAAAGTTTATACATAAATCACTTTCTTCTTATTTTTACAGGCATTTAAAAAAACTATGGACAACTCCCCCGGACTTATCCTATACAAATTATTATTTTTTAATCGGAAATGGCTAAAATTTTAAGTTAGGCTAATACCTAAGAGACTGCCAATCTTCACTTCAATTTTTCAAACCGTTCTTGCATGATACTGGAACAAAATATTGCAGACATACGTACAGACACAAATTTTATAACGGACATTTTTGGACTCCTTGTTCTTCATAACGACAAACTACGTCAAAAATTTTAAAATCTGAGCAATGTACAGACAAAAGTTTGATTCTGGTTTTATTAATATAGATTAATTAAATATTAACAATTAATTGTTGTCGGCATAAGTTTCTATTTTTTATTGTTATATTTTTTAAATTCTTTACCTGCTTCCCGTATTATGCGTATTAATAGGGGTAATTTTTTTTTATTCTACATAAAAATCTTTGTTAAAGACCTTAAAGAAGTTATTTTTTTAATAAGAAAACATTTTACAAAAATATTAATTTAACAAATTTTTCCAGCTGAAAAATTAATTTTTTTAGATTTACCAATAATTAAGGTAAAATTAAGTTAAAATGTGACTCATTGTCAGTGACATTAAAATCAGAATTACAAAAATGTTTGTAGTAATTTAAAAAAAATTGAATAATTTGAAAATTTTCGATTTTTTTATTTTTTTGAAAAAGTGACATAACTTTCGTTCTAATTAAAATTTTTCAAATCTGTAAGTTTAGAAACCTAACTTGTGTTAATACCTACTACAGTGCCAAATTTCATGGAAATCGGTTAAGCCGTTTTTGCTTGATTAGCGTACAAAGCTTTGTGACATACATACATACCGCCATTTTGAATTTTATAAACTGATATCGGATTCGTAATCAGCGACCCCAATAACCCTTAAGGGTACAATGATCTGTAAACTTTGTTCAGTAGAAAAATATATAACTGAAAGGGTAAATATTATTAATTTTAGTATAATTCATTTATTATGTGAATATTGATTTATTGAAATTTATACATAGAATATTTTTATTTAATCTTAGTAATGAAGTAAACTATATAATTAGATAAACATTTATTTCTCAGAATTTATGAGAATGTAATGTTTACATAATGTTTCATAGAGTGTTTAGAATCAAAACAAAATCCTAGTCTATTTAGTAACGTGTTAGGACACGTAAATGTATTACTATATATTTCTGTTTTTGAGCTGGAATGAAATAATATTTCTATATAATTCTGTTTTTGAGCTTGGAACGAAATAAGATTTCGTGTAGCTCGGGACTATAAAATTTTTTGAATTTAAAAACAAATTTTTGACTGAATATGGGCAGAACTATTTTTGAAAAGTATAGAGAACTCTAGAATTCTGTTAGAACTATTCAGAACTCTAAAAAAATTTCATTTTTTAAGAAGTAAGAGGCTGCGTGAAGTTAGCCCCCCATTATGAAAAATCGATGTTTTTAAGGCTTAATCGCCGGAAGTATTTCTAAAACCTATCTAATATAATATAATTTTTATTTATTTGATGATATATGTATATGTAATTAATTTTTTGCAACACTAACCTCTAAAGTTAAATTTTACACACTGAAAAGTGTGTGTAAAGAAGCTCTTTTTAGAACGGTGTGTAAAGTGCACCACAATTTACTTTACGCACCGAAATTTATCTCACATAATATAAGGATTGTTTTAGACCATACAAAACCACAAAATTAAAGAAAGAACTTTACTTTTAAATTTATACACTACTGTTTAATGATATTTTTCCTGATCTTCGATTAATTTTTTTAATTCTATACAATCGAAATTATTCTAATAGAGAGTTGGAATTCTTTATAATAGGTACTTAACTTTAGAGGTGGGTGTTGCAAATAATGTTGTATGATACACGTGCGTAAATCTGATTATACTCGTGCTGCAAACGTCACACTCGTATAATCACTTACTTTACGCACTTGTATCATAAATAACTATTTTCATTTTTACTTAAAAAAAAGATAAGTGGTGATATCGCCCCAAGTATTGGGGTGGGATCACCACTTTCAGGGATAGTGTCCCACATAGCTCCATTATTTCCAGAAAGTTTCCAGGAAAGTATCCAAGGTAACTTCGGAAATTTCCACTGGTAACTTAGTGGGAACTTCCTGTTTATATCCCTGAATCTAATAATGTCTTAGGTCAGGTAGTTTCTCTCATTAACTTCCTGTAAATTTCCAGGAAAATTCATAAATTTTTAAATTGTTATTTTCTAAGAATTTTCTGTAAAATTGTCTACAGTAATTGCAATAAATATATATATATATATATATATTTTATATAATTTATTAATATAAATTATTTTTTATTTTATATTTATTATTTTTTTATTATTATTATATTATTCATTTATTTAATATTTTTTAAACTTTATTTATTACTTACACGGAGAGAAATTGACAGTGATGGCGATTGTCGCGACATTTCTGGTGACTATACTGTTTAGTAGATTTTCGACAAACTAATTTAACAGTGGGATTTACTAAACAGCCAGTAAACCTGGTTGTATCTTTTTCTATTGCAACGTTTTGATACACATAAGTTATATCAAAAAGAGATCGTTTTGTGTTATCATTTTTAGAAATGATACACGAAACGGTCTCATTTTTTGATGCAAAAAATTTAATCAATTTATATCAATCATGGCCGAATTAAATCGACTCAAAATTAAACGAATTTTTTCAGATATTTTAGTAATAGTACAATTGCGGAGAAAATTTCACTATTTAATTTGAAAATGAAAATAACAGAAAATCAAAGACAATGTGCAATTCGATAATAAAAAAGTGACAGCTTATAAACATAACCTAAAATGCATGAGAAAAAATTTGTCGATAAAATAAATATAGCCGAGTTTTTTAGAAGGTAGATGGCAGTTTTGCTTTTTATAAAAACGATTCAGAAAAAATTTAAAGAAAGAAAATAGATGAGTGCTGCCATCTACCTTCTAAAAAGCTCGGCTATATTGATTTTATCGACAAATTTTTTCTCATGCATTTTAGGTTATGTTTATAAGCTGTCACTTTTTAATTATCGAATTGCACATTGTCTTTGATTTTCTGTTATTTTCATTTTCAAATTAAATAGTGAAATGGTCTCCGCAATTGTACTATTACCAAAATATCTGAAAAAAATTCGTTTAATTTTGAGTCGATTCAATTCGGCCATGATTGATATAAATTGATTAAATTTTTTGCATCAAAAAATAAGACCGTTTCGTGTATCATTTCTAAAAATAATACACAAAACGATCTCTTTTTGATATAACTTATGTGCATCAAAACGTTGCAAAGATTTGTTCAATTTTTGGTCTCAATTTGATACTTTTAGGAAAACTGTGATATTAACTGTTGAGTAGCGCCAACTGTTAAAACTGTCAAAAAGTTAAAATGGCCGCCTTTGTTGTGAGTATGCTAAACATAACCTACTCTACGTGATTTAAATGATTTAAATAAACTGTTTCTTGTAAAAATAAATAATAAAGTATAAGTAAAGTTTAAATAAACTATCAATAATTCCTAAAAATTTAATTTAATTTTTGAAATTGGAAATATATTGTGGAAATAAGTAAATTTGAACAATCTCAGTAGGGTCATTTGGGGAAAATGTAAACAAGGGGTAAATGTAAACAGCAGATATTGCAGCTTAATTTACAGATTTAAAATTAAGTTCGACCCCAATATTTTAACCTCAGCTTACCTGCAACAGGTTCTGAGTATTGACAATTTTTTTTTTCGACAATTGTCAAAGCCATACTCCAATTTGTCGCTTAATGCATGAAAGATTGAAAATCAAAGTTTTACTGTTTCAGTATTTTGTCTCGCATTTGAATAAAAATGAACTAAAAATTCAAACTAAAATTTCTAATTATTCCTTATGAATCCCTTAACAAAAGCTGACTTTGATTTTTTAATTTCATCAATTCAGTTAATAGATAATTAAGTGTTTACATTTACCCCGAGAATTCGAAAACTCGGGGTAAATGTAAACAGAATTTCTGCTGCATTTTAAAAGAAAGTAATTGAATAAATTTGCTTCTATTTCACAATTACATTATTTTGGCCCTGTAAAATTACATAAAAAACGAAATTGGAAAAAACTTAGGTACGTAGGAATCCTAGAATAAGAGTGAGTGATTGATTGATTGGTTGATTGATTTATGGATTGGTTGATTGAGTAATTGGTGGATTGATTGGTTGCTTGGATGATTGATTTATAGATTGGTTGATTGAGTGATTGATTGGTTGATTGATCCGCCATTTTGAAAATTTTAAATTTGTCTTCAAATTCGTATTCAGTGACCTCAAAACCCCCCGAGTAGCGAGATTCAAGCAAATTTGATCAGTTTTTAACAATATTTTTATGTTTGTCCACCATTTTGGATCCGCCATTTTGAAATTTAAAAATTGGATTTTAGAATCTTATTCAGCAACCTTAAAAACTTATTTTCACCAAGTTGAATGAAAATCTATTAAAATTTATTGAAGTTATTCAAGTTTTTACATTACTAGTTTTGTTATGGTAATGATTGCTTATTTTATATGTTGCATATCAATCAATTGGTTCAATTATTTTACATCTACCAAGAATTTTTTTTTCAGTTTTTACATCCCTTTACACAGTAGTATACTTGGGATAACTTTTTTCTTAAACCTCTTTAAACTACAGGGGTGTTTACATTTACCCCGAATTTTGGGAAAATTTGAAAATCTCGGGGTAAATGTAAACAGTCAGTTTTAAGCGATTCAAGTTGATCAATATTTTTTTGTACCTCATAAAATGTTTCTAGGGAAGTGAAGTAACAAGTTCATGCAGTAGAAAACCGGAAGTATTGCTTTTTAAAATAAAAAACTTACGTTATTGTCGAAACTAAGCAAATCCGTTTACATTTACTCCAAATGACCCTATATATCGTATTTATTTATTAATTACACGTTTTTCTAATTATAATTTAAAAAAATGTTAATATAAATAAAATTAATATTTTATTAGATAAAGGAGGTTTAATAATGTATTTTAATTAATTTAATAAATAATTTGAAACAATTTAATTAAGAATATAAACTTAAAATATATATATATATATATTGTTTTTCATGGATTATAAAAAATAGTTATTTGATAAAATTTTTTGAAGACTTAAGATTTAAATGGAATATTATAGAAATCAAAATTTAAAGATTTTGAAAAGTAATTAATTAATTATTATTATATTAATTAATATGAACATTAATAATATTATATTAATTAATTAATTATTGTTATCTTTTAAATGTAATCAACTCACTTGTGTCAAACTGTCGCAAACAATATAAGTGTCCACCTTTTCATAACATAAAAACTGGTAAGAAGTGGGGAGACTGAACAGTCGCATTTAATCACCGGGTAGTGTTGGCAAAAGAACCGTTTAGTAAATTCAACTACAAGGAACTAAACGCTGTTAATTAACAGCGAATGCCAGTAAAGTTATCCTACCAATATTTTTGCCTACTAAACGCGTTTTGTAGCCATCACTGTAACTACTCTCTCCGTGAATGTTACAATTATTTAAAAAAAACTGTCAATACATTTTTCTTATTATTTTGATTTTTCTTGAATTTTCTGAGATTTTCACATACTTTCCTGATGACATTTGGGAAAATTTAATTTCTTTTAAATAGTGTAAAGGTAGAAGATGTTTGTTTTAAAATAAGCCGTTGTTTAATTTTGCAAACTTAAATAGAAAATGGAATACAAAACTTTTTGTTGTAGGGTGGTCAAAAATGATAAAATTGTTTCGTTATAGAGAGTTTCCACTGTATATGATAAAATAAACATTACTATAACATATTGTATAATTTATTGCTTTATTTCTTATCAATTATATAATGGTGGTTTAATATCCCAAAACATAAATACCAACTAAAAACGCTTTTTTTCGAGGAAATAATAATTTTAATTAATTTTAATAAATTTTTAAGGAACCTTCAATTTAATTTAAAGAGAAATTATTTTTATTTTAATTATAATAACAATAACAACTTCTATTTAAATTGAATTTAAAAAATTCTAATTAATTATTATAATAACAATAATTTTATTTAAAAACAAAGAATTTTTTGTTTTGCGATAAGACACAAAAATAATTTTTAGTCCTAATATAATATAAGAAACTTATTAATTTATTTAGTTTATTTAAAACTACGAAGTTGAAATCCACAACGTTTATCATCAACGATTCAAAAAAATTAATATATTTTAAAGCCGGAAATAAAAATATTTCCTATTGTTTACAAACTTTTCTTCTTAAAATTGTCAATAAAAAAGTTACAAAAACTTTTTCCTAGCGAATTTTAGAAAAATTGTAATAGAAAAATAATTTTCTTTTTAATCGTTAATCAAAAATGTTGTAGACTTCAACTTACTTTAAAATTTAAATCAGAAAGTATTTGAAAAATCTGAAAAAAGTCGATAAGTCGCAATTTTTTCAAAAAAGTCGGAAAAAGTCTCATTTTCTTAAAAAAGTCGAAAAGTCGCAATATCCGAGCCCTGCTAGAGGGTCTTTGAGCCCTTAATTTTGAGATATTACCCAGATCTCAGAGTTAAAAATTGAGTGAATAAAACTCATGGTGCTGTTAAAAACATTCTCCACTCAGGGTGCAGACGGTTTTAAAAAAAAAATTGAATTTATTCAGGTTTGGGTATAGTAGAATTTTGAGCCCTTAATTTTCATGAGCTGTAGAAGTAATAATACTGAATATTATCAAACTTACATATATGGCGGTGCTAGCAACATGTGAAGATGAGGTGCAAGTGATTTAAAAAAAGGCCAATAGCCCGAAATTTCTACCCTACGGCCCTTAAGAGCCCTAAATTAGCCCTAATTCATTTTTAGGTCCAAATTATAAATTTCGAAATGGCAGTTCTAGCTTCACAGACGTAATAAAATGTTCAAAATAGTCCTTTCTCATATTTGCAAACTATATACTTAAAACATACATATTGATAATATTACTATTACGTGATGAACCCAATCGGTTATAGTTGTCAATAACCGGATATTTTTCGTACATCATCGGTAAGGTTCGACCAATTGTATGCTACTAAGAAATAAAATTCCTATTTTCAATGGGAATGTTTTCAAAAAACAATTTTAGATGTTACAATAACCAATTTTAAGATGAGCAATATTTTTAAAACAGAGTGTAATATGTAATATTGATCTAAATGTGGAACATGCATCGGACATTAAGCTTACTGTCGGGGACTAACCCGTGTAGAAATTTATCGTGGCCGTCCTAGTGTTAGCCTATACCCGAGATGAAATTTTCGACCTGTTTTCTACCTTTTAAACCTACTTCAATCGGGGTCGCTGATTACGAATCTGACATTAGTTTTTAAAAATTCAAAATGGCGGATCCAATATGGCGGACTTGGAGTTGAAAATTAACTAAATTCGCTTGAAAATTGTTACTCGGGGGTTTTCGGGGTCGCTGAATACGAATCTGATGTCAGTTTTCAAAAATTCAAAATGGCGGATCCAATATGGCGAACATAAAAATTAAAAATTGGCTGAATTTCTTTGAAAATTGATACTCGAGGGTTTTCAGGGTTGCTGAATACGAATCTGATGTCAGTTTTTCAAAATTTAAAATGGCGGTTCCAATATGGCGGACTTGGAGTTAAAAATTGATTAGATTCGCTTGAAAATTGTTACTCGGGGGTTTTCGGGGACGCTGAATACGAATCTCATGTCACTTTTCGAAAATAATAATTTCATTTTTTTTATCTATCCTGCTCTCACACTGAGAAAAAAGGTTTGAGCTGACAACCAAATATTTCATTCAATATATGTGCAACTAAAATTTTTTGATTGACACAACTAAACTTTAGTTGACAACAACCAAAGTTTGTTTTAGACGACTAAATAAGAAAATGAAAAAGAATTTGGTAGTCTCAACCAAACTTTGGTTGATGTCAACTAAAGTTTAGTTGTGTCAACCAAAAAATTTTAGTTGCACATATATTAAATGAAATATTTGGTTGTCAGCTCAAACCTTTTTTCTCAGTGCAGCGTTACCCAGAACCAACGACGTGGACGTGTCAAGATTTTGGTTCCACCTTGTTTTTTTTTTATTTATTTATTTATTTTTTTTTTATAAATAAAACAAATGACGATCGTCAACAATCTTTATGATAGTAAAAAAAGGTATACATTGGATTCAGTTACAAAAACATAAATGCTAACAATTTTGTAAATAACAATACTGCTGAGCGTAAAAAACGTTTATTTTTACAGGTTACTAATCCAAGGGTTGTCAGGTACATGATTTAAAGATAAGCATCTATTATTTCTATTTAAACATTTAAAATTCTGAAATTCTATTTTTATTTTTTTATTCAGCGACCCTGAAAACCCGCGAGTAACGATTTTCAAGCGAAATCAGTCAATATTCAATTTCATGTCCACCATATTGAATCCGCCATTTTGAAATTTAAAAAACTGACATCGGATTCGTATTTAGCGACCCCGAAAACCCCCGAGTAACGATTTTCAAGCGAATTCAGTCAATTTTCAACTTTATGTCCGCCATATTGGATCCGCCATTTTGAATTTTTAAAAACTGACATCAGATTCGTAATCAGCGACCCCGAAAACCTCCGAGTATCAATTTTCAAGAGAATTCAGTTAATTTTTAACTTTTATGTCCGCCATATTGAATCGGCCATTTTGAATTTTTAAAAACTAAAGTCAGATTCGTAATCAGCGACCCCGAAAACCCCCGATTAACGATTTTCAAGCGAATTCATATGAAATATAATTGTAATATAGTGAAAAACCAAAGGTCGGTCGCTGAGCGACCCACTGTGACGCAAAGGGTTAAACCTTTTGGAACTTTTTTCGTCCTTTTAGCCCTACTTTAACCCTTAACCATCCTTCGATTGTAACATTTTAAACCTAAAATGAACCTTATTAGACCTTGTGAGACTACTTGAATTTTTACTGACAGGTAAACAAACTTTTCTGACCCTTTTTTCACCCTACTTGGCACTACATTCGGCCTTACTTAGACCTAAAAGAAACTTGAACTGAAATTTACTGAAATAAGGTGCAATATAGCTCGACGGACTTTAAAACATGTGTAGGTGCTATAAAATGTAAAACTCAACCAACCATTTTCCACAGAAGGAGTTTTGGTTACATTTAGGTACAAAATTAGAAATAGTATTTTCTTACATACAAAAAATTATAAATTTCTCATTCTAATTCCATTGTTCAAAAAGGGTCCCTTTTGGTGTCCGGAAAAAATAAAAAAAAACCAAAGCAATCATAAAAATGGGACCGAAAAGTACAAAATATTTCAGATGCTTATGGGTTGAAGAAACGGCTATATATATATATATATATATATATACCTATTTGTGTATATACACAAAATATAGTTTTGGAATTTCCAAATTTTTGACACAAAATTTACTATAGTAAAAACACAAGTATCACCAAGCCAAAAACCGTTTTCCCACCAGTCTTTTGTCGACTTCGACAAAGTTAGTTTCGATTTTCTAAAGCGTATATCTCCGTGTGATTAAAGTGATATTTACACAAAGTAATGTAAAAAAGTAATTGTGTCTTAATGTATATTCTTTATAAATTTGATTATTTGTATTCTGTATTGTATATAATTTGTATATAATGACGATGTTGAAGTACGCAACGTTTATGGTAAACGATTTTTCAAGAAATAATTTTTTAGAATGAAAATTTTTAAAAAATTTTGCTTGAAAAATATTTTTTGTAGAGTTTATTAATTAACAAATTATAAAAATTATATTTTTAAATAAACTAGGGTAAATGCACTAATTGCGGCGCGATTCGAGTTAAAACACCTTTGAAATAGAAAATTCGACATTTCTATTGTATAAACTCAATCTTTATAATTAATTGTATCAAAAAAATATTAAAATAATTTTTTTTCATCATATTGCAACATTTATATTAAATATAATAGTAATAATAGTTATTTTTTTATGAACGCGCCGTAATTGGTACACTTACCTTATTTTATAATTTTCCGTGTTAAATAAAAATTAATTTCGAATCGTTGATTATAAACGTTGCGTACTTCAGCATCGTTATAATGTTTGTATTAATAAATAAATAAATAATAATAATAAATAAATAAAATAAATGGTCTATATAGCCACCACGGAAACTTAGATCTTTTACCTTATTTATGGTCATATTGTAAATTGAAGCTAATGACATTTGTTAGTAAAAATATAATATTAATAAATATTAATGCTATAAAATAGTTAATATTATATTTGAGACCGTTGAATTTCTCTGATTCCAACTGTATGTTTTACTTGAAAGTATGGAAAATAAATTCTTAATACATATACATATGTATATAATTATTTTATTTTCCATACTTTTAAGTCGAACAACATACCATAATAATCAGAAAAATTTAAGGATCCCAAATATAATATTAAATATTATGTAACATTAATATTTATTAATTTTATATTTTTACTAACAAATGTCACCAGCATTAATTTACAATAGGGTCGTAAATCAAGCAAGGGAAAAAATTTTTCCGAAGGTCATCTCATAATGACCCTAATGAGACTAAAAACTTCCTAAACAACCCTACAATATACAAAATTCATAATAACAAATTAAATCAATAAAAATAAATTTATTTAATTATTGTTATTTTGCTTCCTCTGTGGAGGAAGCTTTGTAGTCCTTTCGTTTATAAAAATTTTCAAAGAGTCGGAAACAAA
Organism: Leptopilina boulardi; assembly: GCF_019393585.1. Taxonomy (NCBI): domain Eukaryota; kingdom Metazoa; phylum Arthropoda; class Insecta; order Hymenoptera; family Figitidae; genus Leptopilina; species Leptopilina boulardi. The sequence goes on from NW_026137966.1 coordinate 1,534,205, forward strand.
TTTTTCTCTATATAGAAACATGTTATATGAGATCCTGATCAATTGTCCGGATGTATTTTTGTATGTGTGTGTGTGGATCTCTTTTTTGTTTCGAAGATAACTTTAACAGGTTTTAATGGATTTAAATAAAATTTGGTAGGCTTATTTATCATATTAATATCTCAAAACTAACCAAAGTATTTTAAAAAATACCCCAAAAAAAATTTTATCGTCTGTTTTCCAAAAAATTTTTTTTAATTGAAAAATTTTTAAATAGAAAAATTTAAGGTTATGTATAATAAAATCGTATTCCTTGCATGAAAACGAATCGATTGTTATATATACAGTTTACATTTGAAGTAAATTAAATAAATTAATGAAAGTTAAAAAATAAAAAATTCACATTTTAGCTGAAAAATTTTGTATTTATTTAAATTCAAGTTTAAATATAAAATAATTGTGTTCCTTGAATTAAAAAGAATCGATATAATTGTAAATAATTATAAATTATACTAGCAAAATTAAACGCGCGCGAAATTAGGATTGTAATTGTTTATTATAAAGAAATTAAAATTAATATTATCAATAATATTTTTAATTTATTATAATATAATTACATTGTTAATAATAATTCCTTAATTTTTATCAAATAAAAAAAATATTTATTGATTTTTTTTGATTATCTGTCGATAATTTTTCAGAAATTCTTCAAGAAAATTTTCGATTTAAAATTTAAATTGAAAATTTTTAATATAACATATATCGGTAAAGGTCTTGTAAAAATTTCTTATCATCAAAATATTTATCATTAAATAAAATTTTTTATTTTTTATTATATAATAATAAATAATAATTATTATTATTAATCTATTATATGAAATATATAAATTTTCAATTGCCTATAATAAAAAAAATATTTTGCAAAAAAAAATTATAACCAAAAAATAATAAAAATATTTGTTATTAAATGAAATTTTTTATTATTATATAGTAATAAATAATAATTATTATTATTAATAAATTTAAATTAATAAATAATTAATTTATAAATTATTTAAATTTAATATTTAATATATATATATTATTCAATATTCCTAATTAATTAATTGATTTAACATATATAAATATACATAAAATATAATAATTTAAATTTTATTTTAAATAAAAATTATTTTAAAAAATTTTATATTAAGTTAATATTTAAAAATAAAAATTATTAAAAAAAATTAATATTTAGTCAAAATTAAAAATTTATATGTATATAACATAAATATATATATATAATATAAATATTTTTAATTATAATAACAAAAATAAATAAATATTTTGTGAAAATAAAAAAAAATTTAATTTGTAATATATAATATAAATAATAAATATAATATAAATAAATAATATAAAATTTTTTTTATTATTTTTAAAATTAATTAAATTATCGTGATTTAATTAAATAAATTTTTGAAATTTGATAAATTTATCAACTTATGCAGCTTACTCTAACAGCAATCGAATCAATTTTTCTCACAATCCTCACAATTTTTTTGCACAATTCTAACAATTTTATAATTTTTAATAATTAAAATACGACCGCACAAATGACAATGTCAAAACATTGAAAAATTTTAACCAACACAAAATAATGTCAAACAACACATTAACAAAAAACAAAAGACCTATAACAAATACTAACTTCAGGTGTGGACAGAATGAACGAAAGATATTCAGGATTATTATATGTAACTAGCAAAATTACACGCGCGCAAGCGCGCGTCCAACTGTCATTGCAATGGTTATTTTAAAATAATAATAATATTAATAATAATAATATTAATAATAATAATAATAATTCTGCATCAGTGGAGTAATAAATTAATAATAGATATATTTCTAATTTTCACGTTATCATTTATTTTTACACAGAAAAAAATGAGTTTCATGTTATATAAATAGTGATTTTTTAGTTAAGTCAGCTCATAATTAGTTAATACAGCAAAAATAATTTAGCTAAGTTAATTTTTAAATTTAATAAACTTGTAAAACTATTAGTTCGATTGTTGACGGTAACAACAATGAAAACCCAAGAAAAAACCTATCGAAAAAGTGATGATAAGAAAAACATAAATTAAAACCAATAGTTACAATTTGCGGTGTAAATGTTGATAAATCAATTCTAGTTTCACCAACATAACCGCCGCCACTTGAAATGCCGAGAAAAATTAATTATGTTGTGTCAATTATGATTAAAATATTCTTTGTCACTTATGTATACTGTATACGAAAAGGCAGAGATTGTTGGGATAAAAGATATTACTGACGAATGGATTTTCTTATTGACAGAATGTATATATAACGAGTAAGATCATTTTTTTGTGAATTGATAGTAAAAAAATAAGATTTTTAAGTAAAAATTTTAGAATATAAATATTAAAATTTTAGAAATAAATATTTTTTATAAAGTCAATGTTAGATGATTTTTTATAATTTTTGAAATTACAAAAAATTAGTTTTGCTAAATATTTTTTTGTATTTTCTATAAATATTTCGTTGCAAATGAAAATTTTAAATTTATGTTTTTTTTCAAAAAATTTAATTAATTGATAATTAATAAATATTAAAAAATTATGTAATCAAAAAGAAAATTAAATTAAAAATTAAAATCAAATTGAGAATTTTTTAAAAAAGCAAACTATTTTTATATTGTTTACAGATAAAAAATATAACAATTTAATAATTAATAATAATGAATTTATGAATAATAATATATAATAAATAATAATGAATAATGGAAAAATAATGAAAGAAATAATAATTATAAGTTAAAATGTTCTAATTATCTGTAATAATCATTATATTTAAAAAAATGTATATATAATATAATAAATTTATAAATAATAATAAAAATTATATTATAATTGAAACTTTTTTTTCTATAAATACCAAGTAGGAAATATACTGGTGCAGCACACAATGAACAGTATTTTTTTTTACTTTAAACTGATACTTAGTATATGACTTAATTAATGACGATGAATAAAAATATCCGTCGCGTTAACCATAAAATATTACGAAATCAAGAATCTGTCAATTTTAGAAAAACAAAAGGAACAAAATACGACTAACTTCAAGTGTGGACAGACGGAATGAATGAATGAATACGGAAATTATTATAGTTAATAATAATAATAATAATAATAATAATAATTAATTATTATAGTTAATAATAATAATATTATTTTTTATTAATTTTTAGAAATTTCAGCTAAAATGTGAATTATTTATTTTTTGACTTCCATTAATTTTTTAAATTTAACTCAAATCTATAGGTACTCAAATGTTTATATGATTATATTATTTTTGTATGTTTATTTCACTGTTAATCCCTTCTCCACGAGGAATGAGCCAAAAATTCAGAACGTTCGCCGAACAAAACAAAATTTTTTTTTTTAAATAATTTTTTATTGGAAAACCTTCAGAATGGTGAAAAACTACAATATCAATAATAAAAAATTGACATTTTTAAAAAATAGGGTAAAAACAACCCCCATTAAGAATAAATATACAAATATTACGAATATGACAACTTTCCTGTTCGCCTTTTTTCCTAAAAATATTTTTAAAAATTCTCTTTTATTATCCCTTTCCAGAGTCCACATTCGGTATAACGCGCTCGAACCCCTAAAACCACCCCTAACACATATGAGGCAAAATTCCTGAAATGTCCGAAAAAAAATTAAAAGTTCTCGAATTTAATCCATACTTTTCTAAAATGTTGTTATTGTTGGTGAAAGTCTAAAAATCAATTATTATTGAATTTAATAAAATAGTTTTTGAATTACAACGTATTTAATTTTTGACTTTAGAAAAAAAATTTTTTTTTAATGTACAATATTTATAAGTAGAATGCATAAAAGTTAACATATATATAATGATTTTTAAAGCTTTTTTGACGGGCTACACGCTGTTAATAAAAATTTTTTTTTTTAAATAACATTTGACCTTGAAATTCAATGTCAAAATGTTAATTTACGTTTATCTCAAAATCGGATTTTTTAAAATTATTTTTAACTATCTCAATGGAAAGCTTGACTAATTTCCTACAAAACATGTAATTTTCAGAGTGGGATCTTTTAAAGTTTTTGAGATATTACACGGAAAAAATTTTGGTGCACCGGTTGTACTGGTTAGTTAAAAAATTTTTGTACTTTAAAAACGGACATCAGTTATCCCGGTTTGGTGCAACCTATGTCCCGTACAGTGTGTCTGATGTCCCTTACAGCGCTTCTGACGCGCCAAATCAGGATAACAGTTGCCCGCAACCCATAGTACAACAGTTCTACCGTAGATTGCGCATCTGATGCACCAAAATTTTTTCCGTGTAGTTAATTAATTAATTAATGTTTATAACAAATGAAATATTTTACAAACGAATAAAGTTACCGTAATTCTGAAGTTAGCAATTGAAACATTACGTAATTCCGCATCCAACGAGCCCTGTATGAAGTATTTTGTTTAAGTAGATTGTTAATAAACAATTAGTTAACATTGCAATTGTTTAGTAACAATCTACTTATCCAAAATACTTCATATAGGGCTCGTTGGATGCGGAATTACCTTAACTTTCAATTAATTAATTTAGATTTACGATAACTTTATTTGTTTGTAAGATATTTCATTTTTTATTGTTATTTAACTAAAATTGAACAAAAATTCTTCATATAGGGCTTTTGGATGCTTGTTGTTAGTAAAAAAAAAAATATTTTACAAACAAATAAAGTTATGGTAATTCAAAACTTACCAATTGAAAGTTAAGGTAATTCTGCATCCAACGAGCCCTATATGAAGTATTTTGGATAAGTAGATTGTTACTAAACAATTGCAATGTTAACTAATTGTTTATTAACAATCTACTTAAACAAAATACTTCATACAGGGCTCGTTGGATGCGGAATTACGTAATGTTTCAATTGCTAACTTCAGAATTACGGTAACTTTATTCGTTTGTAAAATATTTCATTTGTTATAAACATTAATTAATTAATTAATTAATTAATATCTTAAAAACTTTAAAAGATCCCACTCTGAAAATTACATGTTTTGTAGGAAATTAGTCAAGCTTTCCATTGAGATAGTTAAAAATAATTTTAAAAAATCCGATTTTGAGATAAACGTAAATTAACATTTTGACCTTGAATTTCAAGGTCAAATGTTATTTAAAAAAAAATTTTATTAACAGCGTGTAGCCCGTCAAAAAAGCTTTAAAAATCATTATATATATGTTAACTTTTATGCATTCTACTTATAAATATTGTACATTAAAAAAAAATTTTTTCTAAAGTCAAAAATTAAATACGTTGTAATTCAAAAACTATTTTATTAAATTCAATAATAATTGATTTTTAGACTTTCACCAACAATAACAACATTTTAGAAAAGTATGGATTAAATTCGAGAACTTTTAATTTTTTTTCGGACATTTCAGGAATTTTGCCTCATATATCGCTTGCCGGACCGTATATTGGTCAAATTCACGACTTTCCTGTTTGCCTTTTTTCCTAAAAATATTTTTAAAAATTCTCTTTTATTATCCCCTTCGAAAATCCATATTCAGTATAACGCGCTCGATCCCCTAAAACCACCCCTAACACATATATCGCTTGCGGGACCGTTTATTGGTCAATTTTACGACTTTCCTGTTCGCCTTTTTTTTCTAAAAATATTTTTAAAAATTCTCTTTTATTGTCTCCTTCAAAAATCCTTATTCGGTATAACGCGCTCGAACCCATAAAACCACCCCTAACACATATATCCCATAGAAGGCCTCAAATTTGTCAAATTAACGACTTTCCTGTTCGCATTTTTTCCTAAAAATATTTTTAAAAATTCTCTTTTATTATCCCCATCCAAAATACCAATATACGTTCCGGCAAGCGATATATGTGTTAGGGGTGGTTTTAGGGGTTCGAGCGCGTTATACCGAATGTGGACTCTGGAAAGGGATAATAAAAGAGAATTTTTAAAAATATTTTTAGGTGAAAAGGCGAACAGGAAAGTTGTCATATTCGTAATATTTGTATATTTATTCTTAATGGGGGTTGTTTTTACCCTATTTTTTAAAAATGTCAATTTTTTATTATTGATATTGTAGTTTTTCACCATTCTGAAGGTTTTCCAATAAAAAATTATTTAAAAAAAAAATTTTGTTTTGTTCGGCGAACGTTCTGAATTTTTGGCTCATCACGAGGAAGCAAATTTTTTTTGCTCATCGTAAAGAGGAAGCAAAATGTTCATGTAATGAACATTTGAATTTACAACTTGTTTATGTTATATAATTTAAATTTAAATTTAATTGATTAAATTAATAAGAATTATTAATTTCAATTTTAATTTAAACAAATTAATTAGAAGAATGAAAAAAATTATCTTATTTTAAGGTATCACATCGGCACTAATCGATGTCAAAAGTTTGTAGCTCGCATTACTACTTCCCGCACTATACTTTCGCCCTTAACTCCCTATACTCTCAGCCCATACTGTACCTACTTCTACAAATACACTCGTACACGTATACCCCACACTAGCAGCGATTGGAAGGAGTATGAGGTTTGACAACGTCGCTATAAGTCTCGCTTTGACTACTCTGCCGTGTTTTCTAAAAACTTAGGTAACTGCAGAATGAAAGATTTCGAGAAAAACGCGAAAAACTGTTTAAACTTCATTGATATGTACCGCAAAGCCTAATTAAAATTTTTAAATGCCGTTTTGTTCCTTCGATTCGTCTAAATTTATTCTTTTTAATTATGTAAAAATAAATGTTGTATTTGTTTAAACATTCAATAAATTATTAAAAATGTAGTTACCGGTATGCTGATTCGAGGGTCGTCGCACGAGAAACTTAGGTAACTGGTAGTTACTTGGTCCCTCGTGCTACGAGCGCCCGTATTAGGCCTCTCGTCGCACAGAAAACTTAGGTAACTGCAGGGAATATATAAGAATTTTCATCTTTCTGGGCAAAAAATAGTAAAAATATATTAAATAATAAACTATAATTATTTAATAAGCTGCGAAAGTTGTCACTATAATTATTGTTTTTTACAAATATTTAATTTTATGGTTAAATTTATTTTAATTATACAATATTAGAGTCAAATATTGTATTAACTCAGAATATATTAAATAATAATATAAAATAAAATAAAATACATAAATAAAATTAAAAAAATAAATTAAATTAAATTAAAAAATAGTAAAAATATATTAAATAATTATATGAAATAAAATAAAAATAAATAAAAAAAAATAATAAATAATAAAGTGTAATTATTTAATAAGATGCGAAAGTTATCATTATAATTATTGTTTTTTACAAATATTAAACTATATGATTGAATTTATTTTAATTATACAATATTAAAGTCAAATTATTGTAGGTAATGTAGTTCGCTGCTTTATTAACGTTTATTTAAATAATTAAAAACGATTTTAATTTTTTAAATAATTGAACTAAATTAATTATATATTAATCATGAAATAAACATATTACTGAACTTCATTTTCTTAATTTATTAATGCTTTTATGTTATTTATTAAAATTAATACTTAATTTTTCAATAATTGATAAATTATTATTTAGGTATAATTATATATATATATATATATATAGTATTGGACCTCCTTTTTCGAGGCCTCGTCGCATAGAAAGCTTAGGTAACTACAGTGCTCTGATAGCACTCTGTAGTTACCTAAGTTTTCCATGCGACGAGGGCTCGAAAAATGAAGTCCGTGTTTTGAGAAACTTAAGCACTGGTGCAGTTACCTAAGTTCTTCAAATCACGACCTACAAAATACGTCACAACACCCAAAGACACCCAAGTTTTTATAGCAGTTACCTAAGTTTCTCAAATTATCACTCATCAATTTTTGCAGTTACCGGTATTTTCAATTATTTATGCAAAAATTATTATTAATAATATTAACAATTTTTAAAAATAATTTGCATTAACAGGTGTATCTTTTTTCCACGATTCCAACGATATAAAAAACTCATTTTTCGATTTTTTTGCAGTTACCTAAGTTTTTAGAAAACACGGCAGTACTGTGGACTACTGTCTCTCTCTAACTAATGTTACCATCCTGGGATGTTGCCACATCAAAGTGGCGGGTGGGCTATATATTGCAAATGACGTCATGAAATAGAATTTTTAATTTATAATTACAAATAAACGGCACGGTAAATTATAAATTTCTTTGTATATTTTAGTTCCAAATTTATTCGTGAATTCAACATGAGTTTTTGAAAAAAATTTATAGAAAACTTATGATGATATTTATGAAAATGTACTTCTCCCCCATACATTAGTCCCGTATCCCAAGCAAAATAAGCAACTTTGATTGCTAATATCTCTGGTTTCGTACGGCGAAAATTCTTCATATTTTGCAAATTTGTCAAGAATGACAATAAGAACATATGGTAAAATTTTCAAGAAAATTTATAGAAAACGGTTTTACCGATGTGATACCTAAAACAAAAAAAGTTTTTTTTTACCAAATGGTAAAAATAAAAAAAATGAAAATATTGACTTGTATATGTTAAATAAATTATTTAACATTAAAAATAAATTATAATTTATATATAATTATTGTTCCTTTATTGTTCTGCTCCTCAAGTTCGTCTCAGTCGCAAACTTATCAAATCAATTTTGTATTTATTTTTCCATGTTAAGGTGGCGTAGTGGCGTAATGGTTATATATACACGTCGGTAAACCTGGAAGTACCACATTCATAAAAAAAGTTTTTACATATGCCAACATTTGGGGCTCAATTAGGGCTAATTTAGTACCACATGCAAAAATTTAGGGCCCTTTACCAATTTGAAATAACCCTTGGTACTGCTGGCTTGACGTCAAGCTGGAAGTACCACACTATAGAACCTAAATATTTTTCAAAATTTCTTCCATAGGAATTTAGGGCTCTCAACTGGGACTATTTAAAATTTTTAAAAACCACCCCTAAGTACAAAAAAACATCCCCAATTATTTAAACTCAATTTAAGCAATCAATAATCATATAGGAATAAAGAGCTAAATCAGGGTTCTTCAATAGCACTAAATTCACTTTTTAAAAGTGCATCCCAACCACCCCAGCCAAGTAACTGATAGATAGTCAACCACAAAAACTACCCTCAACTAGTTAAAACTCAATATTTTCAAAAACAAACACATACGCAATTAAGGCTAATTTAGGGCTCTAAAATATAATTAGATTGGTTATTCAAAAATGATACACCAACTTTAAAAACTACCCCAGAGTGGTTAAAACTTAATTTTTTTTAAAAATAAATACTTAGGAATTTAAGGCTAATTTAGGGCTCTTAAATAAAACTACATTGAGTGTTCAAAAACGATACACCAACTTTAAAAACTACCCCAGAGTAGTTCAAACTTAATTTAAAAAAAAAAGAAAACATTTAGGAATTTAAGGCTAATTCAGGGCTTTTAAATAAAACTACATTGAGTGTTCAAAAACGATACACCAACTTTAAAAACTACCCCAGAGTAGTTCAAACTTAATTTTTTCAAAAAAAAATATTTAGGAATTTAGGGCTAATTTAGGGCTCTTAAATGGAACTACTTTGGGTGTTCAAAAGTGACGCATAAACTTTAAAAACTACACCAGAGTAGTTCAAACTTAATTTTTTGAAAAAATAAATACTTAGGAATTCAGGTCTAATTTAGGGCTCTTAAATGGAACTACATTGGGTGTTCAATAGTGACGCATAAACTTTAAAAACTACCCCAGAGTAGTTTAAACTTAATTTTTTCAAAAAAAAAATATTTAGGAATTTAGAGCTAATTTAGGGCTTCTAAATAAAACTACATTGGGTGTTCAAAAACGATACAGCAACTTTAAAAACTATACCCCAGAGTAGATAAATAATTGGGGATGTTTTTTTGTACTTAGTGGCCATTCATTAATTACGTAAGGGTCCTTAGGGGGAGGGGGGTTTATAAAATCTCTACATGGTCTTACGTGAGGGGGTGGGGGGTAGAAGCTAATCCTACGTAAGATTTTGACAAGTATTTTCCATTTGTATTGATGTAATTAATTTTTTAATGACATTAATATTGTTAAAAACTTACGTAAGAAGGGGGAGGGGGGGTCCGAAAAATCTTATGTATCCTTACATGGGGATGGGGGGGTCAAAATTAGCCAAAATCGTCCTTACGTAATTAATGAATGGCCCCTTAGGGGTGGTGTTTAAAAATTTTAAATAGTCTCAGTTAAGAGTCCTAAATTAACCCTAAATTCCTAAGTATTTTTGTTTTCAATAAATTAAATTTAAACTACTCTGGGGTAGTTTTTAAAGTTAATGCGTCACTTTTGAACATCCAATGTAGTTCAATTTAAGAGCCCTAAATTAGACCTAAATTCTTAAGTATTTATTTTTTCAAAAAATTAAGTTTGAACTACTCTGGGGTAGTTTTTAAAGTTGGTTTCATCGTTTTGAACACCCAATGTAGTTCTATTTAAGAGCCCTGAATTTGCCTTAAATTCCTAAGTATTTATTTTTTCAAAAAATTAAGTTTGAACTACTCTGTGGTAGTTTTTAATGTTAATGCGTCACTTTTAAACACCCAATGTAGTTCCATGTAAGAGCCCTAAATTAGCCTTAAATTCCTAAGTATTTATTTTTTCAAAAAATTAAGTTTGAACTACTCTGGGGTAGTTTTTAAAGTTTATGCGTCACTTTTGAACACCCAATGTACTTCCATTTAAGAGCCCTAAATTAGCCCTAAATTCCTAAATGTTTTTTTTTTTAATTAAGTTTGAACTACTCTGGGGTAGTTTTTAAAGTTAAAGCGTCACTTTTAAACACCCAATGTAGTTCCATTTAAGAGCCCTAAATTAGCCTTAAGTTCCTAAGTATTTATTTTTTTTAAAAATTAAGTTTGAACTACTCTGGGGTAGTTTTTAAAGTTGGTGTATCGTTTTTGAACACTCAATGTAGTTTTATTTAAAAGCCCTGAATTAGCATTAAATTCCTAAATATTTTTTTTTTAAATTAAGTTTGAACTACTCTGGGGTAGTTTTTAAAGTTAATGCGTCACTTTTGAACACCCAATGTAGTTCCATTTAAGAGCCCTAAATTAGCCTTAAATTCCTAAATGTTTTCTTTTTTTTTAAATTAAGTTTGAACTACTCTGGGGTAGTTTTTAAAGTTGGTGTATCGTTTTTGAACACTCAATGTAGTTTTATTTAAGAGCCCTAAATTAGCCTTAAATTCCTAAGTATTTATTTTTAAAAAAAATTAAGTTTGAACCACTCTGGGGTAGTTTTTAAAGTTGGTGTATCATTTTTGAATAACCAATCTAATTATATTTTAGAGCCCTAAATTAGCCTTAATTGCGTATGTGTTTGTTTTTGAAAATATTGAGTTTTAACTAATTGAGGGTAGTTTTTGTGGTTGACTATCTATCAGTTACTTGGCTGGGGTGGTTGGGATGCACTTTTAAAAAGTGAATTTAGTGCTATTGAAGAACCCTGATTTAGCTCTTTATTCCTATATGATTATTGATTGCTTAAATTGAGTTTAAATAATTGGGGATGTTTTTTTGTACTTAGGGGTGGTTTTTAAAAATTTTAAATAGTCCCAGTTGAGAGCCCTAAATTCCTATGGAAGAAATTTTGAAAAATATTTAGGTTCTATAGTGTGGTACTTCCAGCTTGACGTCAAGCCAGCAGTACCAAGGGTTATTTCAAATAGGTAAAGGGCCCTAAATTTTTGCATGTGGTACTAAATTAGCCCTAATTGAGCCCTAAATGTTGGCATATGTAAAAACTTTTTTTATGAATGTGGTACTTCCAGGTTTACCGACCTTATATATACCCAGTGGGAAAAGCACGATTGGCTGAATATTGGTCCAATATTGGAAGCACTTTTGCCAATCTTGGTCCATTATTTTAGCCAATATTGGACCAAGTCAGGGATATTCAAAAATACAAAATATCAGAATTCAGCCAAGATTAAAAAAATTAATTATTAAAAATGAAATATAATAAAAATTTTTGTTATATTTATATATTATATTCTATTATATATAATAACATTATTATTTTACTTCGAATCAAGTGTTATATATAAAATCAACCGGAATAAACGGAGAAAAAAAAAATATTTTCTAAAGTCCTGCTAGGCATTAACAATTATCAGCTGAATAAAAGAAATATTGTGAAGATTCTGTACATATCGCGGATACTTATACCTTAACCGATTTTCTTTCTTTATTTTGCTTTAATGGCCTCTGGTTCCATAGGGACAAATAGCCAATACCATACCCTAACCGAATGATGTTGTTTATGAGAGAGAAAAACACTGCCACCTGGCGGATAGTTGGAAAGTTAACGTAGCGCGAAATTCAAACTGCATGAAGGAAAAACTGTAAGTATAAAGAATTAAAATTAAAAAAATTATTTGTGACCATTATAACATTAATTAAGTTTTGTTTAATGTAATAGTATGCATTCTTAAGTAAATACATTTTCAAGTAAATGTTTATACTTACAGTTTTTCCTTCACGCAATTTGAATTTCGTGCTACGTTAACTTTCCAACTATCCGCCAGATGGCAGTGTTTTTCTCTCTCATAAACAACATCAATCGGTTAGGGTATAAGTATCCACGATATATACAGAATCTTCACAATATTACTTTTATTTAGCTGATAATAGTTAATGCCTAGCAGGGCGTTAGAAAATATTTTTTTCTTTTTTTCCGTTTATTGCGGATGATTTTATATATAACCCTTGTTCTGAAGGGAAATAATAATGTTATTATACACTGAAAGAAATTTTTCGAAATTACTGCCATAATTCATGCTGTTTCTGTCATATCGTATAACTGAATTAACATGGCACTGTTACTGCCATACAGTTTGGGTAATCCAACCAAACGAATAGTACTTCCAAAGAGCAAGATGTCTGAATCAGACATCACATGGCTAATATAACCTAACTTACCTACCAATTTGACAGACTGTATATAACCAATTCAACCAGAAATCTCAACCCAAAGTTTATGGCTGAAATTTCGATACCATTTCTTTCCGTGTAAATAATAAAATATAATATATAAATATAACAAAAAAATTTTATTATATTTCATTTTTAATAATTAATTTTTTTAATCTTGGCTGAAGTCCGATTTTTTGTATTTTTGAATTATGGCCAATATTGAAATTCGAGCCTCTGCATTGGTCTCTACACTCGCAGACTTGGTCCAATATTGGCTAAAATAACTGGTCCAATATTTAGTCAATATTCAGTCTTGGCAATTTTCCCACTGGGTATATTTATATATATATAGGGTGAAATTCCTGTAGCGAACTAAGTGAAAAAAAAGTTGATCGGATCGGGCTGTAACTTGCACATAGTTTAGCCCTAGGGGTGAGTAATTTAACCACGAAGTATTGTTAGGTTTTTTCAAAAACTGTCGAAGTGGGAGGGGGTTGAATTTTTTTGAAAAATTTAAACAGTGAATATTTGAAGACTTGTAACTTTTAAACAGAAAAAAGAAGAAAAATTTGTCCCATATGTTTTTGAAAGGTTTTTTCTTGCTTTTTCAAATGGTGCAAAAAAAATTTCAAAAAATTCAAATTTTGACCCTTTTTTGAAAATTAAACATTTTTTCGAATTTTTTTTTAAGTTTGGTCCTTTTTATTTTTTTTATTTATTTTTTTTTTTGAACGCTAAAAATGTGTATTTTCACCACAAAAAATATTGAGATGTCCTATTTTGTTATTTTCGAGATATTATTTAATTAATTAATTAATGTTAATAAAAAATAAAATATTTCACAAATAAATAAAGTTATTGCAATCCTGAAGGTACCAATTGAAAGCTGACGTTATTCCGCTTCCAACAAGCCCTATATAGACTATTTTGGATTAGAAGATTTTTTTATAAACAATTGCCATGTTAGCCAATTGTTTAGTAACAATCCATTAACGCAAAGTACTTCATATAGGGCTCGTCCCTACTGAAAATCCCCACATAGGCTCCTATATAGGAACCCACATAAGCTCCTATATAGGAAGCCATATGGTTTCCTATACAAAATCGTATACGTACACCCAGAGAAATGTTTTATTTGAATTAAATAAAATATATTTGACTTAAATAAAAATGGATATTTGTCTCAGAGCCTACTATTGTCTCAAATAAATTTTTATATTTAAATTTGAGACAAATAAATTTTTATTTGCTACAAATATATTTTATATTTAGGACAAATTGCAAAATTGCCTGGTATTCAGCCAAATATTCTGGAATTGATATAATTACAATTTATGATTAAAATTGAAAATCTTAAATTTTTACATTTCGTGGTTATTTTTTTGTATGTTCCGTGGATATTGTTGAAACATAACAATTTCCATTTCTCTGTGTCAATGATAAGTTGATTTGAATTCTGCTTCACATTTGAGACACAACAGGGAGAAAGGCACTCAAAATAAAAGGAAAGTGTGATTTAATTAATAAACACTCGCGAATAAAAACATTTCTTTAATGATCCTAAAATTAGTATTTGTTTTAATCAAATAATAATCAATCCTTGTACAAACAACTGCTTGGTCGCGTTAATCTGTCACCTCGTTTTCACTACGTCCGACATCTTTAAAGTTATATCGTATACAGTATTCTGCGCATGCTTGCGTTCAACTCGAATAAACTTTTATTTGAATTAAATATATTATTTATTTGCCACAAATGTACCTTTTTAAAAAGTACTAATAAAATTGTTTATTTGTAAGAAACATATACGACAATTTCAAAGAAACATTTATTTATTTAATTTAAATAAAATATTTATTTGAAATAAATAAAAATGATTTAAATATACGTTTTTATTCAAAACTAATAAATTTTTTCTCTGGGTGTAATGACTATTAACCATAGCAACTTTAAATCTAGTCAGCGTAACCAAACATCCTAGTCAATTCAGTTATGTATAGCTTGGTTAATATTGTCAAAGTCGATTTAGTAGAATTGACTCCTTGTTTGCTAGTTTTATTAACTAAGATGTTTGGTTAATATGACATGTATCTTTAGTCAATTTTGCTAAAGTTTATTTAGTGAAAGTGATTCTAGCCAATGTAACTAAGGTACCTGGTTATTGTGATAAGTTGCCCTAGTCATTCCGACTAATTGTCGAAATCAACTTTGACCAAAATTGCCCAGTGGGTTCCTCTCGTAACCAGGCAAATTAGTCAATTCCTGGCATACGGGAGTTAGGAATTTTTTTCAGCATGTTTAATTTTCAAAAAAGGGTCAAAATTTGAATTTTATTTGAAAAAGCAAGAAAAAACCTTTCAAAAACATATGGGACAAATTTTTCTTCTTTTTTCTGTTTAAAAGTTACAAGTCTTCAAATATTCACTGTTTAAATTTTTCAAAAAAATTCAACCCCCTCCCACTTCGACAGTTTTTGAAAAAACCTAACAATACTTCGTGGTTAAATTACTCACCCCTAGGGCTAAACTATGTGCAAGTTACAGCCCGATCCGATCAACTTTTTTTTCACTTAGTTCGCTACAGGAATTTTACCCCATATATATATTTTATGAAAATATATTTACCACTATATAATGAAACTGATTTATAAAATAAAAAAATGTTGTGTAAAAGTGACTTCAAATAAGTAAACTTGACAGTTTTCTCATTTATACATAATGCTGTAAACTTTATGTTTTTATAAAGTCAAATTTACGAATATTTTATTAAAACCACAATATCAAACAATATCAAACTTGAAAATCAAAATGAAACTGTTTCAGTATGTTGTCTCCTTATCCCTATTTACCCTGAGTTTTCAAATTTTTGGGGTAAATAGGGACAGATCGTCATTATTAACTAAATTAACAAAAATCAAAAATTCAAGTGAATTTCTGTTATGGGAGTAATAAGGAATAAGAAAAAATTTTTTATGATTTTTAAGTCTGTTTTCATTGAAATAAAAGACTTAAATACTGTAACAAAAAAAAAATTTCAAATTGTTCAACTATTAGGGGAGGATGGGGCAAGGATAGTTAGGTAAGACCTTTTCAAATCTAGCGGCCAAACCTAAATATATATCAGCAATCGAATAGTATCTTCAGAAAACCTGGTTATTTGGCTATAATTTTGCTATACATTATTTTGCTGTAGAGTGCAATCCCTACGAGATACGAATGAAAAAGTAAAAAAAAAATTTCAACTATCCTTGCCCCAGTACCGGGGCAAGGATAGTTAAAAGAATCCAAATGCTAAAATTGTCATAGAAAATCAGTAAATTTTCGGTTTCTTTATTTTATTGGATTTAGACTATTTAATATTGATATATCAAGTATTAACAACATGTTTTGAACATTTTCTGAATATCAATTATTGCATTAAAATTCGTCTGAACTAAAATCTGAGATTTAACCAATTTTCTTCAGATGATCACCAATTTCTTGGTCAATAAGCTTCTTTTTTCGTATATAATTACGTACCATTATGTATATCAACATAAAAAGAACAATTAAACATTTTTTTATAATTTTCAGTCGCATTAGCAGGATTTTATCGAGCCGTAATAGTCCTAACTATCCTTGCCCCATGAGCCCATATTTCAGTTTTTTCTAAATTTTAAGGAACGACGTTAATTAATTTGAAAATAAATACGATATTCGTGTTCAGCAGGAAATTTCACTCCGGAAAACACTTACGAAAATATATATTCGGAAGCACTAATATAGAAAACAGTATGATAAACACTACGTTGACATTTTAGCAAAACAGACTTTTTACAAAAATAAACTCCTGACTTCGCAAATGGTGGCAGATTGACTTCCAATTTTTACTATCATCTATTGGTGTTAAGACGCAAATATACCATGAATGACGCGAATTTTGAGCAAGCCGTCTAAACATAACAGCAACTAACTATCCTTACCCCTTAACTATCCTTGCCCCATCCTCCCCTATATATCTACTACAAATTTTATGAAAATTTTTAAATCTTGGGGTAAATGGGGACAGTCAGTTTCATGCGTTTAAAGCTTATCTAAATTTTTTCTGCTGCATAAAATTAATCCTGGGAATGTAAATAACAACTTTAAAAAATATATCCGCAAATATTACCTTTTAAGGGGTTACACGCCACTTTGAAATTTTTAAAAAATCAAAAAAAAAAAATTTTTGCACATCTTTTAGGCATAGAATAAATATGCTATATAAACCCATTGTAGTTGATTAGAGGTAATTTTTAATTTAATCATTGTTAATCAGAACCAAACTGTTAAGAAAACTTTAAACACGTTTTTCTCAAAACTACATTTGAAAAATCGGTGGGCACTCTAGCTGTTACAAATTTCAATCGATCCTCTTATTTTTTTTTGTTTGTGATATAATTATCTTGCGAAATACGTTAACAATAAAAATTAATACATAAACTGCTTCCGTTTTATTTTTACGGTCATTTAAAAAAAGTAGGTATAAGAGGACCTTACCCTACATATACAAACGAACTATGGATAAATGCAGAAACATATGGCAAAAATATTATTTATACTTTTAAAGTTGTAAAATTACTGCACGGACGTGTACGATTCCATCATAACTTTGTACAATTTCTAATGTTAGTATTAATTTATAAATTCTGGAAGCATGTTTGCTGAATTTTATATTTAAAAAATTTTTAGTTTACTAACAATAAGTATCCACTTATTCTATTTTAATTTAATTAAAATTTCATTTCTAGTAATTCTAATTTGAGTGAATACAATTTCTCCGATACTGCTAAATAGTAATTTTTAAGTTAAGGGTTAAAATTTCTACTTCATTTAATGAAATTTTATAATGACAAAAATTTTAACTTGAAATTTAACATTAATGTTCAGACTTTTTTAAAATTGGAAGGTTCATAAAAAGTAGAATTTGTACATTATTAACTTTTGAGATCTTGTTAATAAGAAATATAAAGTTATTTTACTTTAGGACCAGCTGAAGTCATAACGCTATGAAGTTGTTACGTTACTGATATAGAGTAATTTGTATTCTGACAAATAGGGAAAAACGTTGCTGATCTGATGCATGAAGAGAAAAATAGTTTTTGTTTACCTTATGTAGATCCAGTAACACCAAAAGAAAATTCTTACGGTGTCAGAATGACATCCTGCTGCCGTAGATATTTGTATTCAAGTAATCCAATGTAACACAAGAATCGCATAAGCAGCAACAGGTGATCAAAGGAAACTAACACTTGTTGAGGAAAGAGAGATATAGGTTGTATACACACAGCACTAACCGCACAGTGTAAAACGCCGTGGTCGCGTCTGCATGAAATTTTTAAATCTCGAATCAACGCGCCTTACTTCTACTCAATTTCCAGACACACAAACTTGAGGTGTATGTTTTGAAAGACATTTTTACCCGCAACACACCAATTAAAAATCATTTATCAACAGACACATTTCTAATAACTCGCAAGAATTTTATTTTCGGTATTAATATATGTTTCTACAACCTACTCCACCAGAGACCGGCGAGAGACTGGCGCACGCATTGCACCGGCTCACGAACTGATCTTACTTGTGAAAATCTAACCCTACCTGGAGAATACGAGATCACTTCACATTGGAGAACGTGAAAGTGTACATAAGATCGCGCGCTTTTCTACATAAAAGAACTTAAGGCACTTGTACACCTCCGCTGCCTGTGCAGGCAGAAGTTAGAGTAAGAGAGAGAGAGAGAATTCAATACAAATTCTCTCTCTCCCCTCCGCGCGCGCGCTCACTCTCTCTTACTCTAAATAGTTAAATACTATACCTGCGCAGGTAGCCGAGGTGTGCAAATACCTTAATATGTTTACCCCTTAAAAATATGCGCTAAGTTCAATTTTATTCTCATAGTCAGGTGGGGCAAATGTAAACAAAACATATCTAATTTTCATTGAAAACTCAACTTTTTTCTTTTAAATAGTAATTTTTTATATCAAAATGTTCGAGGGGGAATTTACTCTGATAGTCAAGTGTACACTTGCCTGATAATACTCGGTAATACCTGTAATATTTTGTAATGTCTTGTAATGATAAGTATTATTGTGTAATACCATGTAATACTTGTAATATTGTGGTATTATGGTGTAATTCATATACAAAGTATATTAAATTTTGTCACTGAAAAAAATTCAAATAAAAAAATTGCATTTTACTCAATTTATACATGTTCTTGTGTACAAAATAAGGTTTTTATTAATAAAGCAAAGTAATTTCTTTCATGTAAATACAAGTTTAAATCAATTTACATTGTAAAAATGCATATAATTTGACATTTATAGTACTTAACCTAAATGTCACATATAAGTATTAAAATTCTTGTATTTAGAATGTTTTTTTTGAAAAATTTTCCCCTTATAAAACATTATTTGGACATAAACAACACAATAGTTAAAGAATTACGCACTGTTGTTTCAATTTCAAATAAATTTTCAATATCAAGGAAATAATGACCGTTTGGTGAAATAGGCATCTACAGCCGCCATGTTGTCACTTTAAATTTAATATACATGTATCTTAGATTTCAATACCTGTAGTGCATATTCGCTTCATACGCATGTATATTAAATCTAATACAGATTTTTCTAACAGTGTAGCGCGGGAGTTAATGCTGAAGTATATAGCAACTTTGCCATTGAATGTTTACAGAATCAAATCAGAAAATGGTTCTTTAGTAATTGGCCGAATTTTATCTTTTAGCTACCTTACCGGAATAAGTAAAAAAAATCGAGTACAGTAAGACATCTGCTCCTGTAATTACACCGAAACAAAATGCACGAGGCTTAGGTTGTTTGTGTTCGTGGTTTAAGATAGCAAAAAACCAAATATTAAACGTTATATAAACATGGATGCTCACGGATATTATAATATAGAAAATTATATTTGTTCAGTTCCTCGTCCATAGTTAAAAACAAATAGATTATATTTATCGTGTTCTTTAAAAGAAATTTCAAAACATTTGAAATAATATTGTTATTTACGTTTTAAAAAAGAAAAATTTATTATTTTCTTTTATAAGTAGGTAAACAAATATGAGAAATTAAAACTAATACCGTAATTTTCTATTGCGGCGCGTTTGTATCTGTTTCCGTTTCATTTTTTTTTTCTTTTTTTTGTATTTTGAAGATACTTTGCCCGCCGAAATTGGAGCCAATGGAAATATTAAAAATGTTTCAATTACGACGAGGGAAAAAATTTGATCTCAAATAATTTAATTAATAATTGTTTAAATGTGCATCTTCATTAGTAATTGTATCAAAAAAAGATTGAAATAATTTTTTTAAATCATTTTGCAACAGTTATATTAAATATAATAGTAATAATAGTTATTTTTTATAAACGCGCCGTAATTGATGCTCTCGTCTTAATTGATGCACTTACCTTAATATTTAAAAATAACCGACGGAATAGCTCAGTTGGTTGGTGCTCCAGGCTTTGCGGGTTGAGCGAACGAGGTTCCCGCCCCCCATCAGCCGGGGATTTTTCCGACACGTGAGCTATTCTGAGCGGGAGGTTTGATGTCTAGGTGCAACGATATGCATTGTCGATTAATTGTCCGATGTATACCGCCGAAACTAGACAGTCGATAAACCGGTTGTACTCAGAAGAGGTTTTTCTACAGTTTCCCTCTTCTCTGGCGAGAAAACCCAATGACGGGTGGTTCAGGCAAAATGCGAGTACTCCTATCTTCGAAAGTCGCACTGTAGGCGCATTAGGTTAAAAAAAAAATTTTGCAAAAATTTGTAGAATGGTTATGCTTCATCCATAAAAAGTATTTCTCGGGGACTCTTGTCGAGTGCGTAATATGCCAATAGGGCAGGAGTATAAACAGAAAAAAAAAAAAAAAAAAAAAAAATATTTAAAAATATTTAATTATTATTTATTTTTCTATTTCTTATTTTATAGTTTTGCTCTTAAATAATAATTTTAAGAAATTTTATTAAAAGTTCTACGTATAAGAAAGTGCTATTTGACGTGTAATATTTTTTGTAATAAAGGGTAATACTCGATAATATATGTGTAATTCTTTGTAATACAGTAATATTTTGGTAGTAGTATGTAATACTTGTAAAAAGTGTAATACTAAGGTAATAATGGTAATATGTGTAGTTGTAGTCAAGTGTACACAAATTTTACTAGTAAATTCCCCCTCGAAAATGTTATTTTTAAGAAACGTCAAAACTGAACTCTTTATTTTTAATTCGCTTACCTGAATCAAATCTAAAGTTTATTTAGTTATTTTGATTTTAATGCCCAAATTATGTTTTCATCAGATATCTGAATCAAAAATGAATTCAATATCAGAAGTAAAAGTCAACTTTGATTGATAACTGATTTTGTATTATGCATAGGGGAAACCCAAGTAGAAATGTCCGTAACTCGCCGTAATTAAACACCGGTATGGTACTGATCCAATACTGGCCGTCGGTATTGACTTTCAGTACTGGCAGTGTACTGACTAATACACCGAATCAGTACTATATCGAAGGTAAACAAATATTAAAACCAGTACTGGCAGAACACTGTCATTCACACCGAATCAGTACTATGTCGGTGGTAAAAAAACATTAAATGAAAAAGTCTTTAAATTATACCAATAGGTAGAAAACGATGATTTTTTATTAAAAAATATGTTTATTAATTTCTTTCCAATACTTTCTCTCAAAATTTTTGATGTAATTGTAATGTATTATTATATATATATATATATATATATAAAATATATTTGTTTGTATTAGTTAAAAATTTTGTGAGATAAAAAAATTCAAGAATAAATACATTTTATTTTCGTGATCAATAGATAATACGGTCTTCGAAATCAAAACTTTTGCATTAGGGTAAACTACTTCAAGTCAGCACTTCAAGCCGGCGCGGCTGTGCGGTATGCGTATCCGACTTGCGTTCTTAGGGTTTAGGGTTCGATCCCTCATGCGTGCGAGATTTTTCATTCTTAGTTTTAAGTGTTATAAGTACAATATTTGTTTATCTGTAATATTAATTATTAAATAATTAATTAATTAAGTATAAGTGCAAAGTAAAAAAAATTAAATAGTATGAATTAAAAAAAAATTACAACACAAAAATATTTTTTGTAAATTAATTTATTAAAAATAATATAATTTAATTAACTAAAATGATAATTATTATTTTAATTATTTATTATTAATAATAGTTTATATATTCTAAATTAAATTAACTATTATTACCCTCACATTACCTTTTCGTGGTAAAAATGGGAGTAATAAGCTTATAAGGATGAAATTTGCAATGGAAAGAGTATTATATAGTATTTTGTAAAAAAATGAGATTTTAACTCCGGATAAGTACTTTACCAGTATTATGCCAGTATTATTCCAGTACTACGTTAGTACTGGTGAGCGGGACAAAATCAGTACTGGACAGCGTTACCAGCCAGGGTTGGCCCACTACTGGCCCAGTACGGCAGTCAGTACTGTTATACTGACTGGCAGTGTTGGGTCAAAACTATGCCAGTGGCACATTTCTACTTGGGAATGGTCGCAAGATGGGATAGGGAGCAAGACGGGATAGTTGCCTTTATTCACACATTAATGGACCAATTATGATTATACTGCGCATAATGTGGAACCAGGTGATAAAAACCGAGGGGGTTTTCACTAAGAAAAAAAGCGTACACAAAAAAACGGAACTCAAAATGAGTCCTGTAGGCGGCTCATTTTGATGTGCAACAAAAAAGAGCCAGGTTGGTGGCGCCACTTTCTATATCGTTTAGCATTGACTCTTTTTGAGTTGCAACAAAAATGAGAGTAGGTTTTTTCTGTGTACACAGTAACCCCTATTACGTATAATACAACTAATACGTGACTATTACGCTAGTATTAACCCAATACGTCATATTACGTGCGCAGGGGTTTGGCGCACTTGAGTTTATTCAAAAGTGTTAAGTTAAATTATTTTTTCTCTTCATTCAAGTTAAAGTACTTGATAAACTGTAAGTTTGTACAAAATTTCATTAATATTCATTAATTATTGTGAAGTATAGATTAAAAAAACTTTCATTTTTTTAAATTAAAGCTGAGATGTTATAACCAGTTTTCGATACAATAACTTTTTAAAAAAGCACCCAATGGGAAATAAACTATTGGTTTAATAATGGCCCAACATTGGGAGCCAGTCGTTCCAATATTGGTGCAATGATGACATCCAATACTGGACCGCAAATGGTAAAATCTTGGGATGATCACAACGTTGACAATCAATGGTACACGGAAAGAAAATCCTTTGCAATAATGTTAAAAATGATACAAAAATTAGTATATTCTTAGCAAGTCATGGAAACTAAGGCTATTTATTAAAAATGAATATATTTGTAGCAAAGCTTTGTAGAAACAATTTTAACAGAAATTAAAATTACTATTCTAAAATTCATAAGAAATTTTTCTTATTTTTACTAAAACTAGGGTCAGCCGGGGTAAATCCGAACGGGGGTAAATCCGAACGCTAATTATTTCAGCTTAATTAAAATTTTTAAAAATAAGATAAGATAACGAGTATTGCAAAAAAGATTGAAAATTAAAGATGACACTCTTTCAGTATTTTGTCTCGTATTTGAAGAAAAAGAAGCTAAAAATTTATTTTATTATTTATAATTGTTTGTTATGAATACTAGAACAGAAACTATTTTTCATTTTTGCCTTCTGTAAAATTTTATTAATAATATCAGACCGTTCGTATTTACCCAGGAAAATTGGAAAACCGGGGTAAATCCGAACGGTATTTTCAATCATTTTTTTTTACATCAGAGCCACACAAAATTCTTTTTATTTCATTACACTATTATCTTAACATTATAAAAGTACATAGAAAAAAGTTTTTCTTTCTATACGTATCCTCGTTAGTAATTAATAAGCAGAAACTTAATCTCTGTTCTCTCGAAGGAGTGTTTCAATTTTTTTGCCAAATGGTTTGTTGAAAAAAGTTTTTCAGGATCTTAATAAAATTTGGTATTCTACGGTTTTTGGGGTCGCTAATTACCAATTTCAAGTCAGTTTTTCAAAATTCAAAATGGCGGACGAGAATTAAAAAATTCATTGGATTCGCTCGAAAATTGTTACTCGGGGGGTTTCAGGGTTAGCAAATTTGATCATTTTTAAAAATAAGTTTTAGGAAAGTCCGCCATTTTGAATTTAAAAAATTTCACTTTTATTTTTGTATTTACATTCAATCACTCCAAAATACTTTCTGTACCAAGTTTTGCAAAAATCCGTTATGATTTGATAAAGTTATTGAAGGTTTTAATTGTGTAATGCATTTTCATTTTTAACCTGTTTGATTTTTGTATTTATATATGATGCATTATTACATAATAGGTTTATTATCGTATTTTTTTGAGTTTTTATATAAGTTTAACAATTGCAATACTTTAAATTTTTTTTCCCTAAGATTTTTCTGAAATACAGTGGCGTTCGTATTTACCCCGGTATTTTAGGAAAGTTGCAAAGAATCGAGGTAAATACGAACGCTAAGTTTCCTGCAATTGTAATTTATCAAAAAATTTTGCTACCCCATAAAATTGTTCTATGGAAGTAAAGTAACAACTTCATGCACCAGAATACCGGAAGTATTTTTTTTTTAAAGAAAAAAATTATGTTATTGTTGAAACTTACTAAAAGCGTTCGGATTTACCCCGGTTGACCCTATATGAAAAAGGGAAGCGGAATTAAAAAGCGCGCATTATGTTTGCTAATACTATACAAAAAATTGAAAACGACGTTAAAATAAAAGAAAAAAATTTTTCATTATTTGCTACCTGTCGAAGGATTGGGTCATCGCTGTTAATTGTTCTCTATATTGTAGTAGAGGATGCAGGTATGATTTATATACACAACTACACACGCACGCAAGTTTGCTTTGATTTTCTTAACATATATCCCTACCCTTCTAGAAAAAATCGATTGAAAACGATTGAAAACAATAGGAAAGAAATTTCTATTGTCCCCAATCGTGTTTCTTAATCGAAGACGATTGACTTTCTTATTATATTCAATCGTTTTCAATCGTGTTCTATAGATTGTATTCCATGCACTATTGCTTGGTGGGAGTTTTTGAAAATTTTAATAAATGCAACTAATTAAACAGTCTAGAAATATATCATTATTTCAAAGATTATTTTCCGAACTAAAAAATTAAAATATTTATCAATGTATTTGTCACCACAGAAGAAAATCATATATTTTATCAAAAATTAATTAAAAGTTATTTTTTAATTTATCTTTGAATGAAACTGCACAAGACGAAATGTTTCTCGTTTATAATTTATCGAAAAAATGTTTAAAAAATAATTTATGGCAGATACATCAAGTATTGTTTTAAATTGAATTACTTAAATTTTTTTTTACTTTCAGTCAATATTGAATTTTTTTAAATAATCGAATATTGGAAGATCTACAATAATTATAAGATTCATTAGAAATAATTAAATTTCTGGTGATTTTAAATTGAAAATTTTGAAAATATTTTAATGAATGAAAAACTTTATACAAATGTAACGGGTTTAACATCCGTTTCTAGCACAAAATAAGTTTGTAAAGAATTTTAATTTAAAATTTTTAGAAAAAATTGATATTTCGAAGAGTTGCAATCAAAGTTTTTAATAAAAAATATTATTTTTAGGGTTCCGTACTCGGTTCGGAACCCTATTAATATCGGTTTTTTTGAAATCGTGTACCCCCCCCCCCAAGCGGCCACACAAATTTATCTGGAGGGCTGAAAATTAGTACACATATGTATTTTCGCGTGTAGATTACAGGAAAAATATAGCGAACTTGATTGGAATTGATTAACCCTCGGAGCACATACTGGGTCACACAGACCCCGTCATTAATTTCAATGAAGTGTAATTTGAAAAGTCGGCAATACAACACGAACCTAAGGCCATATAGTGGTAACTAACTAATAAGGAATAATAAGTAACATGATAATCCAAAGAAAATAATAAAATACTAGTAAATATGTTATTAAAAAAGTATAGTTTTAAAAAGTTGTGTCGAAAATCACATTTTTATCGTCTTAAAAGTTACCTTCGTTAAACTACAAAATAAATACCTTTTTTAAAAAATAAAATAAGGTGGTATTTTTTCCCTTATTCTAACACACTTCGAGAATATAAATCCCAATTTTTAGCTTAAAATATTAAAAATTACAAAAGTTACATTTTTTTTTAAATTCAATTTTTTCTTTTTAATTAGTTAACTTCACGAATTTTTTTTCAATATGCAAATAATTTAATAATATTTCTAAACTGCATATTCTTATTTTACAAGGTTCAATGAATAAAAAAATATTTTTTTTGTGTTGATCAGTCCAATAGTTCAAAAATAGGGGAGTTTTGTAAAGTAAACAGGGTCACAGCGACCCAGACTGTGCTACTTGTTCGAAAAAAGAGGTGTGTGCTCCGAGGGTTAACATAGCGTTGTCAAGGAAAAACCATGAATTTTTACGAAAAATGCCTAAAAATGACTATGTACCCCCCCCCCCCTAGCGGCCACATCTTTTGACATAAAGAGCTCAAATTTAGTACACTTACGTATTTTTACGTGAAAATTACAGGAAAAATATAGCGAACTTAATTCCGATCAATTTACATAGCGTTGTCAAGGAAAAATCAAAAATTTCGAAAAAAACTGATTTTTTCTCCCTAGCGCAAACAATATATCCAACCCAGACAGTTCGTATTTAGTATACAAATGTATTTTTACGGGAAAAATACAGGGAAAAAAAAGCGATCACGATTAGAGTTGATGATTAACTTTTTATAAAGTTTTTCAAGAAAAAATGACAATTTTAGGAAAAAAATGTATTTTTCTACCAAAAACGAACAAAATTTTATTTAAAGGAATTTAAATTTATTTATTTTAACGTATTTTTACGTGTAGATTACAAAAAAATATAGCGAGCATGATTGGAGTTGATTATCATAGCGTTGTCAAGAAAAAACCATGAATTTTTACGAAAAATACCTAAAAATGACTATGTACCCCCCCCCCCCTAGCAGCCACATCTTTTGACATAAAGAGCTCAAATTTGGTACACTTACGTATTTTTACGTGAAAATTACAGGAAAAATATAGCGAACTTGATTCCGATCAATTTACATAGCGTTGTCAAGGAAAAATCAAAAATTTCGAAAAAAATGATTTATTCTCCCTAGCGCACACAATATTCAACCCAAATTGTTCACATTTGCTGTAAAACTGTATTTTTGCGTGAAAAATACAGGGAAAAAATGTAAGCGCGATTGGAGTTGATGATCAATTTTTATCAAATTTTTGAAGAAAAATGATAAATTTAATAAAAAAATGTATTTTTCCGCAAAAAACGAAAAAAATCGGACAAGTGAAATCGAGGGTTCCGTACTCGAAGCGAACTTATTTGGTATAAAAACAAATGTTTAAAAAATATGTGTTGTGTATTAAATAATATATGTGATACAAAAATGAACAATTTTTAAAAAAAAATTTAAGAAAATTGTTCCTCCTTTGGTATAAAAACAAAAAAAAAATTTTTAATTTGTTTTGTATTTCAAATAATATAAGTGATACGAAGAGGAACAATTTTCTTAAATTTTACAAAATTGTTCCTTTTTGTATCACTTATATTATTTGAAATACAAAACAAATTAAAAATTTTTTTTTTGTTTTTATACCAAAGGAGGAACAATTTTCTTAAATTTTTTTTTAAAAATTGTTCATTTTTGTATCACATATATTATTTAATACACAACACATATTTTTTAAACATTTGTTTTTATACCAAATAAGTTCGCTTCGAGTACGGAACCCTCGATTTCAGTGCGAGTGTAACTCGCACTTGTCCGATTTTTAAATTTATGATAAAATTTGCAAAAAGTATTAGTTAAAATTTTTTATAAATAAAATAATTATAGAATTTAATAGAAGTAATTCAATTTTGTAAGAGTTAGAATTGAAAGGTTTTGACTTATTATTTTTAAATAATTGAAATTTTGTAAAATTTAATTGAAAACAATTGAACTTTTTAAAGAATTTGATTACAATTTTTGAAAATATTTAATTGAAAAATTATGGTTTTTTGTTGTTGGAAGGAGTTTAGGTGAACTTCGAACAAAATTTATACTGAATAATTTTTTTGCTAAATTTTTTTGAAAAGCTGCTGGACACATAAAGTTTAAAAAAACTAAAAATTTTGTTTTAAAAAAAAATTAAAAACTGAAATTATTTTAAAATGTTTAGTCGCTCGGGTACCTTGATAAATAAGACACAAGAATTATTTAATTAATGAATAATATAGTTTATTTTTGTAAAGATTTCGTTGCTCTCGGAGCGAAGTTGTGCTCAGGACGAGAATTCGGTAAAGACTAATTGAAAAAATGGCGACCGCTTTTCCAAGCGTCGCTTGTGAAAAAAAGAGAAAAGATAAATTTTGGGAAAATTATTCCAGTTAGAAAAGGATAAAAAAAGATGCAAAAAGAGAGGGTAAGAAGAGTACGGAGTACATTGCTGGGCCTGGTGAACGGACCGATTTTTATGATAGGGTCGGCCGTAGGTACCTAGCAAGGATGGCATCATCGCCAGGCGATTTGAACTGACAGTTGATTTGTGTTTCGAATTAATAATGTACACTGAAAGAAATTTCATAGGAAAAAATAACAAAATGCGTATTACATTTTAATATATTCTTTTAGAATTTAGGGAAAAGTGTACTTTTTATTAAAATTCAATATACTTTATATTAAAGTTCCAACTTAAAATCTTTTTTCAAATATTAATAATTATTGTAGAAAGAACGTAAAAAGATTACCAATATTTGAAAATATTATATTAAATTCTCATAGAGTTGTTGCATTATATGGAATGTAGCGTTCTAATATTTGTAAAACTTTATACGAAAAATTCAGAATGTCGGAAGAAAAGGGAAAAAAAGTGGAAACTCGGACGTTTCCGTTAATTCTCGGGAGGAAGAGGAGTGAGACTAGGAACAACACATTCACACTTACGATACAGGTTAACACACATACTAATGAACACGCACGTTCATTTCGCTTATACATAGACATTACACGATCGCAACGAAACCTACACTTACAATTCTACACGCATAACGATAAATTTCGCTGGGGGTCGGCATATATCGTTTTCTTATATACTAACTACTGAATATTTTTACCACTTGCGAGAAAGAAGTTTACTTATAATAACTTAATAATAAAAAATAGTTTACTAGTGCCAATGGTGTAATTTTATAGAGGTTACGCTGGGTTCATTTTTATTATTAATTGTTTATATAGATTTTTCTTTTTTTTCAGATTAAAAATTATGATTGTTATAAAAATTTTTATTGCAAATAAAAATTAAATAATTGTAAAGATGACATCAAAAAATAAAAATTAATAAAAATAATAATAAATTTAATAATTATAAATGTTTTCTGTGGCACTATAAACATTTGAAACACGTGTGTTGACAGTTGATAGGTACGTTCTGCTGGTTAACAACACTTTCGAAAATCGGATCAAGTCGTAGAAGTTCGAGTAGGACACGAAGCCGCAAACAGACAGAACTTCGGTTAAATTCGTAGTCTCTCGGGAAAATCCGTGACTTTTAATATAAAGTTTTACAAAATGTGAAATAAGTATACGGATATATGTTATTTTTCTTACTATTTTGTGAAATTATTTATTATAATATTTCGTATTCTGTGAATTCATAAAGAAAATACTAATTTTTAAAATAAATATACTAATTCTTATTTCTTAAAATAATAAAAACTCTTAAATTCATTATATATTTTCATAAAAACTGTAATAGTAATCAGTATAGGTGCACTTTTTCCCTAAATTGTAACATTTATATTAAACTCTAATATGAGTTTAATACTTAGTAGTATGAATTTTCTTTCAGTGTATTTTCCTTTTTGAAAATTACTTTTTGTGAAAATATTTTAAAGCAATAATAATGGAAGAGTCCGGAATGAAATTCAGTCCACAAAATACGAAATCAAAACGATTTTGCTCTGTTTTCGGATGTCAAAGTAAAGCCTACAAGAACCCAGAACTGCGCTTTCATTCGTTTCCTGCACCAAATGCAAATTTCGTGAAAATTATTAAGAAAAGTGGATTGGAAGAAAAGAGTGGGAAAGAGTGTTAAAAATAGGAAAAAAAGTTACGCCATGTATGTGTGTTTGCTCTCTTCATTTCAAAAAAGATGATTATTTTTTTACAACTATGGGTAAGTATATAAATATAAATTATTTTTTAAGTAAAAGTTATTAACTTCTTTGAATCATATAATACAAATATGTAAACATAATTTAATGATAAAATATAATATATACATCCTAAAAAATTATACAAAATTTTTAGAAAGTACCTTTATTTATATATTTTTAAATTCAAGTTTTTTTCTTTTCTTTCACAATTAATAAAAATTTTTGCAGATATTTACTTAAAAAAAAAAATATTTAAAAGAAAATGCGGTTCCATCTTGCAACCTACCGAAATCAAGCATCAAAAGAGATGAAAATTCAAAATCTAACGTTGAAAGAGAAGAAAGAAAATTAAAACGTGAAGCAAAAAATACTGACAGAAAAATAATCGAGTCCTTGTCAGTGGTCGAAGTAAACGAAGTATCGGAAGTATCAGTGGAAAACAATGCAATTAATATTATACCGCATGCAGTAGAAAATAAAATTGCAGAAAATATTGAACGCACTTTTGTCGATTTTGGGGTTCAAGTTAAAAGTGGAGACTTAGTGGAACCCAATTTTAGTTTTTCAATAACAAATGATAAAGAACTGAGTACTGCCACTGGTATTCCAACTTTTAAATTATTAGAAACTTTTGTAAAAATTGTTGAAAGGGTGTCTCCACAATTAACATATTATAAAGGCAAACTGACTGTTCGTGACCGAATAATATTAACTTTTATGCGATTGAAGCAGAATGTCAGTTATGCGTTTTTAAATATTTTATTTAAAACATGCTCTGAGCGACACATTTCTAACGTCATTTCTAACATTCTAGATATTCTGGGAAATGCACTAAAGTATGCAATTTTTTTCCAGAGAGAAGTGAAATTTTAAAAAATATTCCATATTGTTTCGAAGAGTATGAAAGTGTAAGTCTCATTCTCGACTGCACTGAAATTGAAATACAAAAACCAAAACATTTGTGCTGTCAATTATTAATGTATTTGAATTATAAAAGTCGATATACAATTAAATTTCTGACAGCGTGCACGCCTGGTGGTTTGCTCGTTTATGTAAGCCCTTCCTACGGAGGACGATCTTCTGATAAATCCATGTTTCAGCAAAGTGGCATAATAAGCCAATTAGAGAAAAATGAAAAAATCATGGTAGATAAGGGTTTTCTAATTGACGAAATTTGCGCTGAGCATGGAATTGAAATTGTGAAACCACCCTTCCTGAGGAATCAAACTCAATTTTCGCAAGCAGATGCACTGAATACGAGAAGTATTGCGAGTGCCAGGATTCATATTGAAAGGCTTAATCAACGCTTAAAAGTTTTTCAAATTTTGGGCAGTAAAATGCCTTCTTGTTTAGTTAAAAAATCCGGACACATAATGACTGTTTTAGCAGCATTAGTAAATTTAAGTGCGCCAATCTTAAGCGACGAAAGGTTCCCATCGTAGTGTAAGAAAACTGAATTTTAATTTCTTAAGTTGTCTGCGAATGGCTGAAAAAATGGTTATTTTTGGTCAGGATTTAAGTGCAAAGGATTTTGTAAAAAAAACTCAAACCATTCTTATTTTATTTGTTTAAAGCCTTCTTAATACAAATATAGTGCATCATATGTGACAGTCCCCGAGAGAAGGGACCTTAGCTCACCAGAGGTCAATATTGAGTTTTATATGGTAAATGATAGATTTTGAATTGCTTTTTCACATGCAAAAGTCAAAAACTGATTAGGATAATTGCTTTTGATACAATAACATTTTGAAGATAGGTATGTCAAGCGCATTTCGAGGCGGATTGTGGCACTCAAGAAATCAGCCCCACTACTTTACTTACACAACTATACTCTCGCGTACGTGAGCTTCGCGTACGTGAGACCCGAAGATACACGAAGTAGACGAAGCTCACGTATACAGAAACACAACGTTGTGTTAGTGTGGTGGGGGGACTTTTCAGAAGTTCCGCCCCACTCTTCGAGTTCCGCGTTTCTGCTTCTTCTTCAAACGCTTGCCCTGTGAAATTCGTTTTGGTGAGCTAAGGTCCCTTCTCTCGGTGACTGTCACATATGTTTAAAGTACGCTTTCTTGAGGGCAGCTAGCATTTTTTCTAGAAATTGCAAATTTATGTCGATTGAAATTACAACCATGCTTTTATCAAAAGAAGCATAAATGATAAAATCAGTTGTTTTCAGGTTCAAAATAGCCATGCCCAATTTTATTTGGCCATAGTAATCGTGTTTTTGTTTTAATGTTTTTAACGGCATATTAATGTAACTCAACTTGGAGAGAATGTTTTCAGCTGTTTCTGTTTTTCCTATAAAAGGACATTTAATTTCGATTAATTTTCCATGCATTCCGTTTTTGTCGAAAACAACGCCATCGGGCGAAAATCCTAACCACGAATTTTCTTTTGGGACAATTAAACCGAATTGCATTACTTCCACTCCACTTTTATTTGAATAAGTTTCTCGTGCTTCTGATTCTTGCTCAATGCCGTGTTTCATTTCCTTCGTTGGTTTGAAAGATTTCGGATAAAAATAACTTAAGGACTTTTTTCCCATTGAGCTTTTTTGTTACTGGTGTACGTGTAGATTACATAGCACCTTGCACCAGTAATCCGGAATTGTCGGTTTTCGAACCACTTTTTTTTGTCGTTAAAAGTTTCTTCGCAAATTGTTTGCGTATCTACATTTAAGCTAGTTAAAAATGACTGACAGCACCTAATTTGTATAAAAAGTTTTTGTCAATATTGTAGAAAAATGTTAATACAATAATTATTTGCATGCAAAAAAATTATGTAAGCATGATTGAAAATATTTCATCGTTGTAAAAATCACAAAAAATAAATTGATCCGTATATTACAAATAATAAAATAAATTTCACACTTATTATAAAAATTACTTTCAGAACATCATAGTAAAAAATAATTTTAAAAGTAATCAATTTTCAATTCATCGAAATTTTTACAATAAAAAAGAATTAAAAGTTAATAGAATAAATTTAAGCATACATATGTTTTGAAAGGGCTGAGTCCATGTTGCTACTAAAAAGCAAATCTTTTATAAAATTTTCATCTTCTTCATTTAATTTTGTCGAATATTCTTTATCGAATTCGTTAGAAAAACAATCATGTGATCGTAATGGAGCTGGTTCATAATTTTCAAGTACCTTTCCTCTTGGAGTACTCCATAAACATCTGTTGTCCGTACATGACGTTTCCTCCAAAGATGTTAAATCAATTCTATAATAAAAAAAACAAATTGATTTAGAATAATTAATTATTATAATAGGTATTATAAACATATTTTATAGAGTATTTTATTATTATATAGACAAGGTACGTAGTCAAACAAATAAATTCAATTTGAAAAAACTAAAAAAATATAACTTAACCTCAAAGAATGTAAAACTTTT
Organism: Leptopilina boulardi; assembly: GCF_019393585.1. Lineage (NCBI taxonomy): Eukaryota > Metazoa > Arthropoda > Insecta > Hymenoptera > Figitidae > Leptopilina > Leptopilina boulardi. The sequence goes on from NW_026137966.1 coordinate 1,567,879, forward strand.
CAATTAACAATAGAATAAATTTTCAAAATAAATACCATAAAAACTATACTTATTGTAAATACATTGTACAAAACAAAAGATACAGCAGAAATTTAAATGTACTTACGTGTGTAAATGTAGCAATACTGCAACCACGTGCTTGCATTTGCCACTTAATCCCGCTTTACAACTACATTTCATTTTATTTATTTTATTTTGGAAACTTATTTCACCTGTAATTTCGTGCGGATTACCTTTAAGTTTTGAATTTTGCAAACAAAATGCAATTACTTTAATACAATTTTTATCAGCGGCTAATTTGCCGCAAAATATCACATGTCCTGCATGTAATACTTTTTCCCCTTCAACAAAATTTCTGCACGAAGGTGTAGACTCAGTGAAACCACAAATTTCGGCCATTCCAAGCATCATTTTTTCGTATAATAATTAGAAAAGAACTATAAAAAAACACACGTAATACAAAACTGACAGCTAAACCGACCCCGTTGTGTCGGCCAGATTGGTTTTCCCCCTCTCGTGACGTCACGATTTCAGATCCCTATTATTACTTAAATGTAGTGTAATACATTGTGTGTATGTGTGTACTTGTGTACATGTTTGTGTAATTAAAACTTGTGTGCTATACAAAATTATTTTATAAAGTTCAACAAAAAACAATAATATATTTCTAGACGCCACAAATGCAAGAAATAGAATTTTTTCTTATATTTATTTTTATATGTACCTAATTATTTATTTAATTTCTGTTTATATGTATTTTTTACGTACCCATTTATTTATTTTTATTTTTTTGAGGTTATGTATTAACAACTCAAAGATTGTCATATTTAATTTGTTCATGTATAGGATAAGTAAACATATTGACATTATCCATATCACTAGAAATTTTACTTTAGATTTTAAATATTTGACACATACGCACGAACAGAACAAACTATATATTACAAAAGACTTAAGGCACTCTTACACCTTTTTGGCTGCCTGCAGGTTACTATGGCAACGTATGAGAGTGAGTGCGACAGAAAATTTAAAAATTTGAATATTCAAATTTTCTGTCTCACTCACACTCGTGCGTTGCCATGGTAACCTGCAGGCAGGCAGCCAAAAAGGTGTGAGAGTGCCTTTATAAGAAAAACATCTTTCCTGTTTGATTCAACACTTTTCTTATTCTTATAATTAACTATTTGCGCATGTGCGTATATCGTTCTCCCGATAGCACCCGATTAAAAACAATTGAAAAAGTTTAACTTATTTTACACGATTGAAAACAATTCGAATCAATTGAAAAAATATATACTTCAATTGAAAACAATTCAAAACGATTAAAAAAATTTTGTACTCAATCGTTCTGAATCGTGTTTAATTGATTTTTTCTAGAAGGATACCTAACTTATCGAATATACGCATATACATAAACTCAGAATATCGCAACGCACACACTTCTATTTATACATGTTTCACGAAGGTAGAAAATTTCCTTATATACACGGAGAGAAAAATCTAGCTTTATTAATACCATGAAAATGATTCCTACCAATAGCATGAATTTTCCCTACAAAGAAAGCAAGAATTCATTCCTATTTAAAATTCCGACTCCGTTTCCTACGCCGGATACGCATCGTAACCTACTCCGTTTCCGCCTTCGAATCCGACGTCGGATATTTATTTTAAAAATTTAATTTTGTTTATTAAGCAGTTTTTTAATGTAAATTATAATGCAATAAATTATTAAGTTTTAAAAAAGCGTCAATAATATAAATAAAAAAAAAAATTCCTTCGACGCGTTGACTCTAAGACTCGAACCCTTGACTATCATAACTGTCAATCGCACTTTGAGCGCCTTAACGGGCTCGACCAGGGGAGGCTATAAATTTTTTTAGAAAATGTCTCTTATAACGAAAATACATTAAACAGATACTTATCTTATTTTGTAAAGTCATCAAACAGTTTTTCAGATGTTTATTACTACAAAGAGTATAATATCGTATAATTTTATAAATATTAATGATATCAATTAATAATTTTAATAATAATAATAATATAATAATAATAATTTTTTTATATTTGGAGTTTATTAACTTCGACATTTTTATTTAGAATGCTATGAATTTAAATTTTAATCAAGTGAACTTTGCATACATACCAAATTTTTCGAAAATAAATTAAATAAAATTGTTGATATAGCAAAATTATTTTATCAAACTAATATAATTTACATAATGCTAATACTTCAATTATAACTCATTTTTAACAGAATTTTCTTATATGGAAATAATGTGATCTAAAATAAATTAACATAACTCCAATTAAAATAGTATATTGCGGTCCTTCCCCATGTCATGCAACATATTTTTTATCACGAATGCACGATTTCGACAGTTTTGTGCCCCGTCCAGCGAGTTTAAACGTCAGGTTTTTGAGTCGGTGCGAATGACATCCCGATTAGCATATCTAGCAGATATGCAGGTACTGTCTCACAGAAAACATTGACCTGCGTGCGCCGGTATGGAGCATGCGCACAGCAACAACGAAAGACTGAAAAGTGTGTGTAAATGATTTGTTTCATGTGTGTGACGTCACGTTTTTACTCCCTAGAGTGTAAATTTTTAATTTAAACGCACCCGCGCACGCCACTCGAAAAGCTGGAGTTTAAGCTCGCTCTGTGGGACGTAAAACTGACTAAATCGTGCATGTGTGATGAAAAATTTTTTTTTTTAAAACAAAAAAATCAGATAGCGTAAATGCACTAAATGCGGCGCGATTCGAGTCAAAACACCTTTGAAATAGATAATTCGACATTTCTATTGTATAAACTCAATTTAAAACTTAATTAACTAAAAGGTTATGTTATTTAGATATTAAAAAAAATATTTAACTTTATAAAAATCGATTATTTAAACAAACATGAGAAATTAAAACTAATACCGTAATTTTCTATTGCTGCGCGTTTGTATCAGTTTTGGTGTATCAATTTCAGTGACCAAAATTACTTGTATTTTGAAGATACTTTGCCCGCCGAAATTAGAGCCAATGGAAAAATTAAATATGTTTCAATTACGGCAAGGGAAAAAATTTGATCTCAAATAATTTTATTAATAAATGTTTAAATGTGCATCTTCATTAGTAATTGTATCAAAAAAAGATTAAAATAATTTTATTTAATCATTTTGCAACAGTTATATTAAATATAATAGTAATAATAGTTATTTTTTATGAACGCGCCATAATTGATGCACTCGCCGTAATTGGTACACATACCCTACATTAACAATAATCTCAAGTTTTTACAAGTTCCAAAAAAAGTTATCAAGCAACAAAAATTTACGAAAATTCACAATTTAATTATTATTATTAATAAACGCACTGGCAGATTGGGTAAACCGAGTTGTAACCGAATTGGGTTACGATTCGGTTACGTTTCGGTTCCTTGTAAAATATTGTCATTAATCGACGAAATATGTTGTAAATAACTATTAGGAATGGTTAATAGACATTTAGAGTGCTTATTTATGCAATAATAAGAATAAATTAAGATATAATTAATTAAAAATAAGTGTTTTAAGTGTAAAGTGCATACAGTTGTTGAATTACTATATATATATATGTATATTACCATCAGCGGCAGCTGTGATACACGCGTTAAATCCTAGATGGCGTTACGGATGACTTTGTGAATGAATTTCTAAAATTAAACCCTTTAGTGTCAAATGTGTAAGTGAATATAAGTTTTAAAAAAATAGATTGATTTAATTTTTTATAAAAAATTATAGATACCACGCGCGTTTCTTTTAGCTAGTTAATATAATAATAATTAATATTATAGTATTAACAAAATAATTTTTAAAAAAAATTACCTATTTCAAATTATTTAATAAATATTCCATTTTATAATAAAATAATAATGAACAATTTATTTCATATCGAATCACCTTGGCGTTGGCAAAAAATTATTATAAAAATAAAACTTATTTAGATAAGAAAATTAGTCAATTTGAAATAAATTCTGCGTTTAAATTATCATGTATTTATAAAAATATTTAAATTATTTAAACGACCATTATATCCCACAGTCGGCCCAACTGTGGCTGCCGACCGTCGTCTCCAACGGTTGGCCCAACTATGGCAGTAACAGTTGGCCCGACTGTGGCTGCCAAGGTCATGCCGACCATAGTTCCCCATAGTCGACCCAACTGTGGGTGCCCTAGTCATGCCGGCCATTGTTCTCCATAGTCGGCCCAACTTGGGCGGCCAAGGTTAGTCCAACTGTGGCTGCCCAAGTCATGCCACCATTATCCCCCACAGTCGGCCCAACTATGGGAACCATGGTTGACCCAACTAGGGCTGCCGACGTTGGCAGCCATAGTCGGGCCACCTTTGGGTGACAATATTTACCATGGTCGGCCCAACTAGGGCGGCCGACTCACGTGCAGCCCTAGTTGGGCCGACCAACCATCTCTGGCGGCCGACCGAAATTCGCATCTGGGAAAGGTTTACATTGGTGAGTTTAAAAAAATTTATTTTGAGCCTGGAGAATCTCTAAAAGCTATTAAAAATTTAAGGTTGCTGAACACTGAAAATAATAATTAAAACACCGTCCGACACGATTTTTCGCACACGAAAAAATCAATGATTTTCAGAAACTAGGACCAAAAAAAAGATACCCGTGTCTGGCCGTTTTTCTAGATCAGGTCATTTTTTGCTTTAAGGGGTAAAAACAACCCTTAAATGAAAGGTGATAGGAAATCTTGTACAAAAAAATAATTTTTTATGAAACCTGGTATCTCAGGGTTTTCCGGGTCGCTGATTACGAATCTGATGTCAGATTTTCAAAATTCAAAATGGCGGATCCAATATGGCGGTCGTTTATAAAAATCCACCAATTCATTTGAAAGTTGTTACTTATGGGTTTTTGGGGTCGCTGATTACGAATATGATGTCAGATTTTCAAAATTCAAAATGGCGGATTCAATATAGCGATCAAAATTTATAAAAGTTCATCGAATTCACTTGAAACTTGTTACTCGAAGGTTTTTGGGGTCGCTGATAACGAATATGATGTCAGATTTTAATAATTCAAAATGGCGGTTCCAATATGGCGGTCGAAATTTATAAATATTAATTATTTTTTATAAAACTTGATGTCTAGGGGTTTTTGGGATCGCTGATAATAAGATAATAATAATAATAACATAATAACATTTATAAATTTCTACCACCATATTGGATCCGCCATTTTGAATTTTGAAAAGCCGACATCAAATTCGTAATCAGCAACCCCAAAAACCTTCAGGTAACAAGTTTCAAGTGAATTCGACGAACTTTTATAAATTTCAAACGCCATATTGAATCTGCCATTTTGAATTTTAAAAATCTGACTTCAGATTCGTACTCAGCGACCCCAAAAACCCATAGACACCAAGTTTTATAAAAAATAATTAATATTTATAAATTTCGACCGCCATATTGGATCCGACATTTTGAATTATCAAAATCTGACATCATATTCGTTATCAGCGACCCCAAAAACGTTCAAGTAACAGGTTTCAAGTGAATTCGATGAACTTTTATAAATTTCGACCGCTATATTGAATCCGCCATTTTGAATTTTGAAAATCTGACATCATATTCGTAATCAGCGACCCCAAAAACCCATAGACACCAAGTTTTATAAAAATAATTAATATTTATAAATTTTGATCGCCATATTGTATCCGCCATTTTGAATTATTAAAATCTGACATCATAGTCGTTATCAGCAACCCCAAAAACCTTCAAGTAACAAGTTTCAAGTGAATTCAATGAATTTTTATAAATTTCGACCGCCATATTGGATCCGCCATTTTGAATTTTGAAAAGCCGACATCAAATTCGTAATCAGCAACCCCAAAAACCTTCAAGTAACAAGTTTCAAGTGAATTCGACGAATTTTTATAAATTTTAAACGCCATATTGAATCTGCCATTTTGAATTTTAAAAATCTGACATCATATTCGTAATCAGCGACCCCAAAAACCCATAGACACCAAGTTTTATAAAAAATAATTAATATTTATAAATTTTGACCGCCATATTGTATCCGCCATTTTGAATTTTAAAAATCTGACATCATATTCGTAATCAGCGACCCCAAAAACCCATAGACACCAAGTTTTATAAAAAATAATTAATATTTATAAATTTTGACCGCCATATTGTATCCGCCATTTTGAATTATTAAAATCTGACATCATATTCGTTATCAGCAACCCCAAAAACCTTCAAGTAACAAGTTTCAAGTGAATTCGATGAATTTTTATAAATTTCGACCGCCATATTGGATCCGCCATTTTGAATTTTGAAAATCTGACATCAGATTCGTAATCAGCGACCCGGAAAACCCCGAGATACCAGGTTTCATAAAAAATTATTTTTTTGTACAAGATTTCCTATCACCTTTTATTTCAGGGTTGTTTTTACCCCTAAAAGCAAAAAATGACCTGATCTAGCAAAACGGCCAGACACGGGTATCTTTTTTTGGTCTTAGTTTCTGAAAATCATTGATTTTTTTGTGTGTGAAAAAAAAATTAGAATTTTGTTCGACGGTGAAATAGTTAATTCTAAAAATTGTCCTGTTTTTGGATTTTTTTCATCTGGGAGAAAAACAAAAAAATTAAATCTGTACAACAGAAAATTTAGGTTGAAAATATATCAAATTTTTGTGACAATCCAGTATTTGATTTCCAAAACATTTGTTTTAAAATCCAAAGCACTGTTTACAAATTTTTATTCTATTTTTTTCTTTTTATAATCATTACCAATCGAAAGAGCATAAAAAAATGTGTAAGAATCCATGAGTTTTATTCCAAATTTGATGTCGGAAAGATATGAAAAATCAAAATATTGAGAGGTTAAGGCTTCTCAAACGTTAACGATCGCGTTAACGGGTGCTTATTAAAGTTTGTTCAAATTTTAATCACTACCAATCGAAAGTGCATAAAAAAATGTGTCATAATCCATGAGTTTTATTCCAAATTTGATGTCGGAAAGTTATGAAAAATCAAAATTAATTTAACCTTTCTTAAATATTAACGATCGCGTTATCAGGCGCTTATTAAAGTTTGTTCAATTTTTAATCATTCCCAATCGAAAGAGCATATAAAAATCTGTCAGAATCCATGAGTTTTATTCCAAATTTGATGTCGGAAAGATATGAAAAATCAAATTTAATTTAACCTTTCTCAAACGTTAACGATTGCGTTATCGGGTGCTTATTAAATTTTGATTTTTCATATCTTTCCGACATCAAATTTGGAATAAAACTCATGGATTCTGACACATTTTTTTATGCTCTTTCGATTGGTAATGATTAAAATGTGAACAAACTTTAATAAATTGGTTTTTGTAACCGTTAAACAATTACCGTTACGTTCTTCAGCTCAATTTTATTTTTAAAAAAACTGTTATGAACAAATTCCTTTGACTTATAAAGTTATAAAATGTCATTTAATATAGCAAATAGTTATCTCAATTCTGAAAATTTATTATAAACATACTATTTAAAATTACTTTTTATTTAAATAATACTTTAGTTTTCCATACGATAATGTGATTAAAAGAACTTACAATATAAATAAACGTTTATTAATTTTGTTATTAATAGAAGTGCAAGATATTTAATTAGATAGAAATTTTAAAATTTTAAATGAAATTTTTTATTTTCGTGTATAAATTTAAAATGTCAAAGTATAAAAATAAGAAATAATTGTAAGTGAACCTTTTTTAGGGTTCCGTACTCGGTTCGGAACCCTATTAATATCGGTTTTTTTGAAATCGTGTACCCCTCCCCCCCTAACGGCCACACAAATTTATCTGGAGGGCGAACTTAATTGGAATTGATTAACATAGCGTTGTCAAGGAAAAACCATGAATTTTTACGAAAAATGCCTAAAAATGACTATGTACCCCACCTTAGCGGCCACATCTTTTGACATAAAGAGCTCAAATTTGGTACACTTACGCATTTTTACGTGAAAATTACAGGAAAAATATAGCGAACTTGATTCGGATCAATTTACATAGCGTTGTCAAGGAAAAATCAAAAATTTCGAAAAAAATGATTTATTCTCCCTAGCGCACACAATATTCAACCCAAATTGTTCATATTTGCTGTAAAACTGTATTTTTGCGTGAAAAATACAGGGAAAAAATGTAAGCACGATTGGAGTTGATGATCAATTTTTATCAAATTTTTGAAGAAAAATGATAAATTTAAGAAAAAAATGTATTTTTCCGCAAAAAAGTTGTTCTAAAGTGATTCAAATTTATATATTTTGACGTATTTTTACGTGTAGATTACAAAAAAAATATAGCGAGGATGATTGGAGTTGATTTTTCTGGGGCTGTCAAGAAAAAACTGATAATTTTAGAAAAAATCATGAATTTTCTCCCAATAAAGGAAAAAAGTTTTTCTAAAGGGCTTCAAATTTACTATTTTTACGTATTTTTATGTGTAGATTATAGAAATAATTTAATAAACATGATTGAGTTTATTTCTTCAGTCGTTACAACTCTAAAATAAAAAAAATCGGACAAGTGCGAGTTACACTCGCACTGAAATCAAAGGTTCCGTACTCGAAGCGAACTTATTTGGTATAAAAACAAATGTTTAAAAAATATGTGTTGTATGTCAAATAAAATAAGTGATACAAAAAGGAACAATTTTGTAAAATTCAAGAAAATTGTTCCTCTTCGTATCACTTATATTAGTTGTCATACAACACATATTTTTTAAACATTTGTTTTTATACCAAATAAGTTCGCTTCGAGTACGAAACCCTCGATTTCAGTGCGAGTGTAACTCGCACTTGTCCGATTTTTCGTAATTGTTTCCGACGAGTTTGTTAACTCATCATATGAGTGTGGTTGTTGATATATTTTAAAAAAGTCTAGTTTTAATGTATGGGACCGTCCATGACAAAAGGAGGCTTAGCTCTCAAAATTTTTAAACAGGATTAGGCTCTGTCTGTTCATCGATATATATTTCGAGATCAAGATATGACGTCAGAGACTTGGACACTGAAAAAAAAGTTCTGGTTAAAGTTACTAGATGCGTTTGGTTAAAAAATTTCTAGTTATTTTAACAAGAAAATATAGTTAAAAAGACTAAACAGTTCTAGTTAAATAAGTATGGTTAAATTATTCTGGTTAAAATAATTCTGGTTAAAAACGCGCGTTCGCGGACACTGCATAGCGTCTGATGTTCTTTTTCGAATAGTTTATCGTGCGGATCGCAAGAATGGATGAAAAAGTTAACCAAGCTCTGGAAAATTGGGGTTTGGGAAAATTAAAAGATCTGTTTAAAGGTTGGTTAATTAATTTTATAATATAAGTGAAAAAATTGTTGACGAACGGCAAACCCGTTCGTGTGGAAAATAGTTTGAAGGTTATGTTGAAAACGTGCTCGACACGTTTTATCAGAATTTTAGTTCTGAATAATCATATTTAAATAAACATTATTAAGAGAATTGCAGTGTAAAGGTGTTATTGTTTGATTGCATTTATATGTACATAATACAAATTTTTTTAATTCATATTTTATAATATTTTATAATATAATATAATAATAATAAATTTAATTAATTCTCGGATTAACTAGAATTTCTGGTAAGATCAACCAGAAATTTTTTTACCAAAAATTTTTAACTAGAAAAATTCTAGTAAGATTAACTTGAAATTCTGGTAAAATTAACCAGAATTTTAACCAGAATTTTTTAACCAAATTTTCTAGTACTTTTAACCAGAAAAAGTAGTAAGGGTAGGGGAGGATGGGGCAAGGATAGTTAAGGGGTAAGGATAGTTAGTTGCTGTTATGTTTAGACGGCTTGCTCAAAATTCGCGTCATTCATGGTATATTTGCGTCTTAACACCAATAGATGATAGTAAAAATTGGAAGTCAATCTGCCACCATTTGCGAAGTCAGGAGTTTATTTTTGTAAAAAGTCTGTTTTGCTAAAATGTCAACGTAGTGTTTATCATACTGTTTTCTATATTAGTGCTTCCGAATATATATTTTCGTAAGTGTTTTCCGGAGTGAAATTTCCTGCTGAACACGAATATCGTATTTATTTTCAAATTAATTAACGTCGTTCCTTAAAATTTAGAAAAAACTGAAATATGGGCTCATGGGGCAAGGATAGTTAGGACTATTACGGCTCGATAAAATCCTGCTAATGCGACTGAAAATTATAAAAAAATGTTTAATTGTTCTTTTTATGTTGATATACATAATGGTACGTAATTATATACGAAAAAAGAAGCTTATTGACCAAGAAATTGGTGATCATCTGAAGAAAATTGGTTAAATCTCAGATTTTAGTTCAGACGAATTTTAATGCAATAATTGATATTCAGAAAATGTTCAAAACATGTTGTTAATACTTGATATATCAATATTAAATAGTCTAAATCCAATAAAATAAAGAAACCGAAAATTTACTGATTTTCTATGACAATTTTAGCATTTGGATTCTTTTAACTATCCTTGCCCCGGTACTGGGGCAAGGATAGTTGAAATTTTTTTTTTACTTTTTCATTCGTATCTCGTAGGGATTGCACTCTACAGCAAAATAATGTATAGCAAAATTATAGCCAAATAACCAGGTTTTCTGAAGATACTATTCGATTGCTGATATATATTTAGGTTTGGCCGCTAGATTTGAAAAGGTCTTACCTAACTATCCTTGCCCCATCCTCCCCTATATATAACTTTTTATTCTGGTTAGATTAACCAGAATTCTGGTTATTTTAACCAGACTTTTTTTTCAGTGGAGGGACAACAAAGCAGACGACAAGTAATAATCTTATGGAGAAATAAATTTGAAATCACTTATATTAAATTTACTCAGATCTTAATCACTTGAAATGCTTGTTGGCTTGAAGTAACAATAAAATGTGCTTTATTAATCAAATGTGTTATGCATGTGAGCCAGTTACATGTGTATATTCCAAGATTTGTCAATAAATTTGAATTAGTAAGGTTAGGAGTGTTTGTTTACAAAGTAAATTTTTTATTTTAAATGGAAATCAACGCAAATCGTATAAAATAACAAGTGTGTAAACAAATGTTCCCAACCTTACTAAAATGTATTTAATCGAAAATCCTGCAAATATTGCGATGCAACTGCATCAAATGTATAACACATTTAAATAGTAGACTACATTAGACTATTTTTTCAAGCCAATAAGCATTTTAAGTGACCAAGATTTGAGTAAATTCAATAAAAGTGACATCAAATTTATTTCTCCATAAGATTACAATGTGTCGTCTGCTTTATTGTTCCTCCAGGCTTACGAAGTCTCACCTCGAAACGCTCCGACGTCACAAGTGACAGAGCCTAATTGTTTAGTATGAAAAATTTCTTCTCTTTGTTTTTTTTTTCACTAAAAACATCAAAAATATTCTCTAAAATTTTAAGGAGCCTTAGCTTTTGTCGTGGACGGTCATAAATGTGAAACTAGATGAATTTTTAAGTTAATTGGTCACAATATTATCGTGTAAATTTTATTTCGTTTAGAAATATTATTAATTCAAAGTGTGAGGTTGACGACCAGATTTCGTATCCTTAAATGTTGCACATTTTTTGGAATCATTCAAAAACTACCAAATATTAATATTAATATAAAAAGTTGAGAAAAATTCGATCCTTGGAAGGAATGAAATAACATAAAAATTGTATGTTATTAATATTGTTTATTGTCACAAAACAAGAAACGACGTTTCGATGACTTGGTTCGTCATCATCTTCAGGTTAAATTTACAAGTCTTGACGATACCGATCTATAAACCTGACGTGCCAGCATAGTCTGTGCAAAATAAAATCTTAACGCTAAGATGTAACGGTTCAATTAATTTTTTGTAAATTTAACCTGAAGATGATGACGAACCAAGTCATCGAAACGTCGTTTCTTGTTTTGTGACAATAAACAATATTAATAACATACAATTTTTATGTTATTTCATTCCTTCCAAGGATCGAATTTTTCTCAACTTTTTATTAAACATTCCGGAAGGGAAAATCCTTACTCTACAAATATTAATATTAATAATATTATTATTTACCGGCAACATAAATCAACTTATTCAACATGTAAAAATTATGGAAATATTGCATAATTATTTTATTTTAAGTTATTTAGTGGAATTAAAAAATGTTTTTGTAAAATAATTTTTAAAATTTTTTCAAACTTTAACTTTCTTTTGGAAGCTTAAAAAATTTTGGGGTTTCACACAAATTTACATATTAATATAATTTACCTACAAGCATAAAATAGGTTGATTTATTTATAGAAAATAGTAATACTGTAATGTAATATTTAATAGTTTTTGAATAATAATGTTTCCAAAAAAGTGCAACATTTGAGGTTTCGAAATCATGTCATGAAACTTTTACTTTGAATTAATAACAAATTCAAACCAAATAAACTTTATATAATAATATTATGATAAATCAAACTCATTAGAGGGAAAGTAATTAAAACAAAACTATTTAAAATGATAAAACAAACTGAATACGTTTATTATAAATCGTACAAAAACAGACGCTTTTCTTTCTACACTTGCCAAGTAAGATCTGCCTTTCCCTTGCCTCGCAATCCCAACGCATTCTCCTACGTCACTGCGCCCTCTGGCCTTTCAAACAAGAACAATTTCAAACCCGAAAATTTTACGTACTTTACACCGGGTCTGAGAAAACGGTGTTATCGACCAAAATTAAAATATTGATAAAAAAAGTTTTGCATTTCTTTAAAGAAATTAAAGTAATTTAAAGTAAATCTAAGGTAAAAATCACTCTTGATATTTTTGCTTAAAATAAAAAATTCAAAACTTATAAGTTTTTCAAAATTAACGAAAAATTCGTTGATTTTGGTCGATAGCACCGTTTTCTCAAACCCGTTTACATATGTTAATTAAAATCAATTAAAATTCAGCGATTTATAAAAATCTTTACTCCAACTCTTCCAAAATTCAATTAATTCTAAAATTTGTATCTAATAATGTCAATACGAAAAATTAAAAAAAAAACCTTAGTTTTTTATAGTTTGGCGAATAAAATTGGACATCATCTCGCTTTCTGCTTCGGTACAACAAGAAACTTTCATTTTCTTAATTCTATTCCTTTTAATGTGACTAGGAGTAAGTTTTGGCATGAACTTGAAGAGCGAATCACCATTTTGGTCCATGTCGTACGCCAATTCCAAATGATCCCAGGAAGCATATCTTTTATTACTGTCTTCCTTTACGGCTTTTTCGTAGTCTATTTCTAGATCTTTTTCGAGTAAGTTGTTCCGCATACTTTTTGCAGCATGCCCTACTGAAAATCTCTCTATAATATCTTGTACAATTGCCTGTACAGGATCAGCAACTGAATTTGTACAAATTCTGACCAGTTCCTGTACAGGAAAATGCAAACGAATTTGGAACAAGTTCATGTGTGAGATCTTGTACAAGATCTGGTGCAAGATCTTGTACAAGAAAGATCCCAGTAAAAAAGGATTTTTTGAGATAGCAGTTGTTGTTAAATGCAATTGTTGCAATTGTTTAATGCATTATGCCCAATCATCCGCAATATTTCTCGTGTCTAAAAAGCTGCTAAAATAATATGAAAAACTGAAAATTACGAAATTGAAGAATTCGACTTTATCAGCAAAGTGACATCTATTAGATGTCATTAAAACTCCTTGGTTCAGAGTTAGGTGTTTCATGTGATAATTATATCGATATGATTTGTCGACAAATAATTATCAATTTTGAATTAATTTTGATCTGAAAAAATAAGCTGCGTGCTCGAGTACACTGTGCATCTGTGAGGACTCGAACCTCCTTAGTTGCTGCCTAACGCGGGACTTCTGCCGACTAATGCACCATGCCAACACAGCCTGAACGACCAAGCTTCTTATATTCTCAGATTCGACAAATATTGAGAGTCGATAATGAAGTGTCACTCATTATCACAATCTTCTCTTCTTTACCCATAAAATGTCAAGTACAGCAGTATACTGTCAGTTAAAAAGTGCTTTTTCGGAAAACTCTTTCCTTTTCCTCGATCGAGGTATTTTTATACTTTCTTTTTCTGTATGTATCAAGAATTATACATTTTCTACCGTTTTTTCAATGTTTCAATAGTTTTTCATATTATTTTAGCAGCTTTTTAGACACGAGAAATATTGCTGATGATTGGGCATAATGCATTAAACAATTGAACAAACACTCCAATTGTCCGAATGCATTTTAGACAATTGAGCAAACGGCTTGCTCAATTGAGGGGCTGGAAACAATAACAACCAGTACGCTCGGCCGGTCGCTTTGAAGCCAGTCAACACGTCAAAAAGGTGAAAAAATTGAAACTCAAAATTCGGATTCTTCAAAAGCTTCACTTTATAGAAGATAAAAAATGCATCTTTTTTCTCTCAGAAATTTTTTTCTAAATCCAATATTTTTGATAATAAAAGCAAAAAACCCAAAAAAAAATTTTCTCAAATTTAATTAAATTTTGAAATATAAACGATCATTTCTTTCACAAATAGTAATAAATTTGTTTACAACTTGGTATACATACTAAATTAGGTCTAATAACGCCATTAAAACATTAGAAAAGGCAAAAAAAATTATTGTTTTATTATTTTTAATTAAAAATTGAAAGAGGTCGATATTCACATTTTCTAACTTTTGACGATAAAATGTCTGCAGGGAATTTCAAAACTGTAAGAACTTCTCTTATAATATTTATTCACTACTATTTCAGGAAGTTTTCTGCAAAATTCCAAATCAATTCCTGTTATAGTTTTTAAAAAAATTAATTTTCAAGAAAAAGCGGATAGCCCATCGCGTTCACTTAACCCGCTGGAGACTCTTTCTTGAAGTATGTGAAATTATTTCGGCTCGAATAATAAGAAATTAGTGAAATAAGAAGAAAGTTATGTTTATTTTTTGTGATCAGTATCTTATATGTATGTACATTAGTATTAGAATTGTTAACAATATTAATATTAGTAACATTTATAATTCATACTTGATATTTTGTAAATATTTAAAATACGCATATTATAAATATAATATAAATAAATATAAATAATATAAATATTATAAGAGAAGTTCTTACAGTTTTGAAATTCCCTGCAGACATTTTATCGTCAAAAGTTAGAAAATGTGAATATCGACCTCTTTCAATTTTTAATTAAAAATAATAAAACAATAATTTTTTTTGCCTTTTCTAATGTTTTAATGGCTTTATTAGACCTAATTTAGTATGTATACCAAGTTGTAAACAAATTTATTACTATTTGTGAAAAAAATAATCGTTTACATTTTAAAATTTCATTACATTTGATAAAATTTTTTTTGGGCTTTTTGCTTTTATTATCAAAAATATTGGATTTAAAAAAAAGTTTCTAAGAGAAAAAAGATATGTTTTTTTATCTTCTATAAAGTAGTGCTTCTGAAAAATCCGAATTTTGAGTTTCAATTTTGAGGTGTTGATTGGCTTCAAAGCGACCGGCCGAGCGTACTGGTTGTTATTGTTTCCGGCCCCTCAATTGTCCGAACTGCTATCTCAAAAAATCCTTTTTTACTGGGATTTGTACAAGAAAATATACATGATCTTGCACAATGTCATGTATAAGTACTTGTACATGAACACGTTCATGTTTTTGAACATTGTGACAGGATATTCTTTTATTGAAACTTAACACTCAAATTTTGAATAAGGTCGACATTTAGGGTCCTTTCGTTATCGATTCGATCCTGGAGATCTGTGCGAAATGGAACGCATGCGTTTGACGGGACGCCGTAAAACTGCGTGCTTGTCGGGCACATGGCACTCTTGGATCGATCGTTAACGTCAATAGACGTATAAAATTATATTTGAAAATGTAAATTGTATGAGAGTGAGTGTTCATATTGTGTCGACTTAGGAAGATTTACTTGACAAATTATGGAAAATTAATCTATTAGACGTCAATTGTAAGTGGATTTTCTATTATATTGATTAAATCGACTGATTGAACTCGCTCATTTTATTCTTTTGGGTTCTCCCATTTTACCCACCCTGTAATTATATTTCTCTTGCTCTAGTTGAAGGTAAATAACGTAAAATCTAATTATTTTGTATTAAATATTTTTGTCGACCTTCAGTCGACTGGCGCCCGCGGTAATTTTTATTCAATTATTAATTCTTGACCCTTGGCGGCTTTGAACCCGGCTGCGCCAAGTGAGTGTAGATCTTATTTATTTAAATTATATATATTTTATTGAAATAAGAAATCTGCCTGTCTCAATTGGCGCCCAACGTGGGGCCGTTGGGTTAAAATTTTATTTTTTAGTATAAAAATGGTGAAATTTTGGTTTTAAAATTATATGAACTGTGAAATATTATTTTGAAAAGCGAGATATAATGGTAAAATTCTTGTTTTATATTTCGTTTGTAACTTTGTGTTTACGTTCTCTTGTCTACCAGACCTTGTGTATCGACAAGTTGTGTTATTATACAGAAATATTGAAAGAAAACACTACTTTGTCGAAACAAAATTTTATTCAATTTTATAGAAAATGTTGAATATTATAAAAGAAAATGAAATTAATTATCGAAAAAATTTGTTTAATAAGTTGAAAATTTTATAAATTTTATTTAAAAAAAAAGAGATCCAAGAGTCACATTTTATTTTTATCCTATGGTTGTTATGTGTATCTTGCTACCATAATACTTTATGAAATTGATAAGTTTTTTTTTGAATTTTATTTGTTGAATGGTCGATGGTGAACATTACGGTGAATGATTAACGTTTGTTTTCTGTTCGGTCTATTGAATTGTTTTATTATTTGATGTATAGTGGTTATGTGTATCTTGCTACCATAATACCTTATCAAATTGTATTATTATATTGTATGAAATCTACTGTCGGTGTAAACAGGGATGGCTCAAGGCATGTACCGTTACACAAATGTTAAAGATTGTCGACGATGGCTCGACGCATGTTCGCGATAATCGCAGTAGAAACAATTGAAGCTATTATATCGGAAGGTGGATATAACTAAAGCCACCCGGTATAACGGTATATGAATCGTGGATATTGTGTTGACGACGCGACGACTTAGATCTTGCTCTGGTCGCGTGCTCCTAGCAGTTGATACGACAAACATAAATAAAGCTCGTCGTCTTAGATCTTGCTCTGGACGTTGGAGAATATATGTTATTTTATTAAATTTTGTTTATTTCGCATAGATTAGATCTTGCTCTGTCTATCGAATTCTTAATTCAAATTTAATTATTTATTTTGCGCGGATCTAGATCTTGTTCTGTCTAGCGCAGGAAATTATGTCAATTGTTTTTTTTTACAACTTGTTTAAACTTTATTTTCGTCTAGATCCAGATCTTGCTCTGTCTAGCGATCATTTTGATTTAATGACTTAAAATTTATTTTGTAAAATGTTTAAATTTTTATTAATTATTGATTGACATTAAATAACAAATAAAAGTAATTTTTTTTAAATAGTGGAATCGGTTGGCTAAGAGATTGCTCTACTTTCCGGTTTGACTGTGTTATTAAATTTTCTTTTGAAATTGTGTGATCAGCCTCTTATATATTAAATTAATTTTTTATGTTTTTTTTACTTTTTTTAGACGTTAATTTAGTTGAGAATAATTTAGTCTATTTTGCATACCTTGAATTTGGACTAGCAAGGCGTTTGATTACATAAATTGAAGTTAGAATTTTATTATTTATTATTATTTTTTTTTGTAAACAATCTAATAGTTTTTTTTTATAAAGTCAATGCTTTTCTCTTCTTTGCGAGGAAACCCAGACAGATTACATATCGCGATGGATAATCGTTTGGGAAGAAATGTCGTGATTTTTCAGAGGAGAATTGAATCTTCTCTCGAAAACCGAATTGTGTCCTCCAGAGTAGGAATAGGGGGGGGTCGTCACATCCCTACATATACTAATCATCGGCTAATAGTATGGAATGAAAGCATAGGGAAAATAAGGAGAAAACTTCTTATTTTAGAAATTATATCAACCGGTGTCGACGAAGAGTCCGAAAGGGGAGGAAATAAATGTTATTTTTCAGATACTAATGTAAAAAGTATTTTACCCTTTTCCACTAATTTTTTGAAAATAGTAAACCTGGTCCCATTTTTGACGGAATCAAAAAAAAAAAAACAGTTCGCGAGTCGACAATCCGAAAGGGGAGAGGTTCTCGATCATACTTTTCAAAGTGAGGATAAAACAAGTAACAAAAGAGAACTTGTCGAGTCGCGAATTAAACTGAACCAGTATTCGTGCATAGGTGTTCAGATAACAGAATGTCAAAAATTGGAAAAACTAACAAATAAAAGTTGTAAGAGAAAAACGCAGGTTTATTATCGAGCGAAACATTTTAATTGGACTAGTCGATCGGTAATCTTTGAGGGATCAAAATTAAAATTTTCCCACTTTTTAGTCGACAAAATGCGGAAGTTAAAGTATTTCTTGAATAAAAATTTAGCGTTTATAGACGAAGAGTTGGCATGTGACATAAAATTAGTCACACCTTATCTATATAATCTTCCACGACGCGGAACGATTTTAAAGAAATATAGGAAGCTTTTTCCTATACGCATTAAGTTGAATGGAATCACGGCAGTTTTCTTGATGCTATTGTTCATTGGGGTTGTTTCGATAAGGGTAAAATCATCCTAGATGACATAACGATTAAGTTTTAATCCCTTGCTTATTCTTAAGTCGATTTGGGTAATGATTATTGCATTTTGAAAAACAAGACCTTATGACCTTGAGTAGTTAGAGGATAAGAGAGGACTGTCGGTTTTGTTTTGGCTTTGACTATTAAAGGGACAATCAATCGTTCCATTTTTTTTGATAATGATCTTTCTTGGTTTTTTTTAATATCCCTAAAAAAAAAAAAAAAAAAATTTTATTTTGTAATATTTTGTTTTCCTTGAAATAGGAGAAGAAAGGGGTGATTGACGAAATTTTGACTATTATTAGCTCATGTTGAATAACTTTAAGAAGCGTCTTGCTGGTGCGAATGTAAGAGAATTAAATTTAATTAAATTGGAGACTAAAATAAATGGAGGCTTATCCCTCAGTAATAGTTGAACAATATAAAATTTGATTTTTTTTTGCGTTTATCAATTGAAAAGTGTCCCTGGTTATCGACAGTGGAGTTCATAACAATGTCTCAAAAATTGTTACTGATATATTGTTTTATTTGATTAGAAGGGTTGTTATGTCAAAGTCGTCGAATGTTGTAAAGTTGTTTCAGATATCATCAATTGATAACATCGGATTATACAGTGCCTTGGATGAAGAGTTTAACACTGTTCCGGATGAGTTCGACATTTATTTGGAGAGGCTGAATCTTACCGATGAAAAATCATTGGGAGTTTTGACATCTTCGGAACTGTTGAACATGCCTGCGCATTGTATCCTTAGATCACGAGATGGTCAGTTGTCTGATCTTGTTGGCGGTACATGACGGAAATTGTTTCGCGGTATTGACTATAGTTATCAGGGCCATCGATGCCAATTGCGAAACTCACTCATGTAAAATTTAAAAACAAGGTCGTCTTACTTTTCTGAATTGTTTGGAATCATCTAGATCTAATTTGAATGTTTTACCAAATTCTTGGACGGATGCTGGAAGTCCAGCAATAAAGATAATTATTATTCGAATCAAGTGGTATCTGAAAGCATATCAACATCTTAAGCAGTTATCAAGTAGACTAACTTGAATCTTCAAGTGACGACAGTATCCAATTGCAAGAAGTTATGGTGCAAAGGAGTTCTAAAGTTCTGATTTATTGTTTTTGGAATTTCATTCACTTCACCTGGTGAATAATAAACGGACTATCAACCTTGCCCAAGTTACATCTTATACCGTGGAAAATTTGTCGACTGTCTCAGCTGCTTGACTTCGCTTATTGACTTTTCAAGAAAGACTATTACACTTTCAACACATAAAGGATTTGAAGAATTAAAATGACAACGAAAAGATTATTCCTGATAAAGTTAAGAATTATCAATTCTCGTGAATTGAGGAATGACCTTGTTGGCTTGTTGTAATTGATGAGCAAGCTGATCTCAATTTTAAGTTCCTGCGTATGTATCTGGGGAGAGATGCAGGAGGGCTGTTCTGATGTTCTTGATTTCTTTTGTCAACTATTTTCGAATTTATGAAAGGAAAAATTGACAACGACTTGATCATTCCATCAACATATGCTACAACGTCAGGAAAGATTTTGAGAAGATTCTACAGGTCAATTTTATTAATTATTGTTTTGTATTTTTCAACGTGAAGTTTAGTTTTATTGTGTAGGTAGTTAACTATTTTAATGAAACTCAAATTTCACCATTGTTTTGAGCGCTGTTAACATCTTTGATTTGATTAATGTGGTAATTGAAGGTCTACCTTATTTATTTTTTTTGACATTACTTATGACTTTTATGTTACAGAAAACTGAGTGTTAATACTCTCTCCAAGGAAATTCTGATTGTTTTAATTTTTTTTATTTTTCTAAATTTATGTTTCAGTCTCAAAATTTTCGTTTATAGCGTTTCGTCTGAAAGGGGAGAGTGTGACAGGATATTCTTTTATTGAAACTTAACACTCAAATTTTGAATAAGGTCGACATTTAGGGTCCTTTCGTTATCGATTCGATCCTGGAGATCTGTGCGAAATGGAACGCATGCGTTTGACGGGACGCCGTAAAACTGCGTGCTTGTCGGGCACATGGCACTCTTGGATCGATCGTTAACGTCAATAGACGTATAAAATTATATTTGAAAATGTAAATTGTATGAGAGTGAGTGTTCATATTGTGTCGACTTAGGAAGATTTACTTGACAAATTATGGAAAATTAATCTATTAGACGTCAATTGTAAGTGGATTTTCTATTATATTGATTAAATCGACTGATTGAACTCGCTCATTTTATTCTTTTGGGTTCTCCCATTTTACCCACCCTGTAATTATATTTCTCTTGCTCTAGTTGAAGGTAAATAACGTAAAATCTAATTATTTTGTATTAAATATTTTTGTCGACCTTCAGTCGACTGGCGCCCGCGGTAATTTTTATTCAATTATTAATTCTTGACCCTTGGCGGCTTTGAACCCGGCTGCGCCAAGTGAGTGTAGATCTTATTTATTTAAATTATATATATTTTATTGAAATAAGAAATCTGCCTGTCTCAACATGAATAGTTGTAAAATTTTTTTTTTTAATAAAATTTAAGATTTTGATAATTTTCAACCACTAAGATTCGTAACTCATGCATGCTAAATACTATTGCGCAGCTGTAAAGGTTAAAGTAAACTATTGCGCAGCCTTTGAAGTTTAATTTTTAGTAAAGAAAAACATGAATTAACATGTGCAAGAACATGGACGTGTTCATGTACAAGTACTTATACATGAAATTGTACAAGATCATGTACATTTTCTTGTACAAGATCTCACAAATGAACTTGTTCCAAATTCGTATGCATTTTCCTGTACAGGATCTGGTCAGAACTTGTACAAGTTCAGTTGCTGATCCTGTACAGGAAATTGTACAAGATCTTGTACAGGGATTTTCAGTAGGGTGAACAGGATCAAACATGATGAATAATTTTTTGACACCTATTTCAATTTCCGTTTCAGATTCTACCAAATATTAATGTAATAATAAAAGAGATTAAAATAAACATTAAAATATTTTTTAATTAAGATTAATTAATTATAAGTATGGAATGAACCTTTTAGCACGTTGTTCTTCAAACATTCCACTTCATACTGGGCCCTCAATTCCTTTACAGCTCTTGTATTAGAGGAACCTTGATCACAAATGCCAAGTATCAAATTTAATCTCGTCTCAGTAATTGCTTTAACATTCTCTTTAATGCATTCTGATAATTGTTGCCATGTTGTTCCATTGTGACAAAAATAATGGGATAATGGCATCTTCAAACCACTTTGCAAACCTTGTATTAAAAAAGCTAATACGTGGTTTGCAATTTTGCTGGTCCTTCGATTGCCGAAATCTTCAAATCCTATTATTTTGTCCTCTTTGGAATCATAGTACACATTAGGTTGAATGCTAAACTCGTCCCACATCACCTCGCAAACTTTTTCCTTTTTGTCTGTCATCTCCTGCACAGTGTTTTGTATAAGATTGACGACATTTTTATTAATTCCTGGTCTTAGACGAACACCTCTTTCATGTCGTCGTAAAGTCCTTGCAGATGGAAGAGTAATTAGTGAGCTTAAGAAAAGATAACCCTTTCTTGATTTCTTTAATAAAGTTAATGCAACAGTTTTTTGGTTTTCCGTAAATCGGTGCCTGTGTGTTAGCTTTTCAGCATTATTTGTTTGCATTAAAATAAAATCCTTTTGAATTTCCGTTAAATTATCTATGGAAAAAGATAAACTGCTGCTTTCTGATTTTAAACGTTCTCTACACCTGAAATTTATAAATGAAATGTGTGAAATCAAAAGTTATTTTTAAAACTACACTCCAAAAAAAGAAAAATATTTACTTTAAATTTGCTCAACGAAGATTTGAGAAAGAGAAATGATTAATTTGCAACTATTAAGAATTTAAATTATTATAAAATAAATTAATTACTTAAAGTAATATAAATCAAGAAAGAGAAATAATTAATTTGCAACTGTCAACAATTTAAATTGTTATGAAATAAATAAATTAATTACTGAAAGTAATATAAATCAATAGAAATCAAGAAAGAGAAATAATTAATTTGCAACTATGAAGAATTTAAATTATTATTATAAAATAAATAAATAAATTACTGAAATCATTAAACAAAAAAAATTTAATTTAAAAACAATTATTTTACGTTTGAAATTAAAGTTTCTATTTTTCTATTTCACAATAATTGAAATAAAATTTATTATAAGACAATAAATATTTATTTACCTTTCTAGGTTGGCTTTAGTCTTGTAATGAACTCTAAGAATCTTCTTTGCACTAGCGTAAATCGATTTAGCAACAGGAGTTAGTAGGACTTTCCTCGGTTTCACGTTAAAAAGTCGTTTTCGTGCTTTGACTTTTACACAAGAAACGTTACTATGGTTTTGACGTGTTGAAGGTGTACATAATATGTCGTTATATTTGGTACTTCAGTTTCTTTAGTATTATTCATCATTGGTGTAGATGTAAACAACGATGACATATTATTAGTTATCGTGGACAAGAATGCCGTGGATCTTACTTCCATTAAATCGGTGGATGAAATTGATGAGGATAAAGAAGGAGAATTTAAAATTGAATTCTTTAATTCTACAGTTTGATGGCTTGATGAGACCTGCGAATCGATGGTATAAGTCTGCAAATCTGTTTCCATAATTACTTCTCAGAGTATTCTGGTGAAGAATTTCGCAATGAGAGAGTAGGAACTGCATTCTTTTTTAACATTAATCGAGAATGGTTAATGTCAACATATGCTGTGTCCTCAAAATGTTGTCGGCATACAACATATTTTTTTTAATAATCTCCTCATAATCCACAGTTTTTAGAGCTGGATTATTGATTGCATAAAACCACTTTAAACAAATGATTTTTTCTGATGGAATTTGATGACTTTTTAATTTTCCCTTTGAATTCCCTGGCGGATTCGATTTGCGTAATGTCTACTTAACTAAGCGGACTTTAGGTAGACATTAGGTAGACATGTAAAAAAACGTATAAAAAAGCTATTAATCGACATATTATGATAAAAAAAGTTGATAAAAGGGTAAATGAATGTTTATAGAGTAAATTCGTACAAAATTTGTAATTAATAAAGCAATAAATAATTAATAATGAATGGAAATGTGCGCGAGGTACCTGATCAGTTCAGCTGTACAATTATTTTCGTGCTATTTTCATGAAATAATATAAATTAACGGCAAAAACAATTGATATTTATAAAAGAGTGTAAAATTAATTTAATTTGAGTGTTTGCAATACGAATTATTAAATAATAATTAAGTTTTTATCAAATGTGAATAGTGTTGTGAAAACCTGTGAAAACTAATGAGTTACTACATTACCGATCGCATATGATAATAAAAAGTTCTCGATGAGTGTAACAAAAAAGCTGCAATCATGTCCGTAATTTTGGACGAGAAACAATTATGAAATCAATAATTATTTGTATAACTTTATTCTGCATTTTAAAATTCACTTTTTATTTTCTTTCAAAGCAAAAGCTTGGAAGAAAACATGCTCGCACTGTATTGTAAAAACTGGTGGCGCCATCTCTCATATGCGATCGGTAATGTAGTAACTCATTAGTTTTCACAGGTTTTCACAACACTATTCACATTTGATAAAAACTTAATTATTATTTAATAATTCGTATTGCAAACAAAAAAAAGCTGCAATCATGTCCGTAATTTTGGACGAGAAACAATTATGAAATCAATAATTATTTGTATAACTTTATTCTGCATTTTAAAATTCACTTTTTATTTTCTTTCAAAGCAAAAGCTTGGAAGAAAACATGCTCGCACTGTATTGTAAAAACTGGTGGCGCCATCTCTCATATGCGATCGGTAATGTAGTAACTCATTAGTTTTCACAGGTTTTCACAACACTATTCACATTTGATAAAAACTTAATTATTATTTAATAATTCGTATTAAATCAATTTTACAGTTTTTTATAAATATCAATTGTTTTTGCAGTTAATTTATATTCTTTTCATGAAAATAGCACGAAAATAATTGTACAGCTGAACTGATCAGGTACCTCGCGCACATTTCCATTCATTATTAATTATTTATTGCTTTATTAATTACAAATTTTGTACGAATTTACTCTATAAACATTCATTTACCCTTTTATCAACTTTTTTTTATCATAATATGTCGATTAATAGCTTTTTTATACGTTTTTTTACATGTCTACCTAATGTCTACCTAAAGTCCGCTTAGTTAAGTAGACATTACGCAAATCGAATCCGCCAGGGTTGCAATTCAGCACAATGCACTTTTACCCCATTATTTCAAAAAAATTAGAAAACTAAAATATATAAAAAATAATTGTTTAATCACTTGATTATTTTTAGATATAATATCAATTTCACTTACCACACTACAATTTCATTGATTATAAGGTACTAATCACTATAATGATAAATCACTAAATAAATAAGTTTCACGAAAATAAACAAAGACCGAGGGGCTATTCACTGAAATCCAAAAGATCCAGGGACGACGTACCCTTTTTTTGTCAATTGTCATCTTTGGTCGTCCCAGGCCGTCTCTTGGATCTCGCATTGATCGCATTGTTTTGTTAATTCGACTATTGGCTTCTCGACTTATAAATATAAACACAATTATAATAACTTTTGAAACAGTTAAATATTTATTTTATTAAAATTTTTTAGGGAAAAACAAAGTTAATTGCAAGTAGGTTATTTAAATTAAATTTAATTAACATTAAATTCTTTATTTTTTAAGGTTACTTCCGAGGTTACTGATATGAAATATTTTTTAATTAAAAATTAAAAAAATGGCACAAAATGATTTAAGAGGCATACGATTCCTAAGTTTTTTATCATTTATTATATTATAATAATAATTAATAATTATAATAAACAAATAATTTTTCAGTTTTATTATGTTCATTCAAAATTTCAAATAAATAGTTTAATTAACATAATTTATTGATAAAGTAAAAAATATACCAATAGTTTAAAATTTCCCCATTAACTATAATTATATTAATTTCGAGTTAATTTATATTAGTAAAAAAAGCAAGTATTAAATAACATGGTAATTAAATAATTCATTTTATAATTAATACTTTGAAGTGAATTTAATGTAATAAACAATAAACTAAATAAATAATCAATTGAAATAAAATCAAGATTACATTTAAATTACAGTGAAAATTAAAAATAAATTTAATTTAATAAATAAAATTCGAACATTTATTCAAAAAAACAATGAATGCATTCGTTTGTTTTCTCTGGGAGGATTTTGCGATTTGCCTTGACGTTAGTTGCGATTTTTCGTCGTCTCTTGTGATCACTACTGGTCCTCTTTTGGGATCTCTGCAGTGGGATTACTATTGGCGATTCAAACAGCTACACTAGCGCCACAGTTGAACTAACTTAGGCGTGACTCGCTCTAAAGCAGTCTCTGTTGTGACAGTTTATTTCAAATTATTTAATTATTCTGATATTTTTATTGCGTTTGTAAAATAATTTTTAAGCGTTAAATAAAAAAAAATAATTTAAAACACATGGAGTGCTACAGAGCGAGTCACGCCTAAATTAGTTCAACTGTGGCGCTAGTGTAGCTGTTTGAATCGCCAATTAGCGCTAGTCGCTATGTAGCGCTTTTTGTTATTTAGAATTGAAAACTTACATATTTTTAGTGAAATTTGTTCCAAATCATGACCAAAATAAAATACCGTTGACAGTTTCTTTAAAACTTAAACTACAAGATGGTAATTTAGAAGACAATATAAACATAACCCCTCTAGATAAGGACATTGACATAGAATTCATGTCAATTTCCTAAAATATTTTATCTACGTAGCAAACAAATACAACATGAAGGTGGAATCAATTCTCTAACTTCATGTTTGCCAACTTTTAGTTTCAAATAAAATAATTAACTATAGTGACGAAATAAATTATACTTTAATTTAATTTAAAAATAATTTATAAAGGAAATAAATTTTTTTAATTTAATTTAATAAATAAAAATTAAGAAAATTAATCTTATTGCAAGAATTAAAAATAATAATTGCATGAGGTTTTAAATTAGGATATTCTTTACAAGCCTAAATTTAAAATTTGATAAATTTTTTAATTAAATTGATTTAAATTTTCATTTCTTGAAAAACTCTTTAACTTACACAAAATGCCCTATACATTTTTTTAGTGAAACCTTGCGTAAGAACAAAAATTCTATTTCCGAGGTTATATCTTCAAAATTTTTTTAATTAATTTTTTTTTCCCATTTTAGACAATGTCTAATAGAAACTTTAAATCCTATGAAAAAGATAATAAATATAAATGCAATAAATATTTAATTATTAATATAAAAAAGAAAAGTAAATAGTTTATTATTATTGGATAAAGTTGAATTATTTTCTTGATTTTTTGTAAGAATAGAAATTTGTAAAATAAATGTTTTCTTTATTTCTTTATTATTATTATGTTTTATTTGTTTATAATTATTAATTATAAAAAAATGTAAGGTTAAAATTTAGAAATAAAAGTGTTAATATAATAATATTAATAATTATCGTTGCCTCAAATTGCTTTTTTATAACTTTTGAGATTTGAAGTGTTACACTTGAAAAATTTGTCAGGCTTTTAGAAATTTCTTTTAATTGCTTCATTTCTTCATCGTAGAAAATCCTTATGAATTTGACACATTCTTGATTCTAAAAAAATACACAGAAAAACAATTGTACCAACCTAAATCCATCAAAATGATAGAATTTTTTTTAGTCACCCGATAGCAAGAAAATTTTTTAAAGTGAATGTAGCTTTGAATCGCTACGTAGCGAAATCTTCGTAGCGCTATCGCTATTTGTAATCCCACTCCTGGTCGTCTGTTTTGATTTCTTGTCATCTAATTGTCACTGGATCTCTTGGATCTCAGTGAATAGCCCCTCGACAAAGACAATTACAAGTTTCTAATATTCATATTTACTTAAATTATAATGATCTTATATATGACATTAAAAGGATATATTAAACGGTTCTTGTTTTTAATAAATTTTAAATATCTTTATTTTTCTTCGTTGTTGCTTTTTTTATTTAACTATTAAAAAAATATATTTCATTTTATTTATTAAAATGAAAAATATTAAAATATTATATTTCATTTTATTTACTAAAATATACTTCATATATTACTTTTTTTTAATTGAATTAAAATAGAAATATAATCAATCATTTTAACAGAAAATATATTTTTTTTCTTTGCCATCATAAAAATGATTCATGCATTTAAAAATATTTTAAAAAAACAATAATTATCATGGAAATAAAAATATATAATTTAAATTTGACGCATTCGCATAACCATAAATTCGTTTCGCTTCTATGGTGGTGACATCTGCACCTTTTACCTGAAACTAAACTTATAGTCTCCCATTTTTCAGTGGAACTGCCTCATAAGTGATTAGAACTTACTCTAGTTGAGTGGAGATCTACGTCTCCACTCTAAAGGCCTAAGCAGAATAGCTTCGCGAAAGACGTTCGCGAACGTGAAACATGAGTTAGAAAAAGACAGAGATATATTCGTATCCTTTTCTATTTCATGCATCTCGTTCGCGAACGACTTTTGCGAACTAATTGTGCGTTGGCCTTAAGTTCTTAAAAGTCTTTTTTGCGCATGTCTCACTATAGTGTAAAGTATCTGTGAGACTATGCACTACATTGCACTTCACTAGGTACCTTTGAAGGCCTTTCTCCAATAGGAACCTAAACTTTTGCGTTGCGTGACTGACGCGTTGATTTTAGCATTGGTTGCCAATAGCAACCGACGCAATGCATACGCAACGCAAGAGTTTAGGATCCTATTGGAGAAAGGCCTTCAAGAAGACTAGAACCAGGAGGGGAAACTCCGTTGTAAAGATGCGGCGCGACAAACAAGCCACTAGAAGGCGTGGCTTATCGTTCGTGCTTTGCTATTCAGACGAATTTCAGTGTTCTGCGCATACTTTCTTGACACTGATATTTGAAATGTAGCAGACGCTGTTTTTAAGTTTCTGTTTATGCGGTTATGGCAAATGGTTTACCCATAAATATTTTGATGCGATTATATTTAATTAATTACACAGGCCTACAAAATTTTGGATTTTGTCAGACCCAGAAACCGGAATAGTCATTTTCGATGTGATTTGTCACGCTGAATCCAAAAATGACAAGGAAATTACTCTATCACGTCAGCATTTTGAGATATTCTAACCTAAAAGCGTGAAAAATGAAGTTTTTGGTAATATTTGACACTCTATAAAATCAACAAAAAATTTTTTTAATCATTGGTCCAAATTTCAAAAGAAAGTATTATATTTCCCCTTTCAAAATTTTCTTGGCTTGATCTGATCCAATTTTTTTTCTCTGAGATACAGCCATTTTCGTTTTACATTGCATGAATTAAATCCCTTTAAAAAAGAAAAATAAATTGCAAAGTACTGATATCACTGAAACTTATTTCTCGGGGATTTTTGAGGTCGCTAATTACGAATCTGACGTCAGATTTTTGAATTTCAAAATGTCGGATCCCATATTGCGGACAATTTTTAAAAAATTTACCGAATTCGCTTGTCATTCATTACTTGGAGGTTTTTAGGGTCGCTGATTACGAATTAAATGTCATATTTTTGAATCTGATATCACATTCGTAATTAGCGATTTTAAAACCCCCTGAGTAACAACTTTTAGTGCCATGAGTACTTCGCAATTTATTTTTCTTTTTTAAAGGGATTTAATTTATGCAATGTAAAACGAAAATGGCTGTATCTCAGAGAAAAAAAATTGGATCAGATCAAGCCAAGAAAATTTTGAAAGGGGAAATATAATACTTTCTTTTGAAATTTGGACCAATGATTAAAAAAATTTTTTGTTGATTTTATAGAGTGTCAAATATTACCAAAAACTTCATTTTTCACGCTTTAGGTTAGAATATCTCAAAATGCTGCGACGTGATAGAGTAATTTCCTTGTCATTTTTGGATTCAGCGTGACAAATCACATCGAAAATGACTATTCCGGTTTCTGGGTCTGACAAAATCCAAAATTTTGTAGGCCTGTGTTATATTTAATTTACCTAACCAAGCAGACGCAAACATTTGCAGCTGCTTGCTACGAAATTTCCCCTTCAAAACCTACAAGGTTAGTATGCGCAGAATTCGTAAATTCGTTCTATTAGCAGTACACGAACTTAAACGACACGCCCACCGTGTGCACGTTTACCATGCCACTACTCACTGCGGTAAAGCGTGGAAGTTTCACCTCCTGGTTCTAGTCTTCTTGGTACCTTTATACCATATTCTACACTGTACACAGTACTATATCTATTCGTACATAGTACTTCTTTATTCTATATACATATCAGAGTTGCCAGATTGGGCTATAAACCTCGTTTTAGGCTATCTTTTGAGCCTCTGTCGCGGCCTAAATTTCATTTTCGCTACAAGTAAAGATTGGACTATATATTAAGTATGTAACGGCACTTTTGTGCTTTGCAACGGTGGAATGTTGGTTTTTATAAAAACACAATGAAAAATAAAATTGTATTGTGCTGAACAACTATTTAAATGAGAAAAATCTGTTGGCGCCGTACCGTGGTAGTAATTTATATTAATTCGTATGTTTTACCCTGTCGGTATTTATATCACTACATGCCCTTTGCTTCGTTACACGAATGTCAAAGGTGCAATAGCACACTCGTATTTCTGTACTTATTTGGTAGTTGTTTGAAAGATTTATTTTATTGAGCGCGAAAGTTTAATTTTCTAAGAGACATGGGAAAGTGGGGAAAATATTTGAAACACTATAATTCGAGATGGAAATCTGAACCGGAACTGAAAAGTAAGTATACATAAAATCTACAACTTAACCTACAAATTCGAGAGAGCTTTTTGTTTTTTCAATAAATAATGTTTTGAAAATTAATTTTAAGTGCTTAGTTTATTAAAAGAATAAAAAGATTGACTTCTTAGATTGGCTTATTCCTTCCTCTGAGACTGATGTGATAGACGGAAAGGCGGAAGCATTTTGCAAATTATGCAAATGTCACATACGTGCCCATCATAGCGATTTAATTGCAGACTCAAAACGCATAAAACATAAGGAAAATGAAAAAGCCTTAAACAGATCACAACGAAAAATCCTACGTGATTATGGTAATTATTAATTACTTTAGATTTTTTCAATTAAAAAACATTTTTTTATTGTCCGGAAAAAATAGAATTTCATTTTTGATGGCCATTTTAAACTTCTTTCATTATAGTAACTTTATCACCTTTGATAATTTTTAAAATACGTATTACCATTTTCATGTTTCTTAGATGTTGTTATTCAAGACGATGACAAGATTGTAGAAATTAAACTCTCTGTGTTCATGGCAATGCATTGTTCCATACGTGGTGTTGATCACCTAGGAGAAATGTTGAAAATTTTAGGAAAAGGATCTCATCCCGAAAATATTAGGCTTCATCGAACAAAATGTTCATCGTTAATAGCTAATGTCATTGCACCAGTGCAACTGCAAGAGCTTCTCACGGATATCGGAGATCGTTCATATGCACTCATAGTCGATGAATCGACGGTGTTTCAGTGACAAAATTTATGGGTTTATGCGTTCGTTACTTCAGTTTGAAGCATAAACAGATGGTAACCGATTTTTTTAGAATTATCAAGGTTGTCAGTTGTACTGAAGAAAATCTAGCTAAGGATCTTAAAACTTATCTTTCCTCGATTGGATTGCCTTTTTCTCAATTACATGCTATTGGCACTGATAGTGCTAGCAATATGTGTAATACCTTTTATGCTCATTTGAAAAATGAGCTTCCTCATTTGCAATTGGTTAGATGCGTTTGTCACAGTCTTGACAATTGTGCAAAGTTCGCCTACAAAACTGTTCCTTATCACCTTGATTTTATTCTCACGGAAACCTACAACTGGTTTGCTCTCAGTGCGAAACGACAAGGAGAATACACCCTATTGAAAAAAAACACGTATAATTGTACGTATAATAATACGTATTATTATACGTATAATTATACGTATAATTATACGCATAATTATACGTACAATTATACGTATTATTATACGTATTATTATACGTATAATTATACGTATAATAAGACATACGAATTTGAAACAAGAATTATACGTATAATTATACGTATAATAATACGTATAATTATACGTATAATAATACGTATAATTAATTATACGTATAATAATACGTATAATTATACGTATAATAATACGTATAATTAATTATACGTATAATAATACGTATAATAATACGTATAATAATACGTATAATTATACGTATTATTATACGTATAATTATAATTCTATTAAAAATAGAATAATAGAATAGAATAATAATAGAATAATTAGTAGCAAAATTGCGCTGAAAATTTTTAGAAATTTTAAAATGCAAATTAAATTTCACGAAAAAAAATATCGTCTAATGTCAATTCAAGCAGTCACCCATCCAAGTACTAACCGCGTCCAACGTTGCTTAACTTCCGTGATCTGATGAGAACTTGTTCCTTCGCCTTGGTGTTTCCGCTGTCTTGTCTTGATTAATAACTTTGTCGTATAAGTATCACTAAAAGTGAGGTGCGATACAATACTTATACGACAAAGTTATTAATCAAGACAAGACAGCGGAAACACCAAGGCGAAAGAACAAGTTCTCATCAGATCACGGAAGTTAAGCAACGTTGGACGCGGTTAGTACTTGGATGGGTGACTGCTTGAATTGACATTCGACGATATTTTTTTTCGTGAAATTTAATTTGCATTTTAAAATTTCTAAAAATTTCCAGCGCAATTTTGCTACTAATTATTCTATTCTATTATTCTATTTTTAATAGAATTATAATTATACGTATAATAATACGTATAATTATACGTATTATTATACGTATAATTATACGTATTATTATACGTATAATTAATTATACGTATTATTATACGTATAATTATACGTATAATTATACGTATAATTCTTGTTTCAAATTCGTATGTCTTATTATACGTATAATTGTACATATAATAATACGTATAATTATACGTATAATAATACGTATAATTATGCGTATAATTATACGTATAATTATACGTATAATAATACGTATAATTATACGTATTATTATACGTACAATTATACGTGTTTTTTTTCAATAGGGCACTGACTTCTTTAAAGTAAAAATGTTTTTTTATACCTACTTAAATATTTATAAATTATAAATGTTCTAAAATAATTTTAATTTTTAGGATAGAAACGATGGAAGATCTCCTTTAAAATTGCAAACCTTGTCTAAAACGCGTTGGCTTGTTTGGTTGCCTGTTTCATCAATCGTCGTAGATCAATGGGATGATTTGCGTGATTTTTTTGTACAAAAAGCCGCATCTCAGCCTGATTTCAAAGTGAACACTTTAGCAAATTTGTATAAAGATAATTCTAATCTTTTATACTTGACTTTTTTGAAGACGACACTAAAAGAAGTTAACACTTTGAATTTAGCTTTTGAGCACACAAATGCTGACATCACTAAACTGTATAGTGATCTTCGAAATTTAATGTTTAACGTAGCTAAACGTGTTCTTAAAGATAGAGTGATTGCTGACACGTATAGGCCAGGAATTTTAAGGGACGATGAAGTAACGATGTTAAAGACTGCTTTGCGCGTTGTTGACAATTTAAAACCTATCGACCAAGTGAATTTTGGAGACAATTTTACTCAGGTTTCTAGAAGACTCGAGATTCCTCAAAACTCTTTATCTCTTGTAAGGTCGAACTGTGGTAATTTTTTATTAACTCTTTGTCGCCAACTCCTTGAAAGGACGACTGAAAACCTTAAAGTCATTGAAAAAGTAAACAATTGCGCCTACATCTAGGGTTTCGTGGAGCTTTAAATTTTAATTAAAAAAAAAATAAATCAAAAATAAATAATTTAAAAATAAATAATAAAATTTATTTTATAAATTTTATGTACTATTAAATTTTATTTATTTAGCAAAATTTTTATTATAAATTAATTATAAAATATTAATTTCTATAAATTAATTCTCCCCCAGACAGTAAATTATTCAACGTCATCAGAGCTTCAATTCAATTTGATCAAAATTGAAAAAAAGGTAAATGAAAGAAAAAAGAAAGAGTGGCTGTGGAGTGGAGGTCTTTCTTCTATCATTAATCTCTTTTGATTGACAAACAAAAACTTTACCGAAAATTTTAAAAAAATGGCATTCGAAGAAAATCAAAAATTGGCAAAATCAAAATTCAAAAAGGTAAATGAAGGAAAAAAGAAAGAGTGGCTGTAGAGTGGAGGTCTTTCTTCTATCATTTATCTTTTTTGATTCACAAACAAAAACATTAGGTAAACTGTCCATTCGATAATGTCCACTATTAAGACATGTCAACTAAGACATGTCAAGAAAAAAGAAAGAGTGGCTGTGGAGTGAAGGTCTTTCTTCTATCATTTATCTTTTTTGATTCACAAACAAAAACATTAGGTAAAATGTCCATTCGATAATCTGCTGTCCAAAAGTATAATCTAGTAACTAACATTTTTATCAAATTTTAGTTATATAGCACATTGTATTTAGCACACTTTTAGCATTATTTTCATGTAAGTAAATTTAAAAAAAAGTCAACCGTTTCATTAAAAAATTATAAATTATAATTTGTAATACCTAGCAAACATACTTTTTTACTAAAAATTTCAAGATATAAACCTAGTAAATCAATTATTTTAAATAAAACTTAGTAAGTACAAAGTACTTACTAGCTTTTTTTTTTGAAATACATACTTGCTAGTTTTTTTCACTGCAAGATTGATATTTTTTAAAAAATTGCTAGGTTTTTATTAGGACCTGCTATGTTTTTCTGCAATCACGTAAATCACAAGTCAATTGTTTTTTTTTATATTCGCATTCTATTTAAAAGTAAACATGATTATTTTTGAGGTATGTTAAAAATTTCTTCAGGCGGAATATTTATAAAATACGATAACCAAGATAATCAGCATTGATATTGAAAAATTATTGTAAGTAAATCTTTTTGAACTTTTTATTTAATATACGTAAAGAAAACGTTCACAATGAAATAAATGTAAAAATAAAACAAAATTTTAAGAAAGGCACTTTTTTGGTTAGGATTTTTTGTAAAAAATTGATATTTTAAATAAAAATGATAGATTCAAAAATTTATTCGTTTAGTATTCTTTTAAAACAACTTTTTAATTAAAATTTTAAGATAATAATTTGAATTTGAATTGAAATATATTAATATTAAAGAAATGTATGGTTTTAAAAATTAAAAAAATATTTTGTTAAATTTTCTTTCAAACATTTGTTTTGTTTACATTTAAATTGCAAATGTGATAAGCAATTTAAATTCATTTGAATATTTTATATTTTTATTTCTCTTTTTATACAATAGGTTAAATGCTGAAATGGAAGAAGATTCCGAAAGAAATTGTAATTCTTGCGAATTCGTCCCTATCCAAAATCTTGATGACTCAAGTAAAGCTTCTGAGAATCGTGATTTTATTGAAAATATGGTTTTTTCGAATGAAACGATCAGAGATGCAAATATATTATTAATTGATGGAAATGATTCTGTATATGAATTTCAAGATTTCGATCGTGCTATATTTATAAGTCCTGAAGAAGCTGAAATGTTAAGCAGAAGAAGCGGCTCATCTGAAACAAATAATTTAAATCAAGAATCGAATTTAACACAAGAATCTAACCAGCCCCCATCTGAAAATTTGGAGTCGAATTGTAGTACTGACCAACTGAATACATCTAAAAAGCGTTTGCGATCACGAAACAAAGAAGAAAATTATTTTTCAAAATACAAGCTACTTCCGCCATGTCAAGAAACTTGTCGAAATAAATGCAACAAAAAAATTAGACCAGAATATAGGCAAGCAATCTTTGATGGCTTCTGGGGAAAAAATTTTAGTGAACGTCGATTATATTTTGATGGGCATATTGTTCAACAAGACGTTAAAAGAAGAAAATCTAATGATGACGAACATCCATATAAAAGAAATTCTTCTCTAATTTACACATTGCCTCAAGAAAATGGTACCAATGTTAAAGTATGTAAAACCATGTTTCTTCATACGCATGGATTAAAAACTGATGGCATGGTAACTGATCATCTAAGAAGCAAACAAGAAAACTGCGGTTTGGTAGTTACTGATGATGGACGTGGAAAAAAATTATGGTGTCAATCCATTGATGAAGGTCGAATTAAAAATCACATTAACTCATATCATCCTCAAGTTTCACATTATCGTCAAATCAACTCTCCTAATCGAAGATATTTACCATGTGATTTAACAATTACTTCTATGTGGAAAGATTATCTAGAGAAAAATAATCAACACAAAGTCAGCTACGAGACGTATAGAAAGGCATTTGAAGAAGAAAACATAGGATTTAGTACACCAAATGCTGATGAATGTCAACTGTGTCGTAAATATGATTCCCATAACTGTATGAAAAACAACACTGATGAAATGAATTCAAATCATGCTGAAATTATCTGTGAAATCTGCAGAGATCACGAACTTCATAAAAAGTATTACACTGAAGCTCGAGAAGCTTATTGCAGAGATAAAGCTGAAAACTGGGACTCAAACGTTGAAATATGTGCAGTGGACATGCAAAAAGTGCTGATAATCCCCAAAATGACAACAAAAAACAGTTTCTTTGTAAGTCGTTTAATTGCAATGAATGAAACTTTTGCATCGCTCAAGAAAAACGGTCAAAATGTATGCGTCCTTTGGCATGAAGCAATTGCCGGAAGATCAGCTAAAGAAGTTGCATCTGCTTATTTAAAATTTATGACTTCAGTAGAAGATTTACCTTCAAAACATTTCATATTTTGGACAGATAATTGCAGCGCGCAGAATAAAAATTGGTTACTGTTTACAGCTTTGTTGCAAATTGTAAACTCAGAGTGGGGACCGAACATAATTTCATTGAAATACCTCGAAGTTGGACATACTTACATGAAAGCAGACAGTGTCCATGGTACTTTAGGTAAAGCGTGGAAAAAAACGGAAGAAATTCTAACATTTCAAGATTTGTCAGCATTTATGAAAAAAGCAAGTTCTTTGATTGAGGTTTTACAAATGCAAGTCGAGGATTTCAGAAATTTTGAAGATCATTGCCGTAAACGACAAAAAAACTCAGATTTGCCGTTATTAAGTGACATAAAATTAGCCGAGTTTCGAAAAGGGCATTCCAATCTTTTTTATAAAAAATCGTTTCTTGAAGATTACAACGAGATCAATATTTTGAAAAAAAAAATTAACGTTAAAGGACCTTTTCCGAATTATTGCTTGCTGCCTCGTGGTATAAATGCGTCAAAGAAAGCAAAAATTATCGATACACTCGTACCTTACATGTCAATCGATAAACGAGCATTTTGGGAGACTTTACCCAGTTCTTCTACTGCCAGAGATTTGACAACTTCATGCGAAGAGTAGAAACGAAGAATAGAACGATTAAGAATATAGAATATTAATATTAACAATATTGCAAATAAGTAAAAAAAATTATTTTCAGTCTAACCTTACCTAGACAATTTATATTTCATTGTTGATTCATTATTAAATATTAATTTTATGATTGATTCAATTTAATGTTTTAATTATTTGTTCTTTGACATTTCTTTCAATAAAACAATTAAACGAAATTTTATTTATGTTTATTAAAATAAATACTATTGACCAATTTAAAAAAAATGTTAATTGTGATTGAATAAATTTAATTAAAAACCTTATCTTATATGAATTTCCATTTCTTAAACAATTATAAATTATTTAATTTGTCAAACGCACCAAATTTTAAAATGCAAAAAATTTTTGAGTGTTTAGAAATTAATCGACCTTTATCTGTGCCAAATTCATAATTTTATATACATAATCTTTTACTATTAATTATAATATAATAAACTTAAAAAACGAAAACAATCAAGATACAAATGTTTAATGTCTTAAAATAAAAGGTTAATTTTCATTCATATTTAAATAATATAGTAAGTACAAAGAATTTTAGTGACTTACTATGTTTTTCTGCTTTATTGAGTATTTACTAGATATTTAAAAGCGATAATTTCATGTTGACACTATCCACGACAAAACAAAACATAGCAACTCCAATATTTTTATAAAAATCTTTTATTTTAAGATGTTTAAGTATCAATTACCCTTAAAAATGTCACAAAACAGTTAAACAAAGGGTCTAAATATCTTTCAAAATTATTTTTGAACTGTTAAAACTTTTAAGACATTTTTTCGAAAAAGTTGCTCTCCTGTAAAATTAGTGGAATGTTCTTTACTAGGTTTTGCAATTGGACAGCAGTAATGTCCAATATTAAGACATGTCAACTCTTGGATATGTCAACTATAGAGAAATGTCAACTATAGGGACATGTCAACTACTGGGACATGTCAACTACTGGGACATGTCAACTATAGGGACATGTCAACTATATGGACATGTCAACTATTGGGACATGTCAATTACTGAGACAGGTCAACTACAGGGACATGTCAATTATAGGGGCATGTTAACTAATGGGACATGTAATGTCCATTCATGTAATGTCCATTCGGGAAAATGTCCATTCAGTAAATGGAGATTTGGGATCTGTGGGGCCCCAAAATTTGAATTTGGGAGCTATGGTGCCCCAAAATTTGAATTTGGGATCTGTGGTGTCCCAAAATTCGAATTTGGAAGCTATGTTTGCCCAAAATTCGAATTTCGGATCTGTGGGGCCCAAAAATTCGAATTTGGGAGCTATGGTGCCACAAAATTCGAATTTGGGATCTGTGGGGCCCCAAAATTTGAATTTGGGATCTGTGGGGCCCCAAAATTCGAATTTGGGATCTGTGGTGCCCCAAAAGTTTAATTTGGGATCTGTGGGGCCCCAAAATTTGAATTTGGGATCTGTGGTGCCCCAAAATTAATAATAGGGGGGGATTATAGGGGGTGTTTATACTACGGACAGACAGACGGACGCCAAAGTGAAACTATAAGGCTTTCGGCCATGGGCCACGAAACCCTAAAAACTTGACACCAAAGTTAACTTTGGCAAGAATAGGTCGACCTGTGTTTGATCAGTTGCCATTAGAATTAGGTAATAGAAATGTTTTTAAAAATTTTATATTTTTTTTAATTCGATCATCTGATCCATAAAATTTAAGTTTTAATGATTACTAGATCCTGCAGTCAATCTTGAAGTTTTAGAGTCTCAATGGCAAGCTCTGAGTGTTTTACCACTTCGTGAAATATGTTTGCATCCAGAGGTAAACGAAAATATTGACACTATTGATATCTATCACTTTTGGGCATGTGTCTTAAATTGTTCGAATGCCATTGGAGAACAGCCTTTCAAGGAACTGGCTCTTTTCGCTCTTCGTTGTCTGACTTTACCAGTTAGCAATGCAGTAGTTGAGCGCATTTTCAGTTATATGAACAATATTAAGACTAAAAGAAGGAATAAATTACAGTTGAAAATGTTGGAAGCTCTTCTACGCTTGCGTGTTCACCTTCAGGTATATCTATTTGAATATGCAATTATAATTTTATTTCATTTTAAATAGAAAAATAAATGGTTTATTTTTGCTGTTGGGAAATAGGTTTTTGGTCAATGCTGCAAAGACTTTATAGTCACAAAAGATATGCTCAATAGATTTAATAGTCACACCATGTACACACCTCGAAATGCTGCGAATGAAGCACCTTTATATGCCGGAAATTTAATCGCTGACCAATCAAATAACAATGAAGAAGAAGATTTGGAAGTTGATGATCTCACAAATTTAATGGAATTATTTGAAAATAACTTTGACC
The DNA here is from genome assembly GCF_019393585.1 of Leptopilina boulardi. NCBI lineage: Eukaryota > Metazoa > Arthropoda > Insecta > Hymenoptera > Figitidae > Leptopilina > Leptopilina boulardi. Next base: position 1,607,489 of record NW_026137966.1, read on the forward strand.
AATGTGCAAATATCGCTTCGTTTTACGCTTGCGAATGCAATTAAACGACTGATAATATAATTATTTCTAAATAAAATAATTTATATAAAAAAAATCATGATATTTTTAATCCTATTGACTAAAAGTTTAAAATTTGTATTATATATAGGTATGTAATTATACGTATTTCCATACTGGTTTTTTATCTTTAAATAATACCGCGGTTTTTGGGCTACATCAGCGCCTTCTGATCGCGGTTTTTAGTACTGGCAATCTGGCAACTTTGATACATATATGGGTGATTCTCCGCGTAGCGCACGATTTGGTGTCTGAAACTTTAAAAATATTTTTTTGTCGAAATGATAAATATCAATATATATTTTTGAAGATAAAGTGTGAAGAAATAAATCTCTATGGTGGGCCGGAAAATTTTTTTATAATTTTTTAAACAAATTAAAAAAAAATTCTTTGCTTTTTAAATTCTACAAAATAGTTGAAATTTGATTTAAACTGTTCCCAAATAGCACAACTATTTACAGCAATTTTGCAGCAAGTTTGCAATGCCAAGTTTTCAAAATTGCTGCAAATTTGTGGCAAATAGCGATATGTCCTCCCTTTTTCAACTTTGCATTATAAGTTTGCAGAAAAATTTCTTTGGTAGTTTGCAGAAAATTTTTTAGGAAGTTTGCAGAAAATCTAATGAAAAAAAAAATTAAAAAAAAAAATGTCCAAATTGAAAAAAAATGAATTTGTTTATAAAAAATTATTATTTTTTTAATAAAAATTCAAAAATAATTTTTTTTTGACATTATTAAAAAGTCGACAAAAAATCGAAACTTTTTTCTCTTAATGAAATTTTTCTAAATTCAATAGTTTTCAAATTGTAGGTAGTTGAAAATAGGTCTACTTTTCAAAAACCAAAATTTTGAAAATTCATAACTCAAAAATTTGGGCACCAAAAAAAAAAAAAATACGTATACGTTTTTTTACTATGAAGAATGAAAAAAATAGTTTTGGACGAATTTAAAATTTGAACTAAAATCTGACGTGGAATCACCCATATATTATTTGCCACGTCTACTAGTGACTTTCAACACTTAATATTTATTATTTTATAATTGGGAAATTACAAAGGATGCTATATTTGGCTACAAGTGTGGAAATCGTATGTGAACATATGCCCGGTAAGAAGCGAAGAATCGAAAAGAATTCAGAATCTGAATTCCTTTGAATGGGTGATTTTACGTTTTTATTCAATTCCTCGATGAAGCAAAAAAAAGTAGAAAAATCTATTCTTCTTAATTGACTTGGCCAAAATTTATACTCTAAATTATACATGTAACCTGACGCAGTCAATTGCAAGGCATAAAGATACCTCATTTAATCTACAAATTTTCTATTCCTCTAAATACGCTCCTGATGTCATGACACAGTCAATTAAAAGGAATAGACATATCCACTTCACTCTCCAAATTTCTTATTCCTTTCAATGCGCTTCAGAAATTTTGATACTGTCGATTGAAAGGAATAGATATTTAAAATTTACTCTCCAAACATTTAATTTTTCTCTATTCACTACCAAAAATTTGAAAATATTAAACTTTGCGCATTAAGAAGAATAAGAAGTCTGAATTCTTTTCTATTGACTTAATATGTACTGGGAATAGAAAAAAATAGAAAAAATGATTATTCATCTCTCAATCTTGGATTTTCCGACGAGTTGACTCTGAGACTCGAACCCTCGACCATCATATCTCTCAACCGCACTGGGAGCGCCTTAACGCGCTCGACCAGGGGAGGTTATAAAATTTTTTGAGAAAATGTCTTATAATGAACACATTAAACAGATACATATATTATTTTGTTAAGTCATCAAACAGCTTTTCAGATGTTCATTATTACAAAGAGTATATTATCGTATACAGTAAGATTATTTGACTATGAATCACCCCCAATATAGTGTTAAAGTTTATGAAGACTTTAGTATATTTTAATTTAGAAATATGCAACCCGGTTTACAGAGAAGTTTGAAAAAAACATTGAACAGGAGTCATTTTTTAATTTGCCGCTTGAAATTGGATGCGCGCGATGATTTAAGTCATCACGTGATAGCAGAAAAGGCAAGTTGGAAACCATTTTGGTTATACGAAATCAAAACATAACCCCAAATAATCATCGTATTTGACATTATTAATAAAAAACAAATAGAAATAAAAAAAAATAGTCATTAAAACATTATAATAATGATAAAAAAGTTAAAATAAAAATTTAGTGAAAAAGTGTTTGGCAATTTTATCTACATAGTGTGATGTGGAAGAGAAATATTATGTGTCTGAAACAATGTTTGTCGGAATTATTTATTTATTTATCATAAAATAGAGTCCGATTGTATTCTTTCAAATCAGCAAGTAAATGATTAATTCATAATTTCAGTTGTATAGTTTCTAACCGTATTTTTTTCGTTGTTTTCGAATAAATAAATAATTTATTGTGAATTAGGTCAAAATTTCTTGTAGAATACCTTGTGACACTGTTCACTTTATACTAATTTTTAATCAAATTCTTTAGAGTTTATCCATTTTTCAATTAAAAAATTTTTTTTCAATAAATAATTCCGACAAACATTGTTTCAGACACATAATATTTCTCTTCCACATCACACTATGTAGATAAAATTGCCAAACACTTTTTCACTAAATTTTTATTTTAACTTTTTTATCATTATTATAATGTTTTAATGAATATTTTTTTTTATTTCTATTTGTTTTTTATTAATAATGTCAAATACGATGATTATTTGGGGTTATGTTTTGATTTCGTATAACCAAAATGGTTTCCAACTTGCCTTTTCTGCTATCACGTGATGACTTAAATCATCGCGCGCATCCAATTTCAAGCGGCAAATTTAAAAATGACTCCTGTTCAATGTTTTTTTCAAACTTCTCTGTAAACCGGGTTGCATATTTCTAAATTAAAATATACTAAAGTCTTCATAAACTTTAACACTATATTGGGGGTGATTCATAGTCAAATAATCTTACTGTATATATTTTTATGAACATTAATGATATTAATTAATAATTTTGTCAATTTAAATAGTTTTAAATGATTAATTGTGTTAATAAATAAAAATTATATTTTTTTTTTCTTAAGCTTAAGCTTATGGAAATATTTCCATATAATATAAATAAATAGTTCAGGTCTCATATATTGACTAATATTATTAAAATTCTATTTTACAGAATATTCAAGTATAAAAATAATTTCCCGGTAAAAGGCGAATAATTGAAAAGAACTCAGAGTTCCAATTCTTTTGAATGGGAGCATTTACGTTTTTATTCAATTCCTCGATGAAGCAAAAAAAAGTAGAAAAATCTATTCTTCTTAATTGACTTGGCCAAAATTTATACTCTAAATTATATACATATTATTCTTAACAACCTGACGCTGTCAATTGTAAAACATAGAAATGCCTCATTTATTCTCCACATTTTCTATTCTTCTGAATGCGGTCCAAAATGCGACATTTAAAATTTACTCTCCAAACATTAAATTTTTTTCTATTCGCTTCCAAAAGTTTGAAAATAAGAAACTTCGCGCATTAAGAAAAATAAGAAGCCTGAATTCTTTTCTATTGAGTTATCTCTACTGTGAATAGAAAAGAATTTATTTTTTATATATTTTGATGTTGAATGAGGAATTGAGTAAAAACGTAAATTCACCCATTCAGAAGAATTGAAAATGATCAACTAGTTAAATTAGTTAGTAATTAATTATTACTTATATTCTTTTAAAATCTTAAAATTTATATTCATTTTCTTTCGCTTCTTATAATATTTAAAAAAAATTGAAATGATTAGGAATTATTAATATACTCGCCAGTTTTTTCATTCCTTTCAATACACTTTTAGAAATCTGACGCAGTCGATTGCAAGAAATAGAGATATTTAATTCATATTACAAAATTCCCATTCCTCTGAATACGGTCCTAAAAACTTGACTCAGGCGATTGCGAGGCATAGAAATACTGAATTTATACCCTAAATTTCCTATTCCTCTGAATATGCTCTTAAAAACCTGACGCAGTCAATTGCAAGGCATAAAGATACCTCATTTAATCTAAAATTTTCTATTCCTCTAAATACGCTCCTGATTCCTCTAAATTCCTCCTTGACACAATCAATTAAAAGGAATAGACATATCCACTTCACTCTCCAAATTTTTTATTCCTTTCAATGCGCTTCAGAAATTTTGATACTGTCGATTGAAAGGAATAGATATTTAAATTTTACTCTCCAAAAATTTAATTTTTCTCTATTCGCTACCAAAAATTTGAAAATATGAAACTTTGCGCATTAAGAAGAATAAGAAGTCTGAATTCTTTTCTATTGACTTACCTCTACTGGGAATAGAGAAGAATTCATTTTTCTGATATTTTGATGTTCAGTGAGGAATTGGGTAAAAACGTAAAATCGCCTATTCAGAAAAATTAAAAATTCTTAACTTCTGCTCTATGTCTGCAAACTTTCAATTTTTCTCTATTCCTCGCTTCTTACCGGGTGTCTACACGTACACACACAAACATAAAGAAATGTTCGCGCCTTTTCTATTTTTCAAAAATTGATCCTATTAACCCTTTAATGGCCGAGTTTTTTGTCGTTACTTTAGACTTATAATGTATATTAGATTTAATTACTAAAGTATTCAGTATGAGAAAAAAATTTTTTTTAACATGTCTCACCCCTTAAAACCACCCCCACGGTACATTACTACCCCAAAAAACTGATATTTAACCAAATTGATGAATTAAATATTTTTCAGCTCTTATCTACTTTTTATTTATTTATAAACATTGCCTGGTTGCTCAAAAATTGAAAAGGATCAATAACCCCTTGAAAACACCCTTAAAGTCAAATAATCATCCCTTGACGGTGAAAGTTTTTGTAAATGATTAAAAAAAATCTATAGATTCTAATTGCTTCTAAATTATAAACAATTATTTGAAAGTTATACAGACATAGATAATAATAATAATAAACTCACCCCCTACCCTTGAAGCCCACCCCTAATTCATAACTATTCTCAGTTTGGAACAATCAAAAAAATAATTTTCACTGATTTTCGAAAATATGAAAAAAAAAATTTTCTATGATAACTAAGTATTAATACTGAATATAAACAACCCCTGAAAAACAACCCTTAAGTCAAATAACCACCCCTTAATGATAAATGTTTTTGTGAATAAATGAAAAAAATTATATGGATTCTAAGTGCTTCTGAATTGTAAAAAAGTATTTCAATGTTTCACAGATATGGATAATAATAATAAACTCACCCCCTACCCTTGAAATCCACCCCTAATTCATAAGTTATAAGATACTGGATTCAGTTTTCAACAATCAAAAAAATAATTTTCACTGATTATTATCATATTGAGTAATGCATTGAGTACATACTCAATGCACTCCCCTCCACGATGGCGTAGAGGGGAGTGCATTGGGTAAATGAAAGGGGGGGGGTACGACAGTAGCAAAGAAGCTCCCATGTGGAACTGCTGTTATAAGGCAATCAGCGCGTCGTTTCGTTTTCTCTGTGTAGCGTTCTCCCACTACCTCACCGATTGAGCCTGGGTCTGTAATTTTCATTTTCATACTAAACTCCTAACAACAGGCACTAAAAGCTACAAAATTAATAGGCAATAATGACACCAGCATTATTTTGCAATTTTAAAAACTGACATCATATTCGTAATTATCGACCCCGAAAACCCCTGAGTAATAAGTTTCAGATGAATCTAATGAATGTTAATCATTTCGTCCGCCATATTGGATCCGCCATTTTCAATTTTCTAAATCTGATATCGGATTCGTAATCAGCGACCCCGAAAACCCCCCAAGTGACAAGTTTCACATGAATCTAGTGAATTTTTATATTTATCGGTCGCCATATTGGATCCGCCATTTTGAATTCTTAAAGACGGACATCGGATTCGTAATCAGCGACCCCGAAAACCCCCGAGTGATAAGTTTCACGCGAATGTAGTACATTTTTATAATTATCGGTCGCCATTTTGGTTCCGCCATTTTGAATTTTTGAAAACGGACATCGGATTCGTAATCAGCGACCCCGAAAACCCCCGAGTGATAAGTTTCACGCGAATCTAGTAATTTTTTATAATTATCGGTCGCCATTTTGGATCCGCCATTTTGAATTTTTGAAAACGGACATCGGATTCGTAATCAGCGACCCCGAAAACCCCCAAGTAACAATTTTCAAGCGAATTTATTAATTTTTAAAGGTTTTGGTTTTTAGGGGTAGTTTTAGTTATTTTTCTGCACCCTCGGGTTGAATTTTTAATATTAATTTTTTTTTACAAAGGTTGCAATATTTTTAAACATATGTTACTATGAAAGCCTGAAAAAAAAATTTCTTCTGAAATTTATACCTGTTTTTTCATTTTTCTCATTTTTCGGGTTTTTTGAAGGGGTGTATTTCAAAGAGGGTAGTTTTTTAAAAAAATACATGTATTTACATTTGTTACTCTATCCCTCCCCTTCAAAATGAGATCTTAGTGGAGTTAATCGATTAAGTTTTAAGAAAGTTATGATTTTTTGAAGTAGGTGGGACGTATGTGTCCCACTGGCCATGAAAGGGTTAAAAAAATTAAAATGTGGATAACTTTGAAATAGGAGCAGCTAGGATTTCATTCTAAACGGATTTTTCACCTACAATCATCCATAAATACAACCCCACTTTCAGTTTTTCTTGACACTTTTGTTCAACCTATCGTCGCTTCCTGCCCACCGTGAATAAATAGCAAAAAAAAAATAATTTTTTTTTTGATCAAACGTTTTTTTTATTCAATTCCACTACAATATACAATACTAAAATTTGAACAGTAATTGTATTTATTAGTGCACATTGCTAAAAATATTAACTTTTTTGTTTAAACATCCTGTGGGGACAGGTGAAATTTTGACGTTTTCAGCCATAAAAACCACTTTTCACGAAAAATTATAATGTTAAATACAAAAGTAACTATTGGTTTTTGTTTGTAATCACAGAAATTACCTTTTTACATTGAAATCGAAATATTATGTGAACATTATTTGTGATTTTTCTTTCACAACATGAAAAAAAGCAAGTTGTGCGCTACGCGGAGAATCACCCATATATTCTATTCAAACTTATATACATACACCATACTATCATACTTATATTATCATTATAATACAAGAATTAAATGTATAATAATTTATATTTAGTATAAATTATATTTCAGTATCGTAATAACAACTATAAAAAATCTATAATAATTAATAATTAATTATTGAATATGATTAATTATTATTATTATGTAAAAGCCTTACATATACATTTCTACACGTATACAAGCATACATACGCATACATTATTACATAATGTTTAATACTGTATATTGGTAGATGATGATTGTATTTTAATATTGTTTATGTGAATTTCGAATGCAACTTAAAAAGGTATTTCACGGCGGATATTTTATCTATTGTTTGAGCAGTACGTGACTTTTCTCGATTTAGCGAGTTATGTCTATATCTGGTCAACATGTGTTTAGTGTCCCATGGAGAAAGGTTTTATAACATTTTCAAGTGGTATATTTTTTATGATTTTTTAAGGGTTGTATAATTCAGAGTGAAGGAAAGTTTTAGAATTATATTTTCTTTTCTATTTTACTTTATTTACGACAATTCTGAGAACTGTTTATATTATTGAAATGCTCGAACAAGAATTTGAGAAGTATTAAAGCGTGAAGGAATTATTTTACATTAGTCATGCTGTTTATCAACATCTTTATATTTTCCTTTAGAAGAAGTAAAATATTAAAAGTTTATGCAAACTTAATTGTTTAACAATTTAATATTTAAATTTAGCGCTATGATATCTCGTTAGTTCGTACCTCGTAGCATGCTCCGTATTTTTTTCGGAAGCTTTGACGATGCTTATTTGTTTTGATTGCAAACCCAGTATAATTATTTTATTATTACCATGTTTTAATAAGTGAAATTTCATCAAATGTAAAATTGTCTGATATACTTAATCAAACAATATTCATATTCTTGATAGATTTTATTAAACAATTGAATTTTCAATATGCTTTCGTTTTATTAGTTTAAGGTTAATGTATGATCGTTTTGTTAAAAACAAAATAAAAGAATTATTTCTGAAATTTTTATATTTTATCTGTCATTTTATATACATACATCTAATGATTTAAATTATTAACAAAGAAAATATTAAAAATAGAGAAATATGTTACTGATAAAAAGGATTCAAGATAAAGTTGACTTTTAATACGTTTAATAAAAAATAACAATATTTATCAAGTTTTAAATAACAACAATATATATATTCAATAACATTTAAATATAAAGAAATGAAATTATTATCTGATTTTTAACTTGTAATTTATGTAGAAACGAATTTAAATTTTAAGTCTTAAACAAATGGATAAACGTAAACATTTTTGCACTTATTATATTTAATAACTATATAAATAAAATTCTATTGATAATGTTAACCAGTACCTATAAAAATCTATTTATGCTAATAAATTAATTTTTATTAAATTGTTTTGTTACACTTGATGTTATTTCATTTATTAAAACACGGTAATAACAATAAAATAATTATACTGGGTTTGCAATCAAAACAAATAAGCATCGTCAAAGCTCCGTGCGATACGGATACGGAGCACGCCACGAAGCACACTACAAGGCACGCATCGAAGCACCCTACGAGGCACGCACGAGTAGGTCGATTTAATCGTGCCTTGAAGGCCTTTCTCCAATAGGATCTTAAACTCTTGCGTTGCGTATGCATTGCGTCGGTTGCTATTGGCAACCAATGCTAAAATCAACGCGTCAGTCACGCAACGCAAAAGTTTAGGTTCCTATTGGAGAAAGGCCTTCATATGTGCCTCGTAACGCGAGTGACTGATATCTTTGGAATGCTGTCTGCCATTGATGGTCGCGAGCGGAGAGAGAGAGCTGTTTTTTGAATCCCTCTCCTTCTCTTGCTAAACTGCGCAGGCGTAGTACAATACGTTCCAAAAGTTAACTTTTAACTGTGTTTTGTCATGTTCACGTATACTGTTAAATATTTTCTAATGGACCTGTACCGACAAAGAGGGGAATACAAAAATCAGACCTCTCTCTCGGTTCGCGACTTTCAATGGCAGCATTCCAGATATATAGTACGGAAGCCTGTATGGCTCACGAGCGTTTCGGACGCAAGTGGCGGTGTTTCGTACCACAAGTGGTACAAAGTCCGTCCAACTTGTGGCAAGTTCGTTAAGGCGCTTGTATACCTCACCGATCCCGAGTATTCTATCGTCGTGCAGCATTGGAGTAAAAGAGACAAAAGATAATTGTGTCTCTTTTACTCCAATGGTACACGACGGAAGTATACTCGGGATCGGTGAGGTATACAAGCGCCTTTAATTCGTGCCACTTGTTGGACAGACTCCGTGCCACTTGTGGAAAGTGGATTTTTTGAAGGGTCATTCACAAATATGACAATTCCGTTGGATCCTGTTGCTATCTGTCAAGGCCTTTCTCCAATAGGATCCTAAACTCTTGCGTTGCGTATGCATTGCGTCGGTTGCTATTGGCAACCAATGCTAAAATCAACGCGTCAGTCACGCAACGCAAAAGTTTAGGTTCCTATTGGAGAAAGGCCTTCAGTGCTTTTCATTTCAATTTCATGTGAAGGCCAACGCACAATAGGTTCGCGCGAAAGTCGTTCGCGAACGAGATCCATGAGATAGAAAAGGATACGAATATATCTCTGTCTTTTTCTAACTCATGTTTCACGTTCGCGAACGTCTTTCGCAAAGCTATTCTGCTTAGGCCTTAAAGAAGAAGAAATGAATTTTATAAGATATTAGTAATATTAGCATATTAGTAAATGTCATCGAACAAACTTTTTATAGTTCACACATAAATACTCCTTCCAAACGTAAATATACATATTAATAAACTAAGGATTCCACTAAGAATTAAGCGGAAGTTTTTTCTTAGTTTTTTTAATTTTTCTTAGTTTAGAATAAAAATAAGATTTTTTGGTTATGTTGTCATTTTTTAATTTAAAATATATGAAGAGGATTTTATTTTTTAAAATCAAAAGTATATTTTTATGAATATTTAAGATTAATCAAGATGTCAATATCATTTGTTTACACTGAAATGTAATCTTTTACATGTATTTTCAATTAAAAAATAACAAATTCATTTTTATTCAAAATAAGAAAAATTAAAAAAACTAAGAAAAAACTTCCGCTTAATTCTTAGTGGAATCCTTAGTTTATTAATATGTATATTTACGTTTGGAAGGAGTATTTATGTGTGAACTATAAAAAGTTTGTTCGATGACATTTACTAATATGCTAATATTACTAATATCTTATAAAATTCATTTCTTCTTCTTCACATGAAATTGAAATGAAAAGCACTGACGAAATAGATAGCAACAGGATTCAACGGAATTGTCATATTTGTGAATGACCCTTCAAAAAATCCACTTTCCACAAGTGGCACGGAGTCTGTCCAACAAGTGGCACGAACTATCGAACTTGCCACAAGTTAAGGCCTGAGCAGAATAGAAACGTAACCGGAATCGTAATCGCAAACGCAACCGGAAGAATGAGTTAGAGAAGGACAAACAATATGTCTATCCTTCTCTAATTCATTCTTCCGGTTGCGTTTGGGATTACGATTCCGGTTACGTTTCTATTCTGCGTTGGCCTTTAGACGGACTTCAAGCCACTTGTGGTACGAAATACCGCCACTTGCGTCCGAGACGCTCGTGGGCCGTACAGGCTTCCGTACGAGGTGGTTCGGGTGTTCGGTCGTTCGCACGTTCCCAGATTCGAAAATTTGTCCAAAATCGTGTAACATTGTCTTTTTGGTTATATTTATAGATAAAAGTAAATACAATTTTTTTACCTAATGTTTTGTATCCTTTAACATTTGCATACTTGAAATGAATTTCTTCTTAAAATTTGTAATCAAATTAAAAAAATCAATCAAATTAAAATTTCTATTTACCTCTAAATTTTAGCAAAGTTGAAAAATTTAGAGGTAAATAGAAACAGATGATTAATGCGATTTAATGATACCCAAATTTTTTACTACCACATAAAACTGTTCCACGGAAGTGAAATAATAACCCAATACACAAAAAACCCGAAAGTATTGTGATTTAAAAGAAAAAATTTATGTTATTGGTGAAATATAGCAAATCTGTTTCTATTTACCCCAGCTGACCCTAACTAATTTCTTTATTTTATAATTTCCATTAAATAAAGATGAAAGATAAATTTTTTCAAAATATTAACTTCTTAAAAAACTTTTCAAAAAAAATTTTAGAAGATTTTTATAAATTTAAATCAAATAATTTAAATTTTTTCAATTGAAAACTTTCATTATTATATTGTCAAAAAATAAAATTTATAATCTTTCAAATTTTAATTGTTTTAAAAAATTGTCTTCAAATCATTCATTTTTAATAATTTTAATAAAGATTTAAAATTGAATAATTTTAAAACATTTTCTTGAGAATTCTCTAAAACTCAATTATTCTAAAAAATAGAATTGTAAAAAACTCTCGCAGCAGCAATTAACACTTAGAATTACTTCAATTTCAAAACTATTGAAATTTGAGTTTTTAATATTAATTATGAGTACATTTTGGAAAATTAAATTATCTTCATAATACTTTTATCTATAAAATTTACCATCAAATGCGTTTCCAATTATTATAAAGAAGTTTTTCGACAATTCAATTATTTTTTTCACTATTATAAGAAACGAAATATATCATGTACTATATATAATAAAAAAATTGTATAAATTGGCTGAAATTCATAAAAAAGACTTTAGCAATTCAGACAGACATTCATTTTTGTAAAAAATTTGTACATAAATTTATGTGTCAGTGATTTTGAAAATCAAAAATTTGTTAGTTACATTCAATATTATATTAAGTATTAAAAAACATGTTTCAAAATAATTTGGACTGATCCCTCTTCATAAAACTTTGTTTATTTGGAAGCGTTGTTTATCATGCTTATCAAATTCTATAAAGCTGTCAAAAAACAATTTCTTAGCGGGATGACTTTGCATAGAAATAAAAAAAGTCCGCACGAAATTACACAGGATTATTAACATCCTATTAAATAATTGCTTCTCTCTAAGCATTATATATTATTGTAAATAATATAAGATAAACATGTGAAAAGGAAGCAGGACAATTATTATGTAATATCTCACGTGCATACATACTACATAACCTTATATTAAAATAAATCGATTATTTATTTATATTTATTATTACATAGATAACAAAGAAAAACACCAATCCACCTGAAAATAACGATATTTTCTACTCAAAATAAAAGCAAAAACTTTATTTAATTGCGGACATCATAAAATCTTACATAAAATTTAAGAATTGAAATATCAACGTATTTACTTTTATCTATACATATAACTAAAAAGACAATGTTACACGATTTTGGACAAATTTTCGAATCTGCGAACGTGCGAACGACCGAACATCCGAACCACCTCGCGGTTTTTCACGTCAAAAACATGTAAACAGCAAAATCACACACGGTTCTTTCTTTTTCGAGGCTAAAATGAATCGAGCATAAACTTGGTTTTGTGGTGGCGCGTAGAAGCTTCCGTACGTAGGAGAGTCCAGAATACGGGTCTGTGATTGTGAACGTCGACACGTTGGTAGCGACGCGTCGGTTTTAAGGCCTGAGCAGAATAGAAACGTGACCGGAATCGTAACCGGAAGAATGAGTTAGAGAAGGACAAACAATCTATATATCCTTCTCTAACTCATTCTTCCGGTTGCGTTTGCGATTACAATTATATCTATTTAATATTCTCAGTTTTCATGAAGTAGTATAAAGAGCACTCACCCTATAGGCCGTTTTTGAAAATTCTTCCCCAGCCTTTCCAGATTTAATAGAAGCATTTACATATCCCCGATACTAACAACCCTAGCGGAAAAGCGAGGAATTACAGATCACGTGGTACATTGTTATATAAATGTTTGTGTAGAACTGTCAGTTGGCATTTTTTTTGAAATGTGTTTGATGCGAGTTAATTTTGTGTAATTATACATAAAAAAGTGAAAAATGAGGCTGCTAAATATTGATCAATGAATCAGCATTAACACAGGCAACTTTACTTGATACAAATTATTATGTATGTATTTGAATGTTAACAAAACACTTGCTGAACTTGTCATTATATTTTGTTTGTTTACATGTAAATATAACCTAAAAATAAAAATAATTAAGAAATTTCGTTTGAAATATATACGGCTACAATAAAAAAAATTATTTATATTTTTATTATTTTTATATAACTTACAGCAAATTATTGCAATAATTCCTTTATTATTTCATTATAAAACATAAATAAAAAGAAATATTTTATAAATCTAAATTATATATTCGTATATAAAAAAGCAAAAACTTACCAATTTTCAAAAAAAAAAAAATTTTCAAAAAATTTATGTTATATTTAAAATTTTTTGTGTGTAACTTTTTTCTTTCTTTACACTTTTTCTAAAATTATTATATATCACTTTACACTGTTTACTATATGAAAACAGCTGTCACTAGGCGCAGCCATATTTTGAAAACTTCTAAGTACACCGCTTTTCCGCTAGAGGCGTCATAATCGGAGATATGTAATTTCGGATTTATTCTCATGCAAGGTGCCTATAAGCTTAACAAGCAGTGAGTGCTCCTTATACTACTTCATGTCAGTTGTATATACTCCTGTCATTGTGTGCGCACGTTGGTGTGATTCGCTAGTTACGGAGCATTTACACCTTTGTTAAAAAAATTTTTTATTTTTGAATTTTCCGAAATACACAAACCTGATTGGTTGTTCACAATCTGATTGATAATGGACAACCAATCAGATCTTTGCATTTCCGAAAATCAAAATAAAAAATTTTTTTTACCAAAGGTGTAAATGCTCCATTAGTGTTGGTTGCATAGTGTTTTTAAGCAGGGTTAGGAATGTAAAGTACCTGAGGTAATCTATGTGGTTCTTTACACATGATGCATAAGGTGTTTCGTTTCACAATTCAGTATTAATTAATATTAATTATTATTAATTAATATAATTAATATTATTATTGAAGTTTATAATTTTTAGGTTATATTTTGTTTGCTTTTAATTATATTTATTAATATAATTAATATTATAATTGAATTTTCTAATTTTTAGGTTATATTTTGTGTTTTTTTTTACACTTTACACTGTAATATTGACACAAACGAAAAAATATTTTTTATATACAATTTATGCATACTTATATTTTGTAATATTTTTTCTCATACATAATCATAAATTTCTATATACATTTCTTTAAACTAAGGAACCAGTAATAAAAAATTTTAATTAATAAATTAAACAAAATTTAAATATTTATTACTTAATTTATATTATATGCAATATAATTATTAATTACTTTGAAAAATTAAATTAATATATAAATGTTTTAAAATTATTCACAATTAATTATTTGATTTGTTATTCAATATATTTTAATCCCATTAAATTATTTGAATTCTTCCGCCACTTTTGAAGAAACGAGAAGAAAAAAATGGCGTTCCGGTCTTCTAATAAAAGGACGGTTGGAAACACAATCGCCCATCCAGTTAAGGCCTTTTTCCAATAGGATCTTAAACTCTTGCGTTGCGTATGCATTGCGTCGGTTGCTATTGGCAACCAATGCTAAAATCAACGCGTCAGTCACGCAACGCAAAAGTTTAGGTTCCTATTGGAGAAAGGCCTTTAAGGTGCTTTTATACCTCAAATTTCGATCGGATGAACATTATTTCTGGACCGTGAAAAGTCATTTTCACGGCGGGTATTTTTGAATTGTTTTATACAAAAAATGTTTTTTTAAGAAATATAATATTAAATAATTGTTTTAATATGTAAGAACACTTTAAAATAGTGATAGAGAGATGATTTGATTAAAAAATTTAGCAAATTTTGCTTTAAAACGTTTTCTGCTACAAGAAAGTGTAAAATGACGATGTTTGTGAAATGGTTTGTACAGTGCTTCTTCCTTGTGAGTGTCTCTCAGAGTTTTGTTTATGTTATGTCGGTTCTTTTTAACTTGTAATAAATAATGAGTGCTGAAAATAAATCGGTAAGTTGAAATGTTTATCAAATAAATTTAAATTCAACTAATTGTTTCGAATAACTGAAAGAAACATGTACACATGTACACTGTACAAACCATTTCACAAACATCGTCATTTTACACTTTCTTGTAGCAGAAACGTTTTAAAGCAAAATTTGCTAAATTTTTTAATCAAATCATCTCTCTATCACTATTTTAAAGTGTTCTTACATATTAAAACAATTATTTAATATTATATTTCTTAAAAAAACATTTTTTGTATAAAACAATTCAAAAATACCCGCCGTGAAAATGACTTTTCACGCATTTTTACGGTCCAGAAATAATGTTCATCCGATCGAAATTTGAGGTATAAAAGCACCTTTATATGTAGAGATTAGTGTGAGAAACGGAAACCGAGACGCTCCGCTTTGCGTGAGACTGACAAAGACAGATACGATTTTTGTCTATCTCACACAATGCGCGGAAAAGCGGAGCGACTCGGTAAGTGTGGAATCAGCATAATTAAATATCGTCAGGTAAATGGAGCGGTCACACCTCGGCTGCAGGAGCAGTTGCCCATGGCAACCGTGTAAGAGTAAGAGAGATAGAAGATTTTCCATCTCTCTTACTCTTACACGGTTGCCATTGGCAACTGCTCCTGCAGGCGAGGTGTGACCGCTCCAAAAAGCGAACAAAACGCTGCCACCATAATTTCACTGTGTGTTAGCCCAATGTTAACAAAACTCAAGGCGCTACCTGGTGACATTTTTGAGAACATACTCAAACGTAGACTCACTCTGAGGCTGACGGTCGGAACAAAGCCATTAGAGAAAGCGAGAACTCTCGTGATTCACTTTAGTTGAGTGTTAAGTGATAGAGACCGACTGAGAGCTTTATAGTCAGCGGGCCTATATATTGAAGCAGAGAATGCAAAAGCAGAACAGGCAGAGAAAGACAGTGGTGTGACGTAAACGACTGACTACCTTTCCAAACAAATATCAAAATCAGCTGTGTGGCAGTCTTTGTTCGTGTTCGTTTTGGCAGCTGAAAGAGTCTCTCCTTTGTGGCGTCAATTGAGCAGCGTTCGCGGAGCGCAGTTCTCACGTGTCAAACATTTAAAACGCACGCTGCGGCCTTCGGAGCAGGAAGAAAGCAGGGCTAGAGATTTTTTCTGCCTGCGACCGTGGCTGCGTCAGCGTAATTCAGCCCCAACTCTAGTCCCCCAAAGCCATCCTCGGGATAATAATCGTGTGAAAAACGGGGCGATACGCGCATAAGCCTGGCCTCGAGCGGCGAGTCGGACGACGGTGGACTCGCTCCGCCACCGCGCAAAAGGTCCCGTAGTTCTATCCCGACTACTCCACGGCCAGCGGACGAGCACCACACCAACGCAGACATGGAGAACTATCGGTAATCCTTGCTAAACTCTCTATCCACTCCACATGTCAAAACACCACGAGGTCAAACACCCACTTAGTCCGCCAGACCAAATAGTGACAGTTGATTATTTACCTTTGTTGACCCTGTGTATTATTTGGCCCATTAACTTCTAACCATTTTTAGCTGTTCAGATCGCTCGAGAAATGTTAACATCGTTTATTAAGTTGTTCATTTCATTTTTTAAACTAACATCTCTGTTTAGTTTAGTGGGTGGTAAGCTCTTTACAATTAAACAGCTGTCATCAAATCTTACATCTCAATTTCTATTCAAGAAGGTCCGTTAACTTGACGCGCAATGTTATTGAATGTGAAAAGTTAGTCTATTTTCTGATTAGTCCTTTCCGAGTCCAATAATACAATTTTTCAAACCTTTATATTTAATATTAATAATTAGTCTTGAATATACATGTCAAAGGCAAAAGACAATGTAAACTGGACCAGTTCCCTCCTCTTCAGAGATTTCTTTATTGTATCAATAAACCACTGGAAATAAAGGAATTTCTGAAATGGGAACTTGTCTTTTGTGCATCGCTTGTGCTGCGAGTGTTCGTATATACAACAGTAATTATTAATATATTTTTACGCATTCAATTTTGCATATTCTCAGCTTTAAAATTAATCTTTTAACCAATTAGCAAATGCTCTACTAACATTTTATACAAAGTTACAAAAAAAATTTTAAACATTTATTAAAAAATCTTTGTCAAAACTATAATAACCAATTAATAGAATATTTAAAAAACGTATCGATTTATTTATTTGAGAATTTTTAATATAAATTATTACATAGTTATTGACGTTTCAAAAATCAAAATTGTTTCTTTCAAAATCTTTCTTTTTGGATAATTTTAAATTAAAATCTTTATACAAGTTCTGATATATTCTAAAAAAAAGTTATAGTTATTCAAACTTTATTACGGAATTATTGATTTAAAAAAAACATGAATTATTGTCGCATAGTTTTAATTTTTAATTCAAAAATTTTAATTTCTTTGATAAAAATATAAATATTTCCTCATTTTTATATTAATAAATTTATCTCTTAAGGAAGCGTTCACAAATGATGTCACGCAATTTTTAAAGATTTTTTACACCTACCCCTTCTGACACGCTATTTTCCTATATTTTCTTATAGAAAAAATACATTGTCAAGTTTGGCAAAGATCTCCCCCCCCCTTCCTGTCAGTGCGTGACATCATTTGTAAACGTTCCCTAAGTATTTTTCTTAAAAATGTTACGTTAATAAAAAAAAAATTTTATTTAAATAAAAAAATCATGATTTTCGTAAGCACTGAAATACTTTCACAAGGCTAGAAAAAGTACCTTCTTGATGTAAGAAAACGTGATGTTATAAACAGGATATCTAGTGATCCTGGATAACCGTAAATTTCTAAAAAAAATTACGAATTCGTTAAAACATACAGAAAATTTTAATCTAGGAACATTATTTTGTAATAAAATTTAAAAAAAAATATTTTGGACCATGTTTGAATTTTTATTTTTTGAAATAATGAACATTTTTAAAAATCCATTTAATTATTCGAGATTATGAAAAATGTATTTTAAAAAATTGACAATGAAAAATTATAAAGATTGTCAAAATTTAATTTTTGAAATGATCATCAGTAAAATTTCAAGCAATCAAATTTTAAGTTGTTTCAAGGCATCAATTATTTTAACAAAAACATCTTAGATGCAAAAACTTCCGCCAAGTAAACACCTCTAAAAAAAATGTTCAAACAATATGTGAAATGAAAGTCTGCCAAGTAAAATATATAAGAAAAAATTCCTCAACTGTTCCCACCTCAAAAATTAATTTCTCAGGATTGAGTTGATACTTGGCTGAAGTATAGTCCTAGTGGACCTAAATTCAACCAACAAGGTTTTTCTCTAAAATTTATCTTAACATAACTTATATAAAACTTATTCAATTACACTTTTATTATATGGGTTTCGGAAGGGATTTTTCTCTACTTTATGAATATGAAATCTAGATTTTTAAATTTTTTCTTTTAAAGCGTTTTTTCTTAAAATTTAAGAAAAAAAATTATTTTTCGTTGCTTAAGGCCGTTTTTAAATTTTTTGTTTTAGTCTCAATAAATAGAATTTTTTGAGTACTTTAAAATCACACTTTGACAGAAATGGGGTCTGCTTTTTTTCAAGATCAAATTTGAGAAATTCAAAAAAGTATATATTTGTCTAACTCAAGGAAATAAATGTTATGACTGAAGAAAAAAAATTGTATCGTAAGTACATACACTGAAAAAAATAGTATTGAACCAAGAAAATTTGACTTGGTTCAAGAAAATCGTGGAACTGAATACGGTCAAATCAATTATGCTACTGTTTCAAGAAAACCATTTACTTGGAGCAGTATATTTGAAAGAAGAACTTATGTTCTTGATCCAAGAAAATATGGAATTTGATCAAAACGTTAATCGATTTCTATGAGTAAAATATTTTCTTGTTCTTGTTCTTCTTGTTCAATATCTGTAGTTAAATCAATTATTGCATTTGATTCATTTAAATCTTTGTAATGTTCAGGGTGGCCAGCCAACCGGGAGAAAACCGGGACTGAAAAATTAATCCGGGAGATTTTATGGGTTTTGTGATTCGCTCAATTATTCGAAAATTGTTCAACTTTTAACCATCTAAAATTTCGTGTTAATTATGTAAAATATATGAGCAATTCCACGTGAGATTGAAGGGTCTATTCTCAGATTCCTTCTATACTACATTTAATCTAATTCTTTGTCAAAAAAAGAATATTAAATATTAGGGTAAGTCCGGGGGAGTAGGCCATAGTTTTTTTAAAGGTCTGTAAAAATAAAAAGAAAGTGATTTATGTATTAACTTTTATTGCTAATTAAACATTGAACATTTAACCAACACAACAAGTCTACAAGGTATTTTTTTTGAGATATCAGAGTGGTTTCCAATTTATTTTTGTGTCCTGAACACGATCCCGGGTTACAAAATTGCGTATCACGTCAGGATTTCGAGTAAAGTGGGGATAAGTCTCCAAAAACCGTGTTTATGAGGGTTTTCAGTATTTTTTTTCTCCTTAACCTGACGTGATAGAGACTTCTATATAGGCTTAAATTTATCTTATATCTTACACTTTAAGACTCATATGCGCAAGGAAAAAAAAAATTTTTAATTTCAAATAAAAATTAGGTTCAAGTCACCTAAAAAGATTTTTGGGGTATTTACCCCCATTTTTTTCAAAATTTCAAAATTTTTTTTATTATGCGCATATGGGTCTTAAAATGGACGTTTTAAAACAAGTATTTACTTATATAAATATTCGCATTTTCTTGACTCAAGTCTATATTAGAGTTGAATTAAATAGAAAATATTTCCAAGGAAACAAACGAATGATTTCATTCAAGATTATATCACTATTTCAACTGAAAAAATAAATTATTTCATTAAAGATAATATAATATTATTTCTAGAAATTAAATGGTCTTGAAGCAATATAATATGAAAATGCTTCAAGAATATGAAACACTTGGATTGATTAATGTTTAATTCAAACAATATATTTTTTAATCAAGTTGAAACAAGTATCTACTTTTATTATTTTTTTCATTTTCTTGGATCAAGACTATGAGTGTTAGATTAAGTAAAAAGTTTTTTTTTGAAGGAAACTACAAAACGATTTGACCTAAGAAAATGAAATATACTCAGCGTAAGTCACTTGACATTAGAAAATAATATTCTTGACTCAATACTTTTTCGGTTGTTGACGCAAGTAAAACAGTTCACTTGAAACAGTTAGATATATTTACTTGTATGAAACTCATATTTTCTTATTTCAAGAACATTCCTCAATGCTCAAAATTACTTGACTCAAGAAAATAAATTTCTTCCAGTAAGAAAATATCGTCTTGTTTCAAGTAAAGTACCTCAAGTAAATGCATTTCGTCGCTTGGGGGCAAAATGATGTCAATTCAGATTAGTTTTAAGAAACATGACATTCCAAATAAGATGTGAAAAACATGCCATTTAAAATGTCAAATTTTTTTTTTTTCATATTTTAGGTTCACAAAAGTAAACCAAAAAGTTGATTAACGAAATTAATTCGTTGATGAAAATGAAGTTAAAGCCTAAATAGTTAATTTAAGATCATAATTTTACAGATTTCTTTTTTAACTATATACTTTTCCCAACCTATGAAATATGTAAAAAATTTGACATTTGAAATGGCATGTTTTTCAAATCTTATTTGGAATGGCATGTTTCTTGAAACTAATCTGAATTGGCATCATTTTGACTCCAAGCGACGATTTACTTGATTCAATTACCTTTTTTTTCAGTGTAGTTGCAAAAACATAGTGTGATTATTTTTTAACTTATTGACAATAAAAGGATTAATAAAACATTAATTTCAAGACTTTTTGCAAATCTACAAATTTTTAATATAGAATAACATTTTAAGGAATGTATTTAAAAAAAAATTGTTTTTTATAACACATTCTAAAAAACTCGCATTTGTGCGTGCGAAGCGGGTTGTAACTCGAAGTTTTTAGGCAAGCTTTTTTTTCCATGTCCGAGAGTTTTTTTCCCTCTGCCGTCACCCAACCTAAAACACGAGATTTTTTTAGCATTTGTGCGAGTCAATAAACTCGGTGTTCCCACTCTTGGTGCATAATAAACTATTAAATTTACAAACTTGTTAACTTAAAAAATTTTCTTTATTGGTAGTATTTTTTCTAGGCCTCGCTAAACCTTAAAAATGATTTTTTTGTAAAAAAATTTTAAATTTTGAAAAATATTTAATCAAACAATATTTTCTCGAAAATATATCAAGATTTTTACCCTTACAAACACTATCACTGAGTATCGGAAAAATCGGTCCAGTAGATGAGCCTAAAGTTTGGCATGCGCGTTCGCGCGAAAAAAAATTTTGACAAAAAATATAATTTTTGATAGTAGTCTTCAGACAACCAAAACGCAACAATATTCATCATAAAAAACTTAAAATTCAATAATTAAGGGTGCAAAACAACCAAAATCGGGTCTTAGATTGAAATTTTTTTGGGAAAAAAGTAGGCAAAAACTTTTCTTTTTGCTTCCCCTTGAAAACGCAATAGTTGAAAACTCTTGGACCCACCCGTATTTGCCACTCCTATAGTGGTAAATAACTGAACATTACAATAATCGGGTGTTTGATTCTAATTTTTTTTCACAAAAGTGTGCAACAAATTTTCTCTATTTTCCCCCTTCAAAATCCAATATTAATACTCCTTAGACTACTAATCCTTAGAGTGAATTAAGAATTACTTAAATGAAATAAATATTGCCTTAAGGGGAGATTCCACTGGTTTTGATGTTTTTTTCAGAGATTTTTGTTTTATAGTAAAAAAAATATTTGTTACTTAAAATTTTTTTATACGAAAATACATTTCTTAAAGTAATCGAAAATAATATAATTTTTTTTCAAAATGGCGTCTTAAAAAATGGCTGCCAAAGGTGGTCCTCTTTTAAAGTTTGTTACACTTTTTCTCTGCAACAGTTAATCGAAAATGAAGAAGGTAAAAACTTTCTTTATCTGTAACATTTTGGCTATCGTGTTGACCAGAATCATTCTGTATGTGTAAATTCTAGCCGCAAGGAAAAAGGACAGCAGAAAGTTTTGGAAATGGCGAGATTGGCTTTAATTGTATTCTGGAGGCGAGTATGGGGGGGATAGAGCCGAGCGTGGATATTCGGCTGCGTTCGACTCAGCTCGGCTCTTTACAGCGGTTCCACATGTATGCGAAATCGTGCCGTCGTTGCGTTCGTCGTACTCCCACTGCGCCATCTACCTAATGATTTCCCCTTCTGACGTCACGGAGGGGAATGCATTGAGTAGATGGCGCAGTGGGAGTACGACGATCGCAACGACTCTGCGATTTCGCATACATGTGGAACCGCTGTTACTTGGCACTAGCCCCGCCTCGCCGCTCTCCCCATCAGAAGACCCCGGCGAAAGTCTATAACTGCTTGAAAAGCAAGAAGACTAGAACCAGGAGGTGAAACTTCCACGCTTTACCACAGTGAGTAGTGGCATGGTAAACGTGCACACGGTGGGCGTGTCATTTAAGTTCGGGTACTGCTAATAGAACGAATTTACGAATTCTGCGCATACTAACCTTGTAGGTTTTGAAGGGGAAATTTCGTAGCAAGCAGCTGCAAATGTTTGCGTCTGCTTGATTAGGTTAGAAATGTCAAAAGCGAGATAATATATGTAAAGGACCCACACAGCACATAAAATTTCCTGAATTTGTCCTGAATATTTCATTGAAAGATTCGAAATATTTCAATGAAAGGTCCATTAAATTTTGATGCAACAATGAAATAATATGAAATAATAATAATAATAATAAACATATTATTTTTTAATATTTGCAAAATAAAAAAATGAAATATGTTACAAATTAAGTGAAATATTTTGAAAAGATTATTCATTAAAATTCTAGAAATATCGAAATGAAATATTTCTAAATTGTTAAAAATACATATTTAGGCGATAACAGCATTTTTTTATTCGGAAATATTTAAAACGTATTATTTTTCATTTAACAAATTTTGTGCTGCATTCTGCAAATTGAGCACAAATAGATAATGCAGCACAAATTAAAAACATCTTTAAACATAAAATGTATAGGTACTCAAATTTTTTTTCTATTTATTTCTTAAAAGAAAATCAAATTTTGAGAAGAAAAAGATATGAAAGAAGGGATTTCGTCAATATTTCATTTAGATATTTAAAAAAAACCGGTCATTTTCAATGTTTTATAAAAATTACTTCTAAAGTAATTATACTTTATATACTTATATAAATATATATATAGCCTCCAACCAAATGTGTTTTGATTCCTTAAAAAAATTAATGTTAACAGATAATTTGAAAAATATAGGATAAATAAATATTAATTCTTAATAAGGCACGGGGATATAGTTCCGAATAGCACATACCTCCGATGTCAATAAAACTTAGTATCCCTACGTAATTTGGTGCGCTGATTACCAAAATCATAGTGAAAATTGGCGGAAATTTAATTATCATGGTAAAAACCATAAAAAACACCATAAAATCATGGTTTTTTTCGATTATCTCGTAAAAAACAAAAAACTTCGAAAAAAGTTTTAGACGAAAGTTGTAGATCTCTAAAAAACACACATTTCATGTTTTATGCATTTTTTACCAAAAGTCATTATTTTTCGAGAAAAACGCAAAATAGTAAACACGGCCTTCGGCCGCGTAAGGTACTGCTCGCTTCTCTTTTTAAGAAATCTTGGCGAGAGGGGGTGGATGTGTCCGAAAGTAATTTGCAGAAATTGTGGGGTGGAGTCTACAGCAGCGGTAAACGCAAAATAGTAAACACGGCCTTCGGCCGCGTAAGGTACTGCTCGCTTTTCTTTTTAAAAAAACCTTGGCGAGAGGGGGTGGATATGGCCGAAAGTATTTTGCGGAATTCGTTGGATCCTGAGTAATGGTGAATATGATAATTTCTGCAAATTACTTTCGGACACATCCACCCCCTCTCGCCAAGATTTCTTAAAAAGAGAAGCGAGCAGTACCTTACGCGGCCGAAGGCCGTGTTTACTATTTTGCGTTTTTCTCGAAAAATAATGACTTTTGGTAAAAAATGCATAAAACATGAAATGTGTGTTTTTTAGAGATCTACAACTTTCGTCTAAAACTTTTTTCGAAGTTTTTTGTTTTTTACGAGATAATCGAAAAAAACCATGATTTTATGGTGTTTTTTATGGTTTTTACCATGATAATTAAATTTCCGCCAATTTTCACTATGATTTTCGTAATCAGCGCACCAAATTACGTAGGGATACCAAGTTTTATCGAAATCAGAGGTATGTGCTATTCGGAACTGCACCCAGGCACGGTTTAAATTTTATATGTTTTATTATAATAATAAATACTTACCTCATCTGATGGAAAAGAAAATAGAGAAAATATATGCAGTTCATTTTCTTTACCATATTTTTCGTCCACTATACAGTTTCTCACGCAGCATATCCTCACCATTTTTTTTATGAAAAAGCAACAATTTTATTAAATAATCGCATCCAAAAATTTAGGGGTAAACCATTTGCCATAACCGCATAAACAGAGACTTAAAAACAGCGTCTGCTACATTTCAAATATCAGTGTCAAGAAAGTATGCGCAGAACACTCAATTTCGTCTGAATAGCAAAGCCCGAACGATAAGCCACGCCTTCTAGTGGCTTGTTTTTCACGCCGCATCTTTACAACGGAGTTTTCCCTCCTGGTTCTAGTCTTCTTGTTGAAAAGCTTTATTTGCTTTTCTCGACATTATTCACATCCAATTTAAACTTGTTTGAGTGAGGAAGTGAAGATACAGATATTTTACGTTTGTGTTATATTTATCATTTTGGATGTTTTTTTCAGTGATTGAAAACTGAAAAAGTCATGGATAGGACTAATGATATAAATGATATGGTTTTAGTCAGGAATTAAATTTTCATTAAAAAATTTTTTTTAACTTTTAATTTACATCATAATTTAAATCAGTCTTTAATATTATAATTTTTAAACTGTTTTTTAAAAATTTATATTTGTTTAATATTTCACTGTCAATTTGAAGTTTAAAAATTGATCCTTTAATCTACTACACGGAGAGAAAAATCATACTATATTCACATGGGTTGTGTCACTCATTATTCACATCACCTGTGACGTGCTTTTTTTACACAAAATTCATGTGTTTATTGGGTCGTAGATTTCTATGCAAGAAAAGTTTGGAACATGTACTATATTTGCTTCAAGTCCATGTAGTAAATACTCCCCTCCACTCAATGCGAAATTTGCTTGAAATCCATGCGCTTTTCGGATGGATTTCTTACAACGGAGATAGAAATGATAGTGCGCATGCGTGACTATATATAGATGACTAGACACGTGAACGGGAGTCACGCATGCGCACTAGAATTTCTATCTCCGTTGTAAGAAATCCATCCGAAAAGCGCATGGATTTCAAGCAAATTTTATATAGAGAGAAGGAAGGCAATTTTATCATGTTTCTTAAGCGTTTATAGTTTACAGATCAATCAGAATTAGTATACATGTCTTTCTAATTTCACACAACGTTTATTCATGCAATAAACACAAGATTTCATGAAAAAATAGCTTGCGTGATAAACGATTTTTACATGAAATAGTGTTATGTGAAAAAAGCAACAGTGGCTCATGCGAATATAGTATGATTTTTCTCTCCGTGTAGCAATTATTCTGACGTATATTTCAAAAGTTATTTACCTGTTGAGAAAAAAAATTTATATTTTATAGTATTGATAAAAAAAATCTTGCTGTTAAAATTACTGTCACCAGTTAATAAAATATTTAAAAACGTATCAATTTATTTGTTTCAGAAATTTTACTAGAATTTATGTATATAAAAGTTATTGATGTTGTTAAAAAAAAAAATTTTATAATTTTTATTAACCTTTTTTTATAACTTGTGATGTAATTTGAACGTAAGTTATTTACTTATTTAAATATTATTAGTAAATTAGTTTTTTTTAAATCTTGATTTTAAAAAACATGAATTGTCGGACAATGATAATTTTTTTATAAGTTTTATTTTTTGGTTAAAAATATAAATAATTCCTGATGCTTTTTTCTAAGCCTTGATTGAAAAATTACACAAATATAAATTTTTGAAAAACTGTAAAAATTTTAATATTAAAGACTGATTTAAATCATGATGTGAATTAAAAGTTAAAAAATAGTTTAATGAAAATTTAATTCCTGACTAAAACCATATCATTTAAATCATTAGGCCTGTCCATGACTTTCTTAGTTTTCAAACACAGAAAAAAACATTTAAATTTTTTAGGACCGTGTCAACAATGATAAATATAAACATAAATTATCTTCACTTTCTCACTCAAACAAGTTTAAATTGGGTCCGAATGGAGAGAGAACGAATATGTCGGGAAAAGCAAAAATAGCTTTTCAAGCAGTTAAAGATTTTCGCCGGGGTCTGATGATGGGCAGAGCGGCGAGGCGGGGCTGCACTGAAAAACTTTTGGGGCAGCTGCTCTCCCAATCGCAAAATTTATATATTCAGTTAACTTCATACTCAATATTTATCATGAGTTTTTATATGAGTGAAGTTAACTGAATATAGAAATTTTTCGATTGGGAGAGCAGCTGCCCCAAAAGTTTTTCAGTGTAGTGCCAAGTAAAGAGCCGAGGTGAGTCGAACGCAGCCGAATATCCACCTTCGACTCTATCCCGGCCATACTCGCCTCCAGAATACAAATTAAAGCCAATCTCTCTTATTTCCAAAACTTTCTGTTTATTTTTTCAGTGATAAGTATTATATTTATTTTTTAGTATTATATTCTTTACACTGTAAAAAGATCTTATTTTCAGATGAGTCTTAAAATCAGCGCTAGTAGCTCTAATGGAAATTGCATTGCGCTCGGCATTGCGCAAATTCAGCAAAGCTGCCTTAAAATATGACTTTCTTTTTACAATGTTCCTTAAATTATTATTCGTTAATAAATTTTTAAAATTAATAATTGTAATAGTAATAATAATAGTAATACAGTAATAATTATGTTAATGAATTTTAGAATTATTCCTATTTCACTTTGCTACAACTAATTTATATAAGAATAATAAATAATAAAATAATAAAAATGAATATAATACATAATCATATAATAAGAACGTAATAAATATGATAATATTAGTAACATCATTGTTATTATTTCATTGTAGGGGAGACTGGGGCAAACCGGCCATGTTAACAGTTGTAAGGCTCTAGTAACTAATCAAACTAATGAAAAACCTTTTATAACAGCTTGTTGGAAAGGTCATCTAATTGCGCAACTTTTACCTAGAGACACATGTACCTCAAAAAGGTATTGTTTACACTGAAAAAAAAGTTCATTGAATCAAGTAAATGCATTTACTTGAGATACTTTACTTGAATCAAGCCAATATCATCTTAATGGAAGAAATTTATTTTCTTGTGCCAAGTAGTTATTAGCATTGGGCAATGTACTTGACATAAGAAAATGTGAGTTCCATACAAGCAAATAATGTTATTCTTTCAAAAAAAATATTTTACTTGCACGAAGTCCCAAAAAGTATTGAGACAAGAATATTATGTTCTTATGTTAAGTAAAGTACGTGGAGTCGTTTAGTTTCTTGAATCAAATCACTTTTTTGTTCACTTTAAAAACAGTTTTTACTTAATCCAACACTCATAGTCTTGAGACAAGAAAATCAGAATATTAATATAACTAAATATTTGTTTAAATTATATAAAAAGTTATATTGCTTCAAATAAACACGAATTAAACTAAATATTCTATCTACTTAGTGCATTTCTATATAATCTTTCTTGAATTAAGAATTTAGTATTTGGCAGAAGTAAATATGTTATTATCGCAACCCAATATTTTATTTTCCCGAAGTACCAAAAAGTATTCAATTAAGAATATTAGGTTATTAAGCAAAATAATAAAATATTGTCTGAAGAATTTTCATTTCTTGAATCAAATAGTTTTATGCATTTGCTTTGAATTAATTTTTTACTTAATACAAATCCCGTATTCTTGATCCAAGAAAATATTTCTCTCCAAATGGATGTGAAACTTAAATAGCAGTTTTTGAAAACCATCAAATGAGTCAGGATGGCATAGTCGTCTACGTTACTGCCTTTGGTGCGCGCAACTCGGGTTCAGTTCCTCGGACCGTGAAAAATTTTCATTCAAGGTATACTTGTTTTAGTTGTGTTAAGTATTAATTAAATATAAATGTGTATGTAAAATAAACATTATTTAAATAAATAATAAAAAATATAAATGTTAATAATAAATAAAAATGTTTGACTTAAGAATTAGACATGGCGGGATAAGGAAGGAGTGTAGGAGGGGGGGGGGGTAAATTCAAGTAAATATTTACTTGTATTGGAAAAATATTTTTTTGGTTCAACTCCATAAGTTTTCTCAAGTCAAGAAAATATTTTCTTGAGTTAATATATTTTACATTTCTTAGAAATCAATAAACTTCTTAGACGAATTCCATATTTTCTTGGACCAAGAACATATCGTCTCCTCACAATATAAATAATATTTTGATTTAAATCTTGTCTTACTTGATCCAATATTGCAAAGATTTGAATGAATCAAATGAAACAATTGATTTGACTACATATATTCTCAGAACAAGAAAATATTTTCTTCCTTTAATGTATTTTACATTTGTTACAAGTTGATTAATATATTGCTCGAATTCCATATTTTCTTGGATCAAGAATATATGCTCTCGTCCCAAATATACTATCTCAAGACAATCATTTACTTGAACCAATGCCGTAATTGACTTGTCCCTATTCAATTCCACGGTTTACTTGAAGCAAGTAAAATTTTCATGATTCAATACTATTTTTTTTTCAGTGTATTTGCTGCATCAATTTTAAAAAAATTTGCAAACTGGCCGATTTGACCCACCCCTGAGGTAAACCGGCCACCCCACTGGGGCAAACCGGCCAGTTTTTTTGTTTAGAGAATTAATTGTAAGGAAAACGTCACTAAATACACTGAAAAAAAACTAGTAGGTTTTACTACTTTTTAACTACTCTGTGTAGTACAATAGGTCCTCAACTGAATTTAAACGGTTCTATTAACTATATAAAAATAGTTAAACCAATGAAAAATGTAATTGGTAGTATGACATTTTGTGATTGTATTAACTCAATTTAAAAATGTTAAAACAACTCAAGATGAAAGTAGTAGATTTTACTACTTAAAGTGGTTCATTAGGCTTTAAGAACATTTTTTTGGTACAGTTAATAAATATTTTGCAATTGAAACTACTACTTTAAGTATAGTAAACTATACTACTGAAAGTGGTTCAATAGACCTTAAGAACATTTTTTTGTAGAATTAATAAATCTTTTGCAATTAAAACTACTACTTGAAGTAGTAGATTTTAGGGGAGGATGGGGCAAGGATAATTAGTGGCTCTATTGCCTACACGGCATGTTCAAAAACGGAACCATTTATCATATATACTTGTTTTAACACCAAAAGACGTCAAGAAAAATTTGATCTTGATGCGATATCATTTGTGGAAGCTACGTGTTTATTTGTGAAAATCCTGTTTTTTCTAAAATGTCTCAGTTCTGTTTAAAACACTGTTTCAGATATTAACTGTTTTAAATATTTATTTATGTCCAAAAAATTTTTTTGGTAGTGCTTTGAAGTGTTTTGAGGTGCTTTTATCCAATAAAATTAAAAAAAACCCCAAATTTAATGTCTTTTTTTGATTATTTTTCGTAAAAAGAATTTTAATAACTATCCTTGCCCCAATAGTGGGGCAAGGATAGTTAAATTTTTTTTTAAATTTTCCGCTAATATCTCGAAGGCATTGCAACCGGAACTCACATTTAATTCTCACTTAAGAGATTTGTAATTTAATTTCCAGTGATGATACATAAATCGCTGATGTTTTTCGGCTTAAGTTTTACATATATTTTTGAAATTATGGTAACTGTGACACAACATTTTGAAATAGTTATGCTTGGCTTCAAATCGCATTGACCATAAGAAAACAATTGGACCCATTTTTTTAATAATTGCTGCATAATGCACCATAAAGTGATGCTTTGGAAGTAATTTTTGTCCGAATTCTAATTTAAAAAGATAATGATGTTCTTTTACTAAAAGTTTTAATTGAGCGATCATTCCCACAGTAATAATAGGTGAAAAAACAATGTCCATAATCTTGAGAAGTAATTCTATTACTCTCAATTTTTCTATCACTTTGGAATAGGCAGGATGAGACGAAGACAGGAGGTCTCCTATTATAAGAGGTTAACATCGCAAAAGACACCAATTTTGGGCAGCTCGTTCCTCAATTAAACAGCCTAATTTTTCTAATGAAATGGGAGATTTGTCAATTAAGCTGTAAGAAAAAGAAGCAATTCGATTATTCAGTTTTTGTAGAGAAATTAGATTCAATTCTTCCACTATGAATCTGAGAAACAATTTTAGTTCGTAAGGCCCAATACCTTCTAAAATATCGTGCATTATGTCTGCTGTAATGCTATCAAAAATTTTAAAATATTTCAACTCATTTAATTTTGATATAAATTTAATTCCATCACAAAATTTTTTCTTCGACTCATCATAGTATTTTTCGTAACTAAACTTAGAACGATGGAGTTTCTCATTATCTACAAACATGTTTTGGGCGTCTTCTTTTGTAACAGTACAAATTTTGCAATAATGTTCAGCTATAAAAGATTCCATCAAACCCAATAAGCCATTTCCGCCTAAATTATCGAAACTAAGGGCACCGATGGTTCCTTTTATAACCCGATCAAAGACTTTTATTCCCATAATTTCAAATATTTTCAAATCTTTAATTAAAGGTTCTAAAATTTTGTTAAACCCAAAAGTCTTTATATCGTTATAGTGAAATAATGGTGCTAATTGAATATTCTGCAAACTAGAATTTTTATAAGAAGGTAAATTTCTTATAACAAAATAAAATGCTCCTATTTTATGAATTACTGTTTTGCTTCCTGTAGGGTTTACTGTTTCGAAATCATCATATTATAATTGGATAATGATAGAGGCCTCCTTGGATGATAGAAGTTCGTTATTGACAACATATGAACCATCGCGTATATCTTTAATTAAAAGTTCATCTTTCGTATGCGACGAATGCGATTTGTAGTATCTGTACAGAATTCATGTGAACTATTTGATATTTTTACAGAATTTCTATATGAATGTTGTATCATGTGTCTTCGAAAACTACTGTAGGTTTTATAAGTTAAAGAGCCCGAAGGAATACAACATTTTAAAGTTAAATTTTGTCCCAGTAAAAGAACATGTTCTCTATGTAAATGCCGAGTAGTATCGGAAACTGTCGAAAACCCTTGTGAACAGATGTAACATATAAACCTCATTTTGATTAATATATAACAAAAAAATAGAAATTAACAAACAGTCTCAAGGTTTAACTAAACGAATGGTTTTTTCTAATTATTCTCACTCAATTGAGTATCCATCGTCAACCAAGTTCGAACTTTTCTCATTTTAGCTGACAATTTGATTTTACTATCCATTCGGTAATAATGAATTTGCATGAATTCAAACATAACTTTTAGACTTGCGTGAAACTCTGTATCGAAAACGAAATGTGCTTTAAACAAAATGTCAAAAGCCTCACTTGGTAATTTTGCATCAATTGGTAGTTTGTGTCCTTCCAAACCGATGTAGTACGATATTATGGCAGTTTTGTTTATTCCTACCGCAATAAGGCAAGGTTGTGAAGAAGGGATTTTTAGGTCTTCTATTGGGATTTCATTCTAAAACATTGTCAAATATTATTTTATGATCCATACCGTAGGTTTAACATATATTTATTCTAAAATACTAATAAAACTGAAAAATATACTTCCAAATTTTCGAATATTAGATCTAGTTAACTTATTTTATCTGATGAAATACTATCATTCGATTTACACTAGAATCATCATCGTTGCTTGATTCACTCTTATCACAACCCTTCCTTCGTCGATTTGTCGGTAGTAGTAACTTCAATAAATGTATGTGAGCCTGAGTAACATGGTCCCATCCTTTACAAATAATAATAAATAATAAAAGATTCATTTAACGATTTCAATAAAATAATTATACAGATACAAATAAATAGTGAAAAATTGACAAAGATTTTAATGAAATAATATACTGTCGATTAAAATATTCAATACCTTGCTCTACTCGATTAAGTTTTTTCTTCAAGTTTTGATTTGCAACTTCAATTACTTTATCTTCGTTAAAATCTCTTTTCTCAACACCAGGATACATTAAACAGAAATCTTCACGTATCTAATGACAAAGATAAATTAAAAAATTATTTGATGAGTATATTTAAGTAATCTTATAAAAATTAACGCAAGCATGAGATAACTGACCAAATATAGGATATCAAGGAATCTCGGGAAATTTTCTATGATTTTTTGTAATTCGTTGCGTCTTAAATTATATGAGTATTGAAGAATTTCTAAAATTTCATTTTTCTGTAATGTTTTGCAAGCATTTAATTTTGCATAAAACTTAATTTCTCTTTTAACGTTTTAGGATCCACTTTGATTTCACGAATTTCGTTTACATTTATTATTTCCGGTTGAATCACAGAATTTGTTTCAGCATTTACATAATTTTTTTATTTTTGTCTACCTTATTCCTGTTCAATGTTTTTAATCTCCACAAAATATAACCACTTTTTGATACAGGGTCGTAAAAAGCTTCCTAGAAAATATTTAAAACTTGTATTTTTAACGTAGAATTTAACTGATGTGTAAAATCGAATCACAATTTTCTATGAACGAAAAAACTTGATATATAAAAAAACTGATCATTATAAATTTCATATTAAAAATTATTATATTTTATTCCAGAAAAAACCTAAACAGCGAAAATTTTTATATTTAAAAGAATTTTTTCATAACCCTCATGTAGTAAAAATATCAACATTTAAAGTGTAATTGTTTCGAGAATTTATGATAACACCACCAAAAACGTTCAAGTTACAAAAAGAACCAAAAATTTACAGATATATTTTTTTGAATATGCAGCTTTTTTCACCAAAAATTTAAAATTGTGCTAAAATTTCGTTTGTAATAATATTAAAAAATAAACTTACATAACCTTTTGTAGACCCTGGATCTTTTAAACTGGGAAATTCCTCAATAATTGATTTTGCACACTGTATTTTTTCATCTCTAGTCGGATAATTACCACAAACTTTTACTAAGTTGGCAACAGCAATATTTACTAATTGTCTGCGACTATGTATCGTTAATGTAGAATTTTTTTGTATTCAACTAAAATTTTCTTTCCAGCAGAGATTTCTAAAAGGGCTTGTTTCAAGCTCTACAATAAATTAGAAAAGAAAATATAACTTTAAAAAGAAGTAAACAGAAATTTGGAAAGTAAAATATATTTTTCATTGCAGTTTTGAAAAGAAATTTAAATATTATTGATACTAATAATAGTAATAATAATAAAAAGTACCAAAATAGCGAAAAGGCGCATCTTTTTTTCCTTTGAAATTTTTTTATAAAACGAATATTTTAGTTTCTAGAGACCAAAAACTGAGAAATTTAAATTGTTAAATTTAATTAAGTTTTAAAACATAATTTTTTAATTTTAATAATGTAGTACTTTTCAAAATTCAAAATTTTGAATTTCAATTTTCATCACTTTTTTGAATGTTTGACTGGCTCTACGGAGTCCATCCGAGCGGAGAGCGAGTTCTAATTTCCAGCTCCTCATATATTCATTTTAACGAGTACTATTCACTAAAAACTTCTATTTTCCTTTTATTTTTTATGTAAAAAAATCAATTTATTGGTTAATAAAAAGGAAATTACATACCTGTAGATTTTCAGTACAATTTTCACTTGAAAAATTATCAGCTGCTTCCAGGATTGAATTACAAGTGACAAAGAGTGAGTCGTTGAGTTCTATAAATAATGGTTGTCATAATATCATCACATACTGGCATTAACAAGGTCTTTACACTCAATAGATTTCCCGGTTTCTGTCGCCACTTTAACCCACTTTTTCACATTAGCACAAGACACTTTTTTCAATATTGACATTGTAACAGCAGAAGTTTCATTACCTTTGTTAAAAAATATTACGGGAACTGGACAAAGTGTGCAAGTAGCTGAGTCTGCTTGAGCGTCAGCCATTTCGGATTGTAGGGAGATCACGTGACTATGCGCAATGACGAAATAACTCGCGCGGGAGTTGATGCGCAACTATTGAACCACTTTAAATAGTAAAAGCTACTACTGAAAGTAGTAGGTTTAATTGGAAACGATTTGTAAATTTTACATCAAAAACGTTTTTCAAGCTTATTGAATTAATTAAAATAGTAAAAAATTACTACTTAAAGTAGTAGTTTTAATCACAAAAGATTTGTTAATTCTACAACAAAAATGTTCTTAAAGCCTATTGTACCACTTTGAGTAGTAAAATCTACTACTTAAAGTAGTACACAGGAAAAAATAAGTTTTGTTTCAAACCCGAAAAGAAGCTAGTTTCAATATGGGACACAAACTAGACCGAATATAGTTTCTAACTCGCTCATAGAGTATATAATTTATATATTTTTATATTTGTGAGAAAATTGTAATAAAATTATGTTGTATATATAACATTATTTTCACACTGATAACAATTAAAGCTGAATTTATAGGACACAAACAACAATTCATGATATGAAAATGTTTTATAAACATAGTTTTTAAATTTTTTATACAGGAATGAATATGTAAGTCTTTTGAATTAATTCTTTTAGTTCCGATTAACTATAGAGGCGTCACATTTTTTGAAAGGCTTCCATTACACTTTACACTCGGGCACTTTTGTTGTACGTCTAGTTACAACTCACTAGTATCTAGACCTCATGGGCTTGATTGAAGACTTTTAACGTCTCATTTCTAGCGAATAAAATTTTGTATTGAGTCCAAGACCACAAAGGCTTGTTTTGAATCTAATGGAACTAAATATTTGTCATATTAATATCTCGTTTTTCATTAAGACCGTAACGGCTTCTAATCAAAATAAAAAATTAGACTATGCTCGGAGTAAGACTTTTTTTTCCTGTGTAGTTTTAACTGAAACGATTTGTAAATTCTACATCAAAAATCTTCTTTATGTTTATTGAATTAATTAAAATAGTAAAAATCTACTACTTAAAGTAGTAGTTTTAATTACAGACGACTTGTTAATTCTACAACAAGAATTTTATTGAAGCCTAAAAAAGCTTAGAAATTAATAAAAAATTTACAACTCAAAAAGTAGTTATATTAATTAAAGAAAATAATTACTTTTACTACATTTCATATAACTGGTGAATCGTAGTTGGATTTACTACTCTTCAAATTTTGAGTTGACTACAATTCCACTTGTTTTTACTACCTTAAAAAAGTTAATTTTACTACTGACCTGTAGTTGTACTTTAACTACATATTTACGTAAAATTAACTATTACTTATTAACTTCTTAAAAATAGTTACATTAACTACATGAACATGATTAGATTAAATAAAAAAGTAGTTATTTTAACAACTTTCTAGTCAACTACCTAATGGTAGTTGAATTTCTCGGCAACATTTTTTTCAGTGTATAAAAAATCAATAAACAATCTTTCCAATAAGGAAAATAATAAGATAGGATTAAATTTCAATTAAAGGAATATCTTATTTATTATAAAACAAATATTTTCAACTAATTGTTGTCGTTCACGAAGAAACGTCTGTCGGTGAACTTTTTAAAACTTCGTAAATCTCCATAAAGTGGACAAAGATTCACGAAAGCGTGCACGAAGTTTTCTAGCCGATAGGTAATCTTCGTGAATTTCTGTTGCAAGGGAAACTGATATAGGCCGGTTTGCTCCACAGACCAATTTTGACAATTAAGACCTGTATAAAAAAATTTTAATAAATATTTCACGATTTTCTCACAAATTGCTTATGAACAGATCCGGAAAAATTTCTAGCGGAAGCGAAAAAACAAACTTTTTTTTATAAAATTGCATAAACACAATTAAAAAAGGTCAAACTGAAGAAATAAGTTATTCTTAATATAGTCATTTCAAATTTATAATTGACATATTTTTAAGTTTGCCCTCATTTTTTGACCTTCCAAATAAGACCTCTTTTCGCCCTTAAAATAATACTTTCTTTTACAGTGTATTCATATTATGTGATTATTACTTTCATTAAAACATCCACTATACATAAGTTAATTGAACTGCTTATTTTAATACAAAATCTTCAATAAATTAAACATAGGTACCCGGGTGCCTCGTCCGTCCATAGAAGGTATTTTTTTCCTCAGTTCCATAAAGGTTAAATTAGAATATTTGTTGTATAAAATTATTATTAAATTATTACAATTTTTATTCCATACAAAAATATACAACTGTTTAAAGTTTCTGGACACATCCCTGAATATTCGCTCACTAATAGCTTTTTAATGAATCACTCTAAGGCGGAATGTGCTAATTGCTTTCCACCTTAGAGGTGTTTGACTGTAAAACGTTTAATGCGAAACATTTCTTGTAGTTATTTATTCATTTATTTTCACGGGTTGTTCAAAGTATATAACTAAATTTAAATCGTTTTTTTCTTATTTCAAGATTTAAAGATTCGGTGGATACCCTATAAAATTTTAACATTAACTTTTTAATGATAAATATTTGTAGTGTGTTTGATATAATACTTTGGAAAATTGTAACGTGTGTTGAATTAAAGATGTGATACAATTTTTTTAATTACAATCAAATTTTTAAAAGTTCAAATTAACAAAAGATCGAATTTCTAAATAAACTTTCAAATTTTTATTTTATAGAATTTTCAAATTTTTTGATCTTTTAGTACTTAAAATTTTCAAATGTTTAAATAACTAAAAGATGGAATTTCTAAAAAAAACAAATTATCAAAAAATCAACATTTTAAAAGTTCTTATTATTTATATCATATATATTATGATAACTATATTATAAACAAGCAAAGTAAAATACAGTCAAACTCCTCTAAGGTGGAAAGCAATTAGCACATTCCGCTTTAGAGGGGTTCATTAAAAAGCTATTAGTGAGCAAATATTTTAGGATGTGTCAAGAAACTTTAAACAGTTGTTTCTTTTTGTATGGAATAAAAATTGTAATAATTTTATACAACAAATATTCCAATTTAATAGAAATATAAAACTTTTTTTCTTTTAATTTTGATGTTCAAATCAAATTTTTAAAATCGAATTTTTTTAAATACATAATTTTATATTATAAATATAAAAATATAAATTATATTTTTGGGGATTACGTATCATTTTAATTAAAAAAATCTTATTTTTATTTCAATAATATAAAAGATATTAAAAAAGGAAAAAAATATAACATATAAATTCACTTTGTTGAGAAGTAAGGGGCACTCGAAGCTTTCGGCACAGAGTTTTCCGTTACTCACACATTCACAACTCTCACCGACACAGCACCGCTCGCTGTGATTCCATCTTAGAGAGATTTCACCTTACAGGAGTTTGACTGTAAATATGATATATGAAA
Source organism: Leptopilina boulardi (assembly GCF_019393585.1). Classification (NCBI taxonomy): domain Eukaryota; kingdom Metazoa; phylum Arthropoda; class Insecta; order Hymenoptera; family Figitidae; genus Leptopilina; species Leptopilina boulardi. The sequence continues at coordinate 1,645,257 of NW_026137966.1, forward strand.
TGTGAAATCAGATTTAAATTATCCTGCCAACTATGCGCGTATAGTTTGAGGAAGATATTTTTCCCCTTACAGTTCGTTGATTAGGTTAGTTGGTTAGGTTGCTTTGTTTATGTCTTCGGCGCGCGGTGTCCCGGGTTCTATCCCCGGTCCCTTCAATTTGTTTTCAAAATTGTCTTCTCAATGTTATAGGATCCAGAAAAGTAACCCAGTGGGCAAAAAACCATGTTCGTTTTAAAAACGTTTTAATAACATTTTTAGAACGTTTCATCTCTGCCAAATAATGTTCTAGAACATTATTTGAAGATCTATGTTCTTAAAATGTTTCAGAACATTATTTGGCAGACATGGTTTTTTTTCCACTGGGAAGTTGGTTGAATACGAAGTTAGAAATTAAGGGGTTAGTTCCACATCTCAGTGACTTTTCTTAAACATTTTTTTTTATTAGGTATAAAATTTATTTTATTTACTTCAAACTTTTTATACCTAAAAAAAGTGGCTTTAAACTATTAAAAAAAATTTTTATTCCTTAATTATTATGGATTATCTTGCTGTCATAGCCGCCTAAAAATTCCCCTATTTGTGATTGGCGTACACGATATCTGCAATTCAGGTCATCAAAAAATAAAATTTTTGATATTTTCTTAAAACCAAAAAATTAAATTCCAGAAATCTGAAAGTTCTCCACACAGCACTGAATGCTCTGCAGGCAATAATCACAACTTTTTTTTGCCAGTAATCAGAGTTTTGTTTCATATTATTTGACAACAGATTATTCAGAGCTACGAATGTAGTAATAAATTCTTTGCTCGAAGTCGTGACTGCTGCTCTCACAACTCTGACTACTAAGTAGATTTTTTTTAGAATTAAAAAAATAAAAGAACATTTAACCTTTAATAAAAAATAGATAACAATAAACAGATAAACAAGCGTTCAAGACAATTTTAATCAATTTTAGATGTTTTCTAATATTTTTATAAAAAACAGATTATTTGACTAAAATTATTTATATTTAATTAAATAAGAAGTAATAAACTTTAATAATATTAAAAAATTACTTTTTATTAATAAACGTAAGAAATAATAATTTTTTTTACTTCACGAGATAAATATTTAAAATAATAATGTTGAAATTTATTATTTTTTAATCATAATTATCTATAAATTTAGATTAGGTTGTAATTTGATATTAGCTAAGAAATCTTAAAATCTCGAAACTTGTGAAATACAAATAAATATTAAAAATTTACCAATAATAATTTATTTTAAAACTAATTATTTATTATTTCATTATAATATAATAACTTTATTTGCTATATAACTGAAAATTTTTTAAAAAAGCGATAGTTTTTAAACAGAATTTTTAAAGTCTTTATTTCTGTTATTCATTAACATTTAACTGTTTATAAACATGACAATTAAAATCAATATTTGACAAGAAAAAATAACCATGGCTATCTTCTTCTTAATTGACGTTAAACGTTTCTTTGTTTTCTAAATTCTAAAAAATTGTTTTGAGAATAAGCAAATTTACGAAAACATGTCCTTTTTCAAGAAAATACCCCCTTCCGCGTCAGGATACATTACATACGCATGTATATATGCTTTTATATACATATATGTATACTTTGATATATATATATTAATACTTATAGAAAACAAAAATACAATTTTTTTTTATTCAACATTTTTTTATTATACTTTTGTATTTAGTTTATAATAAGTACTATTGTAGGAAAGGGCATGTCCCGTTAATTTGAATAAATAAAAATAAATAAATAAAATAAACATCAGAATCCAAAAAGTTTTCAGACACACATTTACCCTGGATAGTCTGTAAATATGGTGGTACAATTTAAATTGAAGGACATTTAATACTTTATTAATCAGGACTTTAGAAAATACAAAAATTCTATATTGTATAAAGTTTTCTTTTCTCGGAAAAAATTTAAAAAATCCATTTTTTTCGAGTTATCAGCCATTGACAATAGATCTACATTTACAAAACTGAAATTTTGAAAATTCATAACTCAAAAATTTGTCAAAAAAAATACGTATCTCTTTTTTTTCACTACAGAACAAGAAAAAAATATATTTTGACGATTTTAAAGGGTCGACGGAATCTCACGTGAAATCGCCCATCTACAGTAAGAAAAGTACCATGTTAGTCACAGCCCATGAGTGCGAGTGAGAAAAACTTATGCGTAACGCATGCTTTCCTATGACTACACTTGTGCTTTTCTTACTGTATATCTCCAGTAAACTTCAATTATAATAACGTTTTTTTAACTGTACGTTTAAATTTTCGTGGGCCAAGTCCCAACTGCTTTTTGGATCTATGTCTGGTTCTTGCACTAAGGTACTTAGGGGGTTAGGGAACAATAAACCACAAAAAAATCTCATACAAAACAATGTCAATTAAAGTTGCTTCGGACACACCGTGATGGGATATTAGGAGGCGTTTCCCTTGAAAAAGAGAGAAAAGTGTAATGTAATTTTCGTGATTTAAATTAAATGGAAACTCTTGAGAATTCGACTAAATTAACTAATAATTTGAACATAATTTATATCAATACATATAACTATGATAATGCTTTCGGATATTTGTGTACCACTTTAAACGTTAGGGATATCTGTAAAAGAAGATGAAAATTATTGTAAACAAAAGTTTTAGATTTTTTATGCAAATTATAAATGTTTATTTTTAGACACTTTAAGTTATAAAGAGTAAATAAAAGTTTAAAATATTGAATTTTCAAACTAGAATTATAGAAAAAAGATTAACGTAATTATTATTTAAACAGAGTGATGCAGCAAACCTCTAATGGTGGACCTGTTTCTTCCAGTCCTCAGCAAAATGGTGGGACATCAGATTCTGGTGGACCTCAGACAAATGGCAATATATCTACAGAAACGGACAACGATGTAAATGGGCTCAACGGTGAAGCGAGCCCTTCCTTAGGACTACCGAAAGTCATGGACAAAACAAACCAAGACATTGTGCGTCTTATTGGGCAACATTTAAAAACAGTTGGTCTTGAGTATGTGCTTTTCATTCACTTTATAATAAACTTTTCTCTATTTTCTTTACTCTGCATCGATTTATGACTGTCTTAAATGTTCTCTGATGAGAGAGAGTTGAATTTATTGTTTATTTATCAGTGACCTTCATGTAAGTAGAATTTTGATTTCGTTTCTTTCGATATTTGAAACGAAACGAAAATAGAATGTACTTTTGATTCCGTTTATTGAACTATACGAAAGTATAATTTACTTTTGATTCCGTTTGGGGAACGAAACGAAAATCCGTCAGATTACTCTTCGTACTAAAAAAAATTCCAATTCATTTATTTCAATCAGAAAACCGGAAGTAATCTGATGGATTTTTTTACGCTCACCAAACAGAATCAAAACTAAGTTGATTTTTGATTCTAATTTCGGAATCAAAACTTAAAGAAAGTTGACTTTTGATTCTAATATTCCGATCAGAAGCAAATCAAAAGTGTTTCTGAATTTTGTTTTGATTCCGTGAAGGTCCCTCTTGTTATATTCACTCATATCAGCATAAATGAAAAAAAGCATAAACGTTCTCAGAGTTTAAAGTTAACACTATTAACTTGTTGAAAGTTAGAAAAGTAAATTTGCTGGAAGTTTTACTTTGTAATTTTACACAAAATTTCTATGGTAAACTTAAAAATCTATTTTCATGTGCAGTTGTTTTCTATGGCAGCTAGGGCTGCGCAATATTTTTTAATTACATTTGCCTACAGAGAAGGTATAGCTGTAATAAAGTACATACATGTTGAAGAAATTTTTTTTTTAATTTTAAATTTATCAGATAAAACTTGTAAAATTTATGCAAACTTACTAAAAAAATTTTCGGCAAATTTAGCTTTATAAATTTCAGCAAGTTAACACTGTTAACTTAAAAATCTGAGAATATTTAAAACTTCTGGGAAGTTAACAACAGGAAGATAAATAGATGGTAAAAACTTATGATCCTAAGATGGTAAAAAATAGATGTTATCCGGTACCATTATTATGCTACTCGGTACTATCAAAAATGTTACAAAAAGTATGGTTATGTTACTCCGTACAATCTGGATAGTAACTGATAGAATCTAGATATATGTCCGTATATGTAAGATCAAATATGATACCTGGTACTATCTAGATAGCACCCCGTACCATCTATTTCTCTCCGTGAAGAGGTTAACAATGTTAAGTTCTGAACTTATGGCCGTTAGCCTGTTGCAAACTTCGGTGTTCGTTCAGTAGTTTATTGCCATACGAATCAATTTGCAAATAAAAACGATAAAAATAAATAATGTAGAATAAAGAATATAAGAAAAGTTATGAATATAAAAAATGTATCCATAATTAAAGTAAATGAAGAAAATGAGATTTTGAATCTCCATTTGAATCTTCGAAATTATCGAAATGTTTGATTGATTTCTTTGAAATATGATATACTATGAGGTTTTAGAAAAAGTATGAAACTAATTGTGTATTTTAGCCGAACCGCGGATTTGCTAATGCAAGAATCAGGTTGTCGTTTGGATCATCCAGCAGCCGCGAAATTTCGGCAACATGTTATGGATGGAGATTGGAATAAGGCCGATCATGATCTCAACGAACTTAAGTCTTTTTTGAATGGTGCTAGCCAAAGTCTAGTCGTAAGCTTCGATCATTTAAATAATTTTAGCACATGAGTATGGATTAATAGATGATAATATTAATTGACGTTCTGTAGGAAATGAAGTTTTTGCTGTTGGAACAAAAGTATCTGGAATACCTTGAAGAGGGTCTGGTATTAGAAGCATTACAAGTTCTTAGAAATGAACTAACACCTTTAGGGCATAATACTGGTCGCGTTCATCAGCTATCAGCTTTCATGATGTGCAGTGATCGCGATGAACTACAGGTTTAGGAAAATTTAAATTACCTTGTAAAATTTTTAACGAAAATAATTTAATTGATATTTCGTAATTAATGATGATTTTTCTCTTAATAGACACGAGCGGGATGGGACGGCAAAGGTTCAGCTTCAAGGGCTGCTTTGATGGATAGGTTACAAAGGTATCTTCCTCCTTCAATTATGCTACCTCCTCGTCGCCTTCATTCTCTTCTCTGTCAAGCTGTAGAAATGCAAAATCAACAGTGTACATACCACGTCACACATTGTCAGGTGTGGATTGCGCAATTCATACTTGATTACTCTATCATTTAATTTAACACTGTGAAATATTTCTCTTTTATTTTACAGTCGGGTTTAGAAAGTGCATCGTTGTTAGTGGACCATAGTTGCAGCAAAGAAGAATTTCCTTGTCATACCACACAAATTCTTAACGACCATTGTGATGAAGTATGGTACTGTAAATTTTCACCTGATGGTCTTAAACTGGCGACGGGCTCCAAGGACATGACAGTTATTATTTGGGACGTTGATCCAGTAAGAAAATTTATTATTTCTATTAATTCTTAAATTAACCAAAAAACACAAATATACAAATCGTGATGATGTTGGAAACTACACAATAACGCATTTCTACAGTATTATAATATATATTATTATATTTATATATAATAGTATTATAATATATAAATATTATTCAAGTTTTTGTATGTAAACTGAAAGCAGATATACTATAACTTCGCATACATGTAGAACCGCTGTTAGGCGGCACGAACATGCGCAGATCCTCACGCAGAAAAACTGCTAGAACACATGTTCACGGCACGCTGACACGAAAAACTAAACAGCTGACTGATCGAGAGGGGCTAAAACGCTGACAGATACCAAACAATATAAATAACGATTTACATCGTTACATAGTTCATTTAGGGCTCGTTAGATGTTGATTTCGATAAGCACCTCGGCTACGACTCGTTCAACAAACATCGCTGTCAATAAATAAAAGCACACTTATATCCCCTGATGCACAATGTACTGTTATTTGACACAGAATTATATGATGATTCGCGTCGTGACTACTGTACGACGTAGACGTATTTTGTTATATATTTGTTTGCGGGACTGTTTTTCCTGCTTTTAAATTCTATTAAAATATTAAAAAGTTCTTATGTTTTTAAAATTCAGTGAAAATTATCTTAATGACAATATTTATTAATATATGTTAAATAAGTTGTGGCAATATTACATACGAAGTAAAAATTTGGATTGATTTACTAACACATAATATTAGCATGTGGAAAGTTTGTAATACATGGATAAGATTGATTTTGGCTTACATTGGATTGCATATGACACAATAAATAGTTAAATAAATTATGGATTTTTTCTGGCAGTTTTATTAAAGGTATCACAGTAAACAAATGCTACTACACGCATTTACAATAAAAACAACTTATTAAATTTTTGCCTACAAAATATATATTTACAGCTTGCTTTCCTTATAATTTTCTTTTCTCACAAATATTCAAATATAACTATTCAATTACCTCGCATCTAATCCACCCAACAATCAGCGTTACTCGGAAATTATGCCACCACCATACTTGGTCTTTTTGAAGTGTGCTGGACGTAATGAAAATATTGGGAAATTTAGTCCCATATCATTGGCCAAGATGATACGCGATATTGTTGCTGGAAATGTTAAAATCTACCCTAATGGAATTAACAGTGTTAAAATATTCTGTGAAAATTTTTTAGATGCTAATCAATTATTAGAAAATTTTGCACATCCTCAATCTAGATATATAGCTTCCCCCCTTTCAACACTTTTTAATAAAAGGGAATACATAAAACCAATTGACCTAGATTTGGGAATTTTTGACCTTGCAACAATCATTGACCCTAAGTCAAGTAGCAATATTATTAAATTAAAACGAAGGACTGACTATAATAAAAAACCTATAGATTCGGTTGAAATTACTTTCTCCACCACTTATATTCCAAGAACAGTATCAATAATTAATTTTATGTTCAAGGTCAGTCCTATAATTATTCCACCAAAACGTTGCTTTAGATGTCAAATATTTTACCACACTGCTGAACAATGTCAATCTACTCACCCCATTTGTAAATTTTGTGCTGAATGGCATGAATCCGATCAGTACCAGAATTGTAACCCAAACCCTAAATGTAATAATTGCAAAAATAAGCATTTTGCCTCATCAAATGAATGCCCAATATTTAAATATGAATTTCAAGTTGCCAGAACCACTTACTTACGTAATCTTAGCTTTCTGGATGCAGAATTTTAGCTGGCTGGAAGGGGTATTCATCGCCCTATCAGAACATCTTCGACTAACAGTGAAAAAGAATTAATGGAAAATTCTAACAACTCTCACGACAGTCCTTCTAAGTTACAAGGAATGTCCAAAGATCCAAGGGAAAATTTTAAAACGCGTTACAATCCTACCAGCCCCATACTGCCATCTACTTCTCTTGTTGCTAGTTCTCCATTTCCTAGGCATAATAAAACTAATGGATTAAAGGATTTCTCAAAGAAATAAATAATTTAATTTAATTAATGTATTATTTAAATATTGAGAATTTGTGATAACAATTATAACTGGCTTACCCGTGGAATACACATTGTAGATACCCAATTTGAACTTGCATTATAAATTAAAAAATTCTATTGACCCTTCAATGGAAGTAAGCGCATTTGGAGTGTGGTCAGAGCTTTCAATTCTCGTAACATTGCAAAATCAACCCAGGTATATAATGATCCTAACTCACCCGAATTACTCAATCTTCAAAATGAACTTGCTCGACCTGACTTACCTCCCATCACAATACCATATGCTGATGATTCAGATATGGAAAATATCATGAACCTCCCTTTTTGTATGGATCATTTAAGCAGAGCGCTTACTTCTTGCACTAAGGATACCTCTCCGGGTATGGATCTCATTTCTTACAAAATAATTAAAAAACTAACTAAAGCTGGATTAGAACTATTGCTTAGGGTTTTTAATAATATGTATAAGTACTCGGAATTCCCGGATGAGTGGAGAGAAACCAAAGTGACATTTATCCCCCAACCGGGTGGAAATGGTTACCGTCCAATATCTCTAACCTCTAATTTATGTAAGCTTTTAGAGAAAATGGTACATTTTCGTTTTGAATATTTAATTGATCATCATCGATGGCTCCCGTCATGCCAATATGGATGCAGGAAAACGCGATCCTCTATGGACTGTGTTGCTATGGTTACTATTGATATTATGCAAGTGTTATGTGATATTATGTAGGCAAATCGGTTTTGGCTTTGTCGCTTGACATAAACTGTGTTATACCTAAAATTCTCATTCAACAATTAACGGAACTTGGATTACCTTCACGAATTTTAAATTTTGATAATTTTCTTACAACAAGAAGAGACCTCTACTTACCTCCTGACCAAACAGAACCATCTATCGCAGGAATAGGTGTTCTACAAGGTGGAGTACTTGCACCCCTTTTGTTTAATCTTTATACAAGCCGTATATTACATCATGTTGGACCCAATATCAAGGTTGGCATATATGTTGATGATGTATTCCTTTACACTGATTGTCGAGACTACGAGGAAGGTCTGAAGACTATAAAGAATTCTTTAACGTTACTTAACCCTTGGCTACAATCTATAGGCAAAAAACCAAAAGCCTATATATATAATTCTGGTATCTTTTCTACTTATATTCGAGTTGCACCTTTAATGAATTTGGGATCTTTACCTGGGAAACCTTTGTACTTTGATTTTAATTGGGGTTTGCATCAACTAAAGGTCACCTGTGATACTACTTTTGTCACACCTTAAAGCAATCTGAACAAAGATACCAATTATTGCAGGATTTTCTAACTGAAAATTACATTGGATACACACACATATACACTGATGGGTCTTTTAACGAGAAAAATGGAAATACTGGTCTTGCATATTACATCCCACAAAATAATAATAATTTTAGTCTCGCTTTACCTTCTCTTTTAAGTCCTCTCACAACTTAACTTTTAGCAGTTAATTATGCATTAAAAAAAATTATTTTTGACAAATATCCACAGGCAGTCATATTAACAGAATCTTTAGATGTTATCAATATAATTGAAAATAAAAGAATAACTCAAAATCACTCTTCTCTTCCTTACCGTATTTTATCGCAACTCCAATATTTGTTTGATTTAAACCAAAAAGTCGAATTTATGTGGATCCCAGGGCATTGTGGTCTTGTGGGAAATGCAGTTGCAGATCAAACAGCGAAAAGAGCTTCAATCATTCCTTTCCTTAAAAAAGTTGAAATACCAATTAGAAATCTCTTTGTATATTTGCGTGATGATTATCACTCCACATGTAAACATAACTGGTCATATAACTGTAATTATCCCACTGCTTCCTATAATAGATACCTGCAATATGTGAATTCCAAGACTGCCCTTCTTTGGTTTTCTGGGTTCAGCAAACAGCACAGAAGGCTAATATGTCTTATTAATAGACTAAGATCATCTCATATTTGCACTACCGAACATTTTGACCGAATGAATTGGACAATTCCTAGACAATGTTTATGCGGAGGATCTGAGAGGTCTTTCTTTCATATTCTTAATGAGTGTCACCTATTTTCAAATGCTAGGCCAGGATTTTTCGGTTAAATAAATACTATCGAACCTATTACTGATGGTGTTATAACATCATTGGACAAATTAATATTCAATCCATTTGAGGAGAACATTATTGAGATTAACCTTTTTTTCAGTTCTTCAAACATAAAAATGATTATTTAATTTAAATTTCGCGCCATAGAAGTAATATATGTTATGTACCCTAGCCCCCTTCCAACCGTTATGCTTTCCAACCTCTCACTCCTCTTATGCAAACTTGGACATATTTCTTCTGGAACAACCAATGAACGCTACCTCAAACATAATGTTTTGCTGCTTCTCATATGCTTCAACTATGGACTGTGATATGTGCCTTACAATCCTTAATAAGAAATCTCTAAAGAGTAACGTAACGCGTATCCCATTGGTCGGATCTTGAACCTGATTCTTTTCTCCCTTTCATCGTCGCGTTAAAGTGAGACACATTCTTTTTTTTCTATTTATCCACGTTCTGTTTTCTGAGTTTTTATCATGAAAGCACGTTCAGAGGATAATTTGAAATTTAGGAACGATCTTTTTTATCGACACATGGAAAGTTTAAGTATACGTTCTATAGGAGAATAGGAAAACACTTTTTCTTTTAAAGTATTATTTTATCGACCTAATATTTAAAATCCTTCGGTGTCTCAGTTGCGACCAAAATGAAGTACATTATTATTTTGAAAGCGATACGCGAAAGTCAATGGAAAGAAGCAATGCATCTGAAACTTATTGTTAGATAAATTTTTATATTTTAATATTTAAGTGAATGTTTATTTAACAATGTATAGATTAACAGTGTAAGTGTAAGTGAAGAAGTTACTTTAAATGTTTATTTAACAATAAAAATTCGATCAAATGGAAATTCTATTAAATGAATATTTGGTTAAGTAACAATTCTGTAATGTGAAAAAACGATGAAATAGAAATTCTGTGAAATAATAATTATAAAAAATGAAACTCAGGATAAAAGTAAATTCTTTATATTAAAATTCTGTCTAATAAGAATTTGTCTAAATAGCTATTCTGTTTAACAAAAAATCGAGTATTATGAAAATTGTGAGAAATAAAAATGCGATCAAATAGAAGTTCTGTCAATTGAATGTTCGGTTATATAAAAATCCTGTCATATAGAAAATCGGATGAACAGAAATTCTGTAAAATAATAATTCGGTCAAGTAAAAATTCGGTTAAAAGAAAATTCTATCTAATGTAATTCTAACAAATGGGAATTCTAACAAATTAATTTTAGAACTTATTCATGCGCCCCAGTTAAACAAATTAAATTTAACAAATTTTTTTTAATAGGAATGCTATTATTATGGCGGCCTAAAAAGTGATAAATAAAAGATAGAAGTATAACTGTTGAAAGTTGCAATAAAAGAATAAATGTTTTCAAAATAATTAAAATTATTGCGAGTAGGTATTATTTATGCCAGATTGAATCAAAATGAATCATGAAAGTTTTGAATATATTTTCGAATTGATTGAAGGTTCAGGAAGAAGTAATTCGTAAAAGCATTCAAAATTGGAAAATTTTTTTTCATTAAATATGGTTTAAAGAATGTTTTCAATGATTTCAAATATTTTAGACAACTTTGAATGTTTTTACGAATTATTTCTTCTTGGACCTTTAATTAATTCGACAAACTATTTAAAACTGTCATGTTTCATTTTGATGTAATCTGCCATAATGAATATTTGCAATAAATTGAAATATTTTATCGGACATTTATTCTTTTATTAAAATTTTTATAGTTCTACTTTTCTACGCCATAATAAAAGCATTGTAATTAAAAAAAATTGTTTGTGATTTTAATTTTTTATTTATTACTTTTTGGTTCATAAAGAAAAGTTGCTTAGGTTTGATGGTTTTCAAAATGTGTATATTTAGGTAAATATTTTTTTAGCAAATATTCTACTTCATAAACAAAGATCTTAAGAGATTCCATGAAATATTTAGAAAATTCTATAAAGTTTCTAAAAGGTGAAATATAATTTCTAAATATTTCTTTAGGTTTCTAAAAAGTTTCATCAAGTTTCTAAAAGGATCTATGAAGATTTCAGAAGATTTCTTGAAATTTTTAGATGCTTTCCTGAATTTTCTAGATATTTTCATGAAGTTTTAAAAATTTTGATGAAGATTTCCTAGATTTTTCCATTATGTTTTCAAAAAGTTCTACGAAGTTTATACATAGAAAGTTCCATAAAGATTCTAAAAGGTTATTCATTCAGTTTCTTCAAAAGTTCTACGAACTTTCTAGGTATAAAGTTCTATGAAATTTCAAGAAAGTACCATTAAGTTCCTAGAAGGTTTTATGAAGTTTCTGAAAAGTTCCATTAAGTTTTTAGGAAGTTTCATGAAAACTCTGGAAAGTTCTATGAACAGAAAGTTCCATGAAGTTTCTAGAAATTTCCGTGAATATTTTAGAAGTTTTCATGAAGTTACTATAAAGTTCCATGCACATTGTAGAAGGTTTTATGAAATTACTAAAAGGCTTCATAAAACGTTCTAGAAAGTTTCATAAAGACTCTACACGGTTTCATGAATGAAAAGTTCCATGAATTGTCTAGAAAGTTCTGTAAAGATTCTAGAAGGTTTCATTAAGTTTCTATGAAGTTCCATGAAGGCATTAAAAAGTTTCATTAAATTTTTTTTTAAATTCCACGACGTTTCTAGAAAATTTGAACTTTTGACTAATTTTCAATCATAACACATTTTGACATTTGCAATATGAATAATTTTTTACTTATTTCTGGTCAAGCACGAAACACCAACTTAAAAGGCGCGCGCTTGCGCGCGCAGTCTACATCTAGTGCACATAATATCTATGATTCTATGCTGCCTATGTAACACTTTATTACGTAGTGATACCAACAATACGGCTTTTGAAACTCAATCACCAATCAAATAACAACTATAAATATTGCCACTAACTAAACATATATATGCTGCTAGATCTGGCCAATTGCATAGAAAAAAGCCATAAATAAAAGAAGAAGAAGAAGAATTAGATGATCTTACAAATAAAAAATGAATTGACAGTTAACTTCATTTTTAAAAATTTTATTAATTATTTAAATAATTTTTTTATTAATTATTAATTTAACACCAGTTTATCCAAAAAAGTTCATATAGGACTCGTTGGATACGGATTTTGGTAAGCATTGGAATGGTATTTCTAAAATTATTCTAATTTTATTTATTCGTGAAATAGTTCATTTTTTATTAACTTTTGTTAGTTAATTAATTAATATCTCGAAAACAAAAAATAATGCAATCTCAAAAATTTAACCATCGATTTATTAGGACTTATAAACAACATTCATGATTTTTTTCATGCTTCAAAATGAGGGAGAACATGTTTAAAAGTTATAAATGAATTTTATCATCATCATTTTACGCGACTAATATCTTAATACCCTACACTATAAAAAATGCAAAAAAAGAAAAAATCGATTTTATTGACCGGTCACATTGTTATCCTCCCTTAAATTGTATATTTTTTCAAAACTAGCCGTCTTCGTTGCTTCTGTTCCTTTTTCAATTACCATTTTATTCATTTCATTTTAAAAAATGAATTGATTTCTTCATGCTTTTTTTATCCCATATCGATTCAAAATGTAAAGAAAAAATTTATGAATATGAAATAAGAGAGAGAGAGTGATTTCCGCTATAATCTCTCTTGCACTAATCATTTTCTGCTTTTTTTATTTTTAAATTATATTCAACTTTATGGTACTACGTCCTAATTTGCTTATAATTGATTATAGTCTGTTGATAAAATACTTTATCATTGGATTTTATTTAGGATCTCTATTTTATAAACTTTTTAGATAAATTATTTAAATTTCTGATAAATTGTTAATTATAATGTGAAGTTAATGAAAAAAAAATTTTCAGTCTTTTAAAATAGACACTGAAATGGTAATTTAAAAACTTACATTCTGTAAATCATGAATTTAAAAAAAAATCATCAAAAAATTTCTTCAAAAACAATGTTTTTCACTACCTACAGTTGTAATTATGTTTATTTTTCTTTTTTATAAATTATGTATTAATAACAAAGGAAAATAATATATTATAATATTTAAGTGTTATTAAGTTGAGAGACATATTTTAAAATTATCGCGCGCTAATTATTTTGTATAATCAAGGCTACTTTCGAAGCTCCACAGAGCTGTAGAAAGTGCAGTTTTCGTTAGGGGCGTTGTGAAAATATTATGATTCTAGTTCCGACGATAGTGGTATATGTATGCCATAGAAATGTGAGCTTAATCGGTGCAATAGTTTTTCTTTTATAATGTCCGACAGGTCAAAAAACGTTGTTTTGAGAAAAAGCAAATTTACGAAAACATGCCCTTTTCAAGGAAATACCCCCTTACGTGTCAGGATATATAGGCCAGTCAATAAAGACAAAAAGTGCCACTAATTGCTTACAGATTTTTCTAAATGGATTATGGTAGTTTACGGGAGTAGTATAAAGACCCCATAGTTTGCTCTCGATTTCCGGTTGCAGAAATTGTTATAAACAATGGTCAAAGTTAGTAAAACGTGGTTTTTTGGTGCTCGTTGCTTTCTTTTAAATTTTACAGGACAAAGTTGTTATTAAAAAGAAAAGGTATTAAAACTATCTGCAAAATGGTGGGTCGAAAGTTAAAATCGGATTATTTGTTTAAAAGTTATTTAATTTAAACCATTACAAATGGTACTTTTTGAATTGTTTAATAACTTTGTTAATAATAATCCGATTGGAGTGAAACTTTCTGAAAATGTGCCCCTCGCGATACTGAACAAAATGAAAAAACTTTGAACCCAATCGGATATATAGTTTATAAATTATTCCATATGTTAATTAAAAACATTTTGTTTTTCAACCTTATTTCTACAGAACGATATGGAGCGAATTCAATTTTTTTTTTGCCTTCAAGGGTGGCGCTCCAACTCTGTCGCAAAAGCGACTTCGTCCATTCCTGCGGACATCCTGCGTTATCAGTTTTAAAATAAAACGAAAATCAATGTCAAGCGGAATCAACAGCACACCAGAAAAGAAAACAATAAAAAGTCAATAAATAAAATAAAAAGTAAAATAAACAAAGTCAAAAATAAAATTGTAAAAAGACAGATGAACACACAAAATATAACATAAAAATGTAAAAAGAATAAAATAAAAAAAAACAGAAAATTGTAAAAAGACAGTAAAAGACAAAATAAATAATAAAATGAACAAATAAATAATTAAAAACTGTATACTGTTAACTTCGCCTATCTGCGGCCATCGAGATCCTTTCTCATCATAACAGAGATGATAAAGGTCTCGATGAGCCGCCAGTTTTCCTGGGACTGGATCATCAGCGCTACCATGTTCTCCGGTGCAACTGTAGCGTTTACACCAGTGAACATGACCTGCCTCTCCAAGTCCCATTGACTGCAGGCAAAAAGGGTGTGCTCTGCGTTGTCCACAGGGAACTGCAGTAAGCACACACCTCACTCTCTCTCTTCTTAAAGCGCTGCAGGTACGAATTAAAACATCCGTGACCTGTTAGCGCTTGTGTCAAATAGTAGGAGACCTCTCCATGGTTCCTACTTAACCAAGTGGCGAGTGTTGGTATAAGGCGATAAGTCCATCGACCTTTTACCTCCCCGTCCCATCTTTCTTGCCATTTTTCGACGAGCCTGTGCCTCGCTTCGAAGCGGATGCGGTCCTTGCTGGGTCGATCTTCCTCTTCACAGGAATTCGCCTCTTTGAGAAGGAGGATAATTTCCTTCCTCTCATGCGCCAAAAGATCTGCTGGCGGGACACTTGCAAGGACCTGCACAGCGCTCGTAGATACTGTCCGATAAGCAGAGGCGATACGTGAAGTAATGCATCTCTGCGCCGACATCTTTTTACAGATGGTTGAACATCTGTTTGTTCTCAGAGAGGGGGCCCACGCTGGTGCTGCGTAAAGCAGTTTAGCGTGGGCGACACTCGCCACCAGTCTCCTTTTCTTCTCACGGGGGCCTCCAACATTTGGCATCACCCATGTTAAATTAGCCGCACATTCGATCGCCTTGTTCGACGCCGTAGCCATGTGGTGATGGAAGTTTAACCTTCCGTCCAGTTCCACACCAAGGTACTTTATCTGTCTCCTCCACTTAACCTCGAATTCGTCTATCACGATTCGTGGGGATTTATAACCACGTCTGTCTGTGACCAGCAATGCTTCGGTTTTTTCCAGAGCCATTTGAAGACCTCTGGTTTCCAGCGAGCATTTTGCTAGCCGCAGACATTCGTTCACAAATGTCCCCAGAGCTTCCGCCGAGTCGGCAGCGCACACGATCAACGCGTCGTCCGCAAAGCCGACGATTACCGCACTTTCGGGCAGGTCGATTCTCAGGAAGTCATCGTAAGATACATTCCATAAAAATGGTCCTACCCTCGAGCCTTGAGGGGCCCCACGCTGCATCTCTTCCTTGAGAATGCAGGTGTCTCCCTCGTAAATAACCCACCTGTCGCTTAGATAATTATCCATTATCCGCAACAGGTAGGGCGGTATACCCTTCTGTATCATCGACTCGATGAGATCTTCCCATCTCGCGGAATTGAACGCGTTCCGTATGTCTATTGCTACCAACGCGCAGAAGCTCTTCTTTTTATCTGATCCCAATTTGTTTTTCCCTTCTCTGGCGAGGTCCACAACTGCCTTTACAGCTTCAACTGTGGACCTACCTTTGCGGAATCCAAATTGGTTATCGGATAGACTATTCTCTCCGGTCAAGTGAGATTGCATTCTCTGCAGAACCATGTCCTCTAGAAGTTTGCCCATCGTATCCAACAGGCATATAGGCCTGTAGGATGAGAACTTATCTAGAGGTTTGTCACCCTTTCTTAGGAGGACCTCTTCCAGTCTGGAAAGAACTCTCCTCTCTCTAGGCAGCGATTGAAGATGTCCAGCAAAATCTGGGGGGAAGCAACAATCACCTCTTTTAGGATCTTGTTGCTTATCCCATCGATTCCAGGCGTCTTGCCTGTCTTCAATCTTCTACCTGCTGCTTCCAATTCAAGAGTAAAGAGTTCTTCCTCTGTGACTATGCAAGAACTCCAGTCCTTCCTAAGCCACGACTCTGCAGGAGAAAACAGGGCTTTTATTACCTTTCTGACCCAATCGGGATTGTCCAGGCAGGGGGTCTTTTGCCTCGTTACTAATTTCTTAGTAACGATTTTAAAAGCCAGACCCCATGGGTCCTTCTCGACGTCCTCGATTAGGTCCTTCCAGCTACGGCGTCGCGACGCGCGGATCTCTTTGCTGAGGTTCTTTTTGGCCTCCTTGTAAGCTTCCTTGAGCAAAGGATCTCCCTTAGATCTGGTATATGTCCTTCTTGCTCTAAAACATGCCTTTCGCAAATAGGCCAACCTTTCTGATCACCAGTGCAAGGATCTCTTCTTGGGAAATGTGCCATTGCGACGCGGCATTGACGCATCGCAGGCGGTGACGATTATATTTTTCACTGCCCGCACTTCCCCATCAAGACTGTTCGGCCTCCTTACCCAGCCCAACTCTTGAATTAAGCGGGCTTCTAGAAGGGACTGACCGAACATCTCCTTGTCGAGTCTCTTAGTGTTCCACAAGGGGCTTTTTCGACTAGGAGCTTCCTGTCTTCTGCCTCCTCGTGTGTCTCCCACTGAGACTGAGAACTCGATGTACTGGTGGTCACTTGCTGTATAATCCTCAGAGATCCGGCAGTCGCATATGCGGCTAAATAATTTAGAAGAGGCGATCGTGATGTCGATGATTGACCCGATCATATCTCTTCTAAATGTCCACGTTTTCCCCCGGTTTACAACTACTAGGTCGTTCCTGGAGATCATTTCGGCGGTCAGAACTCCTTTTTTATCGAGCCTCGTCTCGCCCCACTCTGGAGACTTTGCATTAAAGTCGCCAGTGACGAGAACATCCAACTTGGAATCTCGTAGGCTCAATTCGAGGTCCTTTATATCGGATTCGAAGTCTGTCAGTGGATCATTTCGCGAAAAGTAGGAACTATACATACGTATGTTAGCCACCTCCACCCAAACAAATCCACTGCTCGTCTCCAGGAACTTGTCAACCCGCAATTCTGGGTTGCACACCTTGATGGCGGCTCTCTTCGCCTTGTCCTGATACCAGGGAGTGAGATCGCCTCCTCGATACTGTTTACTGCAGAACAGGATATCGATCTCATTTTCCCTGGCTGTTTGCATCAGGAGGACACTAAACACTAAACGCAATCTTATACATACATACATTTTAAAAATATTTATCGCTCGCAAGGATCGAACCCGCAACCTAACGCACCGAAATCTAACAGGCTATTCATTACCCTACGCTTACATGAGAGTCTAAGGAAAAATTAGTCTCATAAGTTGTATCTTCAAAGAAATTTAGCCGACCGTCGGCCCGGCTTGAGCCGACCTCTAAGAAGTGGGTTTCTTAATATTTTGACTGCCACAGTTTTATTAATCACCATTTTGTTTAAAGTATATCCCAACTGTAATTGCTAAATCACAGGTCATGTCAACCTACGATCCCATAGTCGGCCCAACTAGGGCGACCAAGGTTGGCCCAACTGTGGCTGCCGACCGTCATGCCAGATGGTCGGCACAACTATGGCAGCCAAGGTTGGCCCAACTGTGGCTGCCGACCGTCATGCCAGATGGTCGGCACAACTATGGCAGCCAAGGTTGGCCCAACTGTGGCTGCCCAAGTCATGCCGACCGTTGTCCCTCATAGTTGGCCAAAACTAGAGCTGCCGACCATCGTGCCCGATGGTTGGCCCAACTATGGCAGCCACAGTTGGCCTGACTATGGGGGACTATGCCGATTGTATTTTTAGAAATTTTAAATAAGAATTAAAATTTAAATTATGATAAATTAATATAATAACTAGCGATGTATTCCTCGCTCGCTAACGCTCGCTCGGTTAAAATTGTACTTATTGTTGTTTACTTACTGTAGTTTATGTATATTATATTTATAATTTATGTTTTAAATTAATATCTTATTAATATTGTATAAAATTTATCATAAAATTGAAAAAAAATGTTACATAAAAATAGTTTGTAAGACTTTCTAAAAGCATATATGCAAAGTATTTTGATTTATTTGAAAATAGATTTTCCAAGGACGGTGTCGAGGGCACGGGGTTGGTGTCGTTTTTGGAAATTTGTCAACTTAATATAATAGAAGATGTTTCGTTTTAAAATAAGAAATGTTAAAATTATTAAGTTAAAAACATTTGATTTTAATGACACTTAAAATTAGACACAATATTATAGGTTACTAACTAAAAATTGAAAAAACAACAATAAATAATAAAAAATAATAATAAAAAATTGAAAAAATCAAAAAATTCTTAAAAAATTGCAAAATAACCCTTTTTCGGAATAAAACTGAAAAATAACCCTTTTTCGGGTTAAAATTGAAAAATAACCCTTTTTTGGGTTAAAATTGAAATAGTTTGTAAGATTTTCAAAAAGCATATATGCAAAGTATTTTGATTTATTTGAAAATAATTGAAAATAGATTTTTCAAGGACGGTGTCGAGGTCACGGGGTCGGTGTCGTTTTTCGAAATTTGTTAACTTAATATAATAGAAGATAATTAATATTATAGTATTAACAAAATAATTCTTAAAAAAATTACCTATTTCAAATTATTCATAAATATTCTATTTTATAATAAAATAATAATGAACAATTTTTTTCATATCGAATCACTTTGGCGTTGACAGAAAATTATTATAAAAATAAAACTTATTTAGATAAGAAAATTAGTCAATTTGAAATAAATTTTGCATTTAAATTATCATGTATTTATATTTTAATTATTTAAACGACCATTATATCCCATAGTCGGCCCAACCATGGCTGCCAAGGTTGGCCCAACTGTGGCTGCCGACCGTTGTCTTCAACGGTTGGTCCAACTATGGCGGCCAAGGTTGGCCCAACTGTGGCTGCCGACCATAGTTCCCCATAGTCGATCCAATTGTGGGTGCCCTAGTCATGTCGGCCATTGTTCTCCATAGTCGGGCCAACTAGGGCGGCCAAGGTTGGTCCAACTGTGGCTGCCCAAGTCATGCCGAACATTATCCCCCACAGTCGGCCCAACTATGGGAACCATGGTTGGTCCAACTAGAGTTGCCGACGTTAAAGCCATAGACGGGACACCTTTGGGTGACAATATTTACCATGGTCGGCCCAATTAGGGCGGCCGACTCTCGTGCAGCCCTAGTTGAGCTGACCATGGGCCAACCAACCATCTCTGGCGGCCGACCGAAATTCGCATCTGGGTGTCAGAACTTGACAAATACTATACATAAACAATTAAGAATGAAAAAGAAAAGAAAACTGTAATGTTCTTGAATCAGCTACTAGAACTGTAAAGTGAAAAACTACAATAATGCAGTTAATTTTTTACAAAATCTATTGAGATAGGGCTGGTTGGACGCAGAATTTAATAGCGCTAGAAGAAAAAAATGTTTAAATTAAAATTAACGATGAAAACATCAGTTAAAGTTGAAAAATTGCGAGAAAAATGAACATTTTTGTAATTTTTCTCTTATAAATATTAATTTAAACAAAAATATCGAATATGGGCTAAAAAGCTTTGTTTCTCAGTTTTAAAATGAAAAAAAAATTTCAAATCGGTGCAGAAATAAGGAAGTTACAAAAGTTTTTATGTATGAACATACGTAAAAATGGTTTTCTGGCTCTAAAATAAAAATTGTGGGTGTTTGGAGAATTTTATATATACACCATTCTTCTTAGTTTTTTTACCTACAACTTCATAAGAAGTATATTAAAAAAAAATTTTTTTGTAGCACCAAGTAATTTGTGTTAGATACATTTAAAAAGCAAGAAAATTACAAGTAATCTACAATAAAATATAATTTTGTACAACATGAAAATTGTACATAGTGCTACACGAATGTGTATAAATAATTTTAATAATTTTTAAAAATAAAATAACATCAAAAGACTTAATATTATATGCAATTAAAAAAAATTATAAAACTATTTGAATTAATGAAAAAATTTTGTTATTAAAAAAAAATTGTTTAAATAATGATAAAAAAAAATTTTTATTAAAAATATAATTCCATTTTTGAAAAGAGATGAAAAAATACCATAAAAATAAAACAATAAAGATTAAAATCGGTTAATAATTAACGGACTTACAACAACTTTTGTAAATTTGAACGGACGATTTCAGTTTTGTGGCGGGTGTCTATCCGCGCTACCGAGTTCCCCCATCTACAAATGTAAAAAAAGTTAATTTGTTTATAAAAAAAACTAGTATTTTTCATAAAAAATTTCTGAATTTTTTTTTGTTAACATTTTTTTAAAGTTGAAGAAATAACAAATTTTTCATGTCTTAACAAAATTTTTCTAAATACAATAGTTTTTGAGCTATTCTTAATTGAAAATAAATCTGCTTTTGACTCAACAAAATTTTGAAAATTCGTAACTCAAAAATTTTTTTCGATTAAAAAAAACGTATCTCTTATTTTTTATAAAGAATAAGAAAAAATAAATTTACCCGAATTTTAAACCTCGACTATAATTCATATTCAGCTTCCAGAAAAGTTGATTCGATTCGCTTGAAGCTCGTTACTTAGGGGTTTTTTGGGTTGCTAATTACAAATATGACGTCAGATTTTCAAAATTTAAAATGGTGGATCCAATATGCCGACCCAATATGGCGGATAATTTCAAGACTGATGCGATTCGGTCGAAATTTGTTTCTCGGGGGTTTTCGGGGTCGCTGAATTCGAATTTGACGACAGATGAACCCAAAAATCTTAAATACGATGAAATTAAATTTTTTTGAAAGCTCTGTTTGGAACCTTATTAGGCCTATAAGTGATTTTTAACTGGACTGCGAAGGGGTTAAAAATTATATAGGCAAAATGCAAAATTTATGTCCTTAAACATTATGAACATAAAACAAATAAAAATCTATTCATTTCGCCGAAAGAATTAAGATAAAAAAATTTTGGGGGTGGGTTATAACCCCATTTTATGGAAAAAATTAGGGGGGAGGGTTGCGTGTACTGGTCATGTAGTACACGATTTATGCTATAATTTAAAACTTTTTTGAAGTTTTTACCACGTCAGGTTAAAGAGAAAAATCATTTTAAACACCCATAAAAACATGTTTCTTGGGGGTTTTTACCCCCACTTTTTTCAAAATCCTGACATGCTAGGCAATTTTAAGATCCGGGATCGTGTTCAGCTCCCAAAAGTACATTAGAAACCATTCTGATATCAAGATAAAAGAAAAAAGTTTTATTTTGTAGGCCTTTGTGATTTATTACGTTTACTGAAGCCATATATACAAATTTGCATTACACTTATGACCATTACACTGTTGACATTTTGCTCGTTTTTCGCTTTTAAAATGAAAACGGTTATACTTATATCGACGGGGTTGGTCTCAGTCGAAAGAGAATCCAAAAATAAATTAAATTCCATACCGATATAAAATTCAAAATATTTTCAAACCATTTTCAAGGCGTTACACTGTTGACAGAAATTCAATTACGAAAGTGTTTCTTCTTTTTCTGCCTCCATGACAAACACGGAAAGAAATTTAGTAGCAATATTTGATAAATCTGATAGGAAATTTTAGTATTCTCTTTTTCAAACGCGGAACATTTGGGTTTGATAACGAAAATCGGTATATTTTTACCAATAGTCTTTTTAGTAAATATATTCCAGAAATTGAAATTATTATTTCGTAAATTGATAAATTTATATGAAAATTTGGAAAGATTATTTCGAAATTTGTTAAAACTATACTAAAAATTCGAAGTGGTTCAGTCGTGACAGATGACGACAGAAACACCAATAGATTCTACGCCAAAGTTTTATCTCTTTCTCATCTCGAGGATAGACGAGGATATGAACTTTTAAATGCACACACACACATACACCGCATTGTTTTACATCGATTGGCTTATTTTTATTCCTAACCTATACTAACGATAATACGTATAACATTCGCAGGATAACGCTTCATATACAAATTTACGCTCATGTGAAAAACTGATGTGACCATTCTTATATACTAACCAGACATATTTTTCACCGCTTATGAGTAAGGTGAAATTATATCAAAACATGTTTAAAAATATAAATAAAAATCATTATTTATTGGGAAATAATTAAATATTTTATTATTTTTTGAAGAACAATTTTTTTTACTGATTTATTGTAAAATATTCGAAATTAATTATATAAAAGAAATTCAGGTCTGTATCAAGATAATAGTAAAAAGGGGCTTGTCTAAAGAGCTTCGTCAGTCTTCGTTACCACTCGGTGACGATCGGGCAATTCCGAACGTTCAACTTCGGCAAATTTCGTCGAATCTCGTTAACTTTGATATTTCTTTTTCAATTTTCATATCAAATATATCAAAATCTGAAATAATTATATCATTTTATACAATTCTAATTACGAAATTTGAAATATTTGGTTAGAAAAATTGATAAAGAGCTTATTAAAATTTGACATTTTTGTGTTTCAATAAAAAGATTTCAGATTTCGTAAATATTATATCAAATTTTCTTTCCAACTATATTAAATATTCTTATTTTAATCTCAATCATTCTTAAAAATAGTATCGAAAATCGTTATCATGCCAAAATGTTCCGCAATTGTAACCAAATATACTAAAAAGTAACACCATAATATCAAATATTGCTACAAACTTTCTTTCCGTGAACGAGCAGATTTATACTTATATCGTTTTTTTTACACACTTCGTTGTTGTGTTCTGCTGCTTATGCGATGGTAAAGAAATTTTTTTGCTCATAAGGTAATTTAAATAGCAGGTAAAAGTAGGAAATTCTGCCGGCAAAACGTAAAAATACAAAAGTGAGGGACACGTCATTTTCATTTTTTGGAAATTGTATAAAATAAAAATTAATTACCAACACTAAATTCTCTTTAAATATACAACTAATACTTCACGAAACATTTTTTTAATCTGATTTAAACACTACACTACCGTCCGAAATTGTGCGAACTCTGCTTTTTCAACAACTATAAAACTGTTCATATCTTCAAAAATATTAAAACTAAAATTTTTTCCTCTTTATTTTATTAACGTTAATAAAATTCTGAAAGGAATGACACCTTGACAAAGAGAATATGTTAATTTTTCAATTAGATATCTAAGAAAAACCCAATTTTCAATGTTTTTACTATTTTTTTTATTTCTCTGGCAAAAATTAATGTTTTTAAACGTTCTTAGGCTCATTGAAATCGTATTTTGTTATGCAATTCAAATTATATAAAACAATTCATGTACACATTCCTCCCTAGCGTATGCAAACCGTGAAAGTTGGCTCATAAAATGTCAAAAAATTGTGATTAATATTTATATGACAAAAAATGATCAGTAAAATGTATAAATCTTAAATTTACTCACATAAATCAGAGAAGTTTAGAATGATATATTTACTTGATTTTTAAACATTATATTTTATTGTAGAATTAAATTTAAATTTTTTGACATTTTATGAGCCAACTTTCACGGTTTGCATACGCTAGGGAAGAATATGTACATAAATTGTTTTATATAATTTGAATTGCATAACAAAATACGATTTCAATGAGCCTAAGAACGTTTAAAAATATTAATTTTTGCCAGAGAAATAAAAAAAATAGTAAAAACATTGAAAATTGGGTTTTTCTTAGATATCTAATTGAAAAATTAACATATTCTCTTTGTCAAGGTGTCATTCCTTTCAGAATTTTATTAGCTTTAATAAAATAGAGAGGAAAAAATTTTAGTTTTAATATTCTTGAAGATTTGAACAGTTTTATAGTTGTAGAAAAAACAGAGTTCGCACAATTTCGGACGGTAGTGTATATTTTCGATATTTCATTCATTTGAACATTGAAAATGTCTCCGGGGGCGCATTACACTTATGACATTTTGCCTGCTTTTTGTTCTGCCAATATTATGAAAATCACTTTTATGTCCTTGTAAGTAGAAAAATTATTGAAAATTATTGCTTTTTACTATATAAACAAATTAATTTCAACTAAGGTTATATCAAATAATTTTTTTTGGCAAGGGACACGAATATGACAATTTAAATGAAATGAGCCGTATATTTATATAAACATTTTATCTTACATTATAATATTATTTCTAAAAAGTAGTAAAATATTTTTTTGTGTTTATTTTTATATATGTTTTTTGTTCAAATTGTTCGAAACTATAGTTGGGCACAATAAAAATGAAAATTTATTAACACAATCATAACGCCATTAGGCCTTCTCCTTTCAACATTATTAAAAATTGATGATTAATTTTGATTCTGAATCTAACAAGACTTTATAGCATTTGTACTGCACAGTTTGATAATGTAAAAAATGTCCTTATCAGGAAACTTTAAAGGTGACGCACAGAAAAACGTTAGAAGGTCATACATATGGAGTAGCGTTAATAGCTTGGAGCCCAGACAGTAGTCATCTTATAGCTTGCGGACCCGAGGATTGTCCAGAGTTGTGGCTTTGGAGTATTGACACTCCAGACTGTGATCTTCGAGTAAAATTAACGCAAAGCACCGAAGATTCCCTTACAGCCTGCGCTTGGCATCGTGATTCCAATAAGTTTGTTACAGGAGGAATGCGCGGTCAATTTTATCACTGCGTAAGTCGTGTTTTTTTTCTCAATGAATTATTTATTTCTAATAGTTAAGTGAAGGTTCAGACAAATATTTCATACTTCTTCTATTCAGGATATGGATGGAAACGTCTTGGATTCATGGGAAGGAGTACGAGTTAAAGGTCTGTGGTGTAGAAGTGACGGTAAAACTGTTCTTGCTGCTGATTCCCACCATCGCATTAGAGCCTATAATTTTGATGAATTGTGCGATTTTACGATGTAAGTTTATTTTTCAGAGAAAGTTTTTTTCATTTCAAAAATAATTGTAATCGAAAAAAATGTTAAATATTTAATTGAGTCAAATGGTGAATTTTTGATTATTAGATTGCAAGAAGACCATCCTGTGATGTCTTTTAGTGTTAACAAGGCCGATCGACAAGCTCTACTTAATGTAGCTAATCAAGGAGTGCACCTTTGGGATTTACAGGACAGATGCTTAATTAGACGTTTTCGGGGAGTAACTCAAGGTCACTTTACTATTCACAGTTGCTTTGGAGGCGTCAATCAGGATTTTATCGCATCTGGAAGTGAAGGTACATAATACTGATTTCATTGTATACTCCCAGGAGTCTTTACAATTTTTATACAACACTATTAAAACCTTACAAAGGTATCTCACAACTCTATTTGCGGCTGTAGACAGACTTTATTAGAAGCACTCACATTTGCCTAGACTTTTGGCCAAGGGAGATGAAAACTACAGAAAACTTCTCCCGAGCACAGCCGGCTTATTGACAATCGAGTTGTGAATGTATATTTGGATAGTTATCACAAATGTACAAACCATGGAGTAGTATAAGGAGACCGAACGACGTATATTGAAAATGGACCAAATTTTGGTACCCGCTTAGTTTCATGAAAATACGGAATGGAACACAAGCGCTCTCGTGGGAAGTATGTAAACAGTGGAAAAAATTGGAAGTACGTTGAACATAACCCAAAAATACATTGCTCCTTATTTTTAAAACTTTTACAATGGCTGACTGTGCAGCTGAGTTGGATACAATCAGTGGCGCTAGTGTTCCATTCCGTATTTTTTCAGGTTTAGCGGGTACCGAAAAGTGGTTCACTTTTAACGCATATTTAACGTGGTCGTTGGGGGTCTTTATACTACTCCGTGGTACAAACACATCCTCGATGTCAAACCTCCCGCTTGATATATTTCGATCACAGTGAAAACATCAGTGCTATAGTGCGTCGGACGTGGGTACACAATCGCGTTCACGTCCGACACTCTTAACCTGACTCTACATTGGCTGCGCAAACGTGTACGTGAATGTGAACGTGTGACGTCACCCATTTTAAACTAAAGGCGCATTCAGACCTCTCGGCTGCCTGCCTGCTGCAGTTGCCACGGTAACATAATGGGAGTGAGTGAAACAGACGAAAAATTTAAATTTTCTGCTTCACTCACTCTTATCATGTTTCCATGGTAACTACAGCAGGCAGGCAGGCAGCCGAAAGGTCTGAATGCGCCTTAAGTCTAGAATGGGCACGTTACGCGGTACGTTATAGCGTCACCCTACTGAAAATCCCTGTATAAGATCTTGTACAATTTCCTGTACAGGATCAGCAACTGAACTTGTACAAGTTCTGACCAGTTCCTGTACAGGAAAATGCATACGAATTTGGAACAAGTTCATGTGTGAGATCTTGTACAAGATCTGGTGCAAGATCTTGTACAAGAAAGATATTTGTACAAGAAAATGTACATGATCTTGTACAATTTCATGTATAAGTACTTGTACATGAACACGTTCATGTTCTTGCACATGTATAGTTGTAAATTTTTTTTTTTTTAATAAAATTTGAGATTTTGATAATTTTTAACCACTAAGATTCGTAACTCATGCATGCTAAAAACTATTGCGCAGCTGTAAAGGTTAATGTAAACTATTGCGCAGCCTTTGAAGTTTTTAAATTTTAGTAAAGAAAAACACGAATTAACATGTGCAAGAACATGTACATTTTCTTGTACAAGATCTTGCACCAGATCTTGTACAACATCTCACACATGAACTTGTTCCAAATTCGTATGCATTTTCCTGTACAGGAACTGGTCAGAACTTGTACAAGTTCAGTTGCTGATCCTGTACAGGAAATTGTACAAGATCTTGTATAGGGATTTTCAGTAGGGTAACGTCCTGACGTCACAATGCTAATTCAAATGTGTGATGTCGCAATGTTATTCAAAATGGGTGACGTCTGTATTGCGTTTTCCTTGCGTCAAGGCATTTTGGAGAGCACAGCCGAGGCACTCAGAGGCACTGTCATTGTATAAAAGGGGGACTATATAACCTTAGTTTCTGGTAAAAGGTGCAGATGTCGCCGTTGTAGATCACGATTATGCGCATGTGCAAATTTGAAAATTCAAATTATGCTTTTTTATTTTCATGATTATTATTGTTTTATTAATAATTTTTTGTATTCTCATATGTGGTTTACATAAAGACACAAAAATGATTAATAAAACAATTATAATAATGAAAATAAAAAAGCATAATTTGAATTTTCAAATTTGCGCATGATCATAACCGTGATCTACAAGAGCGACATCTGCACCTTTTACCTGATACTAATGTTATATAGTCCCCCCTTTATGCAATGACAGTGCCTCGGCTGTGCTGGAGAGGGCCTTAAACGGCTTGCACCGCGGCAAATATTATTTGATATTGTTATTCCCAGTAGCGGGCCATTTTTTTCTCAATGCTTTCTTACTCAAAAATGTATGGAGAATACGATGGTATTTTTTTATTTAGATATAACGTGAAGAAGACTGTTTTTTAGGAACATTTTATAAACAAATAATTTTAAAAATAATAAAAAATTTTCAAAACATAAAATATTTTTAAATTCTACATTTCAAGACGAAAAAAATGCTTCTTTGATTTTTAAAATCGGTTAAAAAGAACCCGAGAAAAAAATATTTCAATTGTTAGTAACTTGAACAAAAAAATTTTAAGTAGAAAAAAAATATTACATTGAAAAAAAAAATTTATAATTTTACCCGATCCGTTTGGCAAAACCTGACTCAATTTATGATTGCACATTTTAAGAATACAAGAGATTTTTTTTTATTTTCCCAAGCTGTTTTTGGTAGGTATATAGATTTAATCTTCCCTTGAAAAATAACAAAATAGCAGCGTTTTTCCAAAAACTCTGAAAAACGTTACAATTTTATTATTTTTCAGTAAAATTTTGTTTTCCTGGTTCACTTTATAACGAATTTTATTACGATTATATTTGTTATGTTTTTAAAAGTACCAGTAAACCAAAAGCAAAATAATAATATAATTATAAATAATATGTGATTCTGATAATAATTTTAATTTTGTTCAAGTTTTAAATAAAACGAGACGATTTCTTAGCAAAACTGAGTAAGACTTTATTGAACTATAAAATCGAGAGTGTGCTATTCTAACGATTTCAATTTTCAATGTATATTTTTTTACACATCAAGATGATCCCCTTAAATATATGTTTCGTTTCTGAAAATAATTTAATTTGATGGAATTTTATTTTTAGCACATGGAATTTTGTTATAGTTTTTTCATCTTTGTAAGAAGTGTTTAAATTTAAATTGAAAACAATTTTATAGAAAGAATATTTTTGTATGTATGTATTTCAGATAGGAAGAAAAAAAATTCTAGAAACAAAAATGTGAAGAAATTAAATTAAATGTCTTTATTATCGAAAACATAAATGCTTTTTAGAAACTTAAAAATGTAAATGAAGATGAAACATACCTTAAAATAAATTTGCAGATAATAAAGTGTACGTGTGGCACATAAGACGAGAATCTCCAATTGCTACACTTACAGGACATAGCAGAACTGTAAATTGTGTCTCTTGGAATCCAGTCTATCATCAAATGATGGCGTCAGTATCTGACGATTGCACAGTGCGGATATGGGGTCCACGATCTGCTTCACCAGAGAGAACAGATAATGGTGAAAAATTTTCTTCTCTGTAGTTTTTAAAGAAAGAAAATAATTTGAAAATTTTATAAATTATACTAGCAAATTTAAACGAGCGCAAGCGCGCCAAATTGGGTATGTGGTTGTTTGTTATAAAGAAATTAAAATTAATATTATCAATAATAATTTAAATTTATTAGAATATTATTGCATATTAAATGATAATGAAAATTATATGTTTATATAACACTAGTTTACAAAAATTTTGACCTGCGTAATTTCACTGTCATTTCTCATGTAAAATTTTCTTCTGAATCCGAATATGAAGTCAGATATTAAGAAAGTAGAACAGTTTTCGAGATATAGCTAAATTTCAATTTTTTGAGTTTAAAAAAAGTGGGTTCACTAATTTGCAAATATCTCCGAATGTAGTTGGCCGATTTCAATTTTCTTTAAAGCCAATTAAAGGTGATTAAATTTCCAATAAAAACGAATTTATAACATTTTTTAATCAGATTGACGGTTTATGAGATATTTACGAATTTGTCTAGAATTACACATTATTTTTAACAAATTTTTAGAAAACGATTGACTTTCCTTGTAAATTGCGTCATAAAAAACGTCATTGCTTACGGGTTTTTTTTTTGGACGTTAAAGTATGATCTCATACGAAGAAAATAAGCCATTGCAGATCAAAACTGAACAAAAAATATAGAAGATATAAAAAACTTTAGTAAAAATACAGAAATATTTTTGTTGGTTTCTTATTCGAGAAACAGATAATGACCACAAAAAAAGTCCAAATCCAGTTTGAGCCATTTTTAATGCTTGAAATTTTTTTAAAACCTTAAACTTTGATATATCGTTAATAAATTGTTATGTCATATTTGTTAAAAATTTAAATAATTTTTAATTTTACCTAAGCTGAACTTATAATTGTTCCCTATTCTAATTCCTCAATTTAACTTAGCTAAATTAACTAAGTTGGGAAGTTGGGAATATCATTATTAAATGAATGATTTAAAAAAAATACAATATGCAAATTATTTATTTAAAAATGCTGAATGTTCTTAATTATTATCATTACAAGACAATCAAGCAATTATGAAATCTATTTCATAAGATTTGGTAAGGTTACTTTATTTTATGTTGTGGTGGAGTTTCCAAATTTTCTTCGTTTATTGATGGGTGTCACTGTTGAAACTTAGACTTCCGTATATATTAGAACTGTATTTTAATACATGAACTCCGTACGTATAATTTTTGGGACTGCCTTCGTAGTGAAAGGTTTTCCTTTATATATTAATATTTTCCAATGTATTTCTCGCGGCGGTACCAGCTCGCCTCTTTGGATTAGATTCATAATCGGTACCTCACAGACACGAAAAGTGTTTATTGCTTTTTTCTATGTGTTGGTGACTCTGTATGTTGATTTCCTTGTTTGTAGATCGTCTTTCATAATTCCAAATATCAAGAACATTACAATATTACAATTTTACATATTGATTATTTTTAAATATTACTTACATAATTATTTATTTATAAATTCATTTGTTTATTTATAAATAATTATCTATTTATAAATATATTTGTTTATTTATAAACAATTGTTTATTCACAAATATTTGTTTATTTATAAATATATTTAATTATTTAAAAAATTAATTTTACATAAATATTTATTTATTTAATTTATTTATTGACATTAATTATTAATAAATATTATTATTATTTTTTTTTATTAACAAAAATGTTAAGATGACGTGACAAAATCATAAAATTCGATAAAAAGTAATTTTCTGTATTTTTACTGACACACCTGTCTTAAATGAAGAAAAAGTTGGTCCCTGATGCCGAAAAAAAACTCATATATTTTGAATCTCTGAACACTAAATGAACAAAATTTCAAAGATTCAAAATCGTAACCGATCCTCCTGCATGCCTTTTTATGTATTTATTGTTTTTTTATGCATTATAATGAAAAATTGCTTCATTACGATGTGCAGATCAGTTGAAATTACTAGTGCAATCTTTTTATACTTATTAAATGTAAAAATAATAATAATACATAACTATAATTTTTGGGAATGAAAGTTGGATGATCAATATTGTAATCTTAAATCCGCACTGTCAACAAAAATAATAGGAGAGTATTTTCCATAGAACACCGCAGATGCAAACATTAGATTATCCAAATTTTCTATCACTTCTTATTCTTATTAATATACGCAACATTAGTTACTGCTATTGGAATTTGTATTTGTATCGTGTAAGAAATTAAATGATAACAAGTTGGCTAAAATTAGTTAAAAGTTTTGTAGAGTTTTGTAGTTGATTTATTTTTAATCACGCGTTTTGTCATGATTAAAATAGAAAGTTTGTACCTTATGTGGTAAAAAAATTGTTTGCAAAGACGGTAATTTATAAATTTTTTTCTTCACAGAAAGTCATAAAAAGATCTTTCAAACTTTTATGAATAAAAGTTTTTCTTTAAGTAATTTGAAATTTCCAACGATAGAATTGCCGTTGATAAGTTCAGATAATATTGTTTGTGAAATATAAACATAAATACACATGTGTGTATAAATATACACACATGCTCGATACAAAATTTTGAATTATTTCAAGAAAAATTTCTATTCTCATAAGTTTTGATCAGCTTTTCTTGGTTTACTGTGATGAAAAAAGTTTCTAAATTACCGTCTTTGCAAACAATTTTTCTACCACACAAAGGCACAAATTTTTTTATATTTCAATCATGACAACAGGCGTGATTTAACTTGTAGTAATAAGTCATTTTTAAATAGATTAAAAATAAATCAACTACATCTACAAAACTTTGAATCAATTTTAGCCAACTTGTTATCATTTATTTTCTTACACGATACAAATACAAATTCTAATAGCAGTAACTAATGTTGCGTATATTAATAAGAATAAGAAGTGATGGAAAATTTGGATAATCTAATGTTTGCATCTGCGGTGTTCTATGGAAAATACACACTTATTATTTTTGTTGACAGTGCGGATTTAAAATTACAATATTGATCATCCAACTTTCATCCCCAAAAATTGAGGCACCCAATCGAACAACCGGTCGCGAGCTCGGGCCGGACGCTCGGAAGCCAGTCAGCGTACGAAAATGTCAATAAAATTGAAATTCAAAATTTTAATTTTTTAAATATATTACCTTATAGAAAATTAAAAGATGCATCTTTTTTTCTTAATAAGAAAGGCCGTAGCCGGATAAGCAGGGTCCTGCGGCCCCCGCTCAAATTTCGTCGATATTTACAGGATCAATTAGTCTCAGTATGAAACTTTTTTTCGCCAAGTTTCAACTTCTAAAAATAATTTTGAAAAAAGTTATGGCATTTTTAAAAAAAAATTAAAAATTGGATTTTCTCTTAAGCGTTTATAGTTTTTTAATCGGGTAAAAAATATGTTATAGGGGAAGCAAAAATGCATCTAACAAAAATTTGGCGACCATTTTTGTGCAGTGGAAGAGTTAAAAAAAATATTTTTTTTAATGTTTATATTTTTTAAAAATATTAATTGACTTGGCACAATCACCATATTTTTTTCCTACATTTTTTAACATCCAAGAAGCAACATATTTTTTTGGCACCATGATCTGAAGGGTACTTGCCAGTTAAAATTTAAAAAAACTTATTTTTGGCCCCTAAAATGTATGGTATCTCTTGAAAATGGGAGGCCAACATAACCGAGCAAAAAATATGTTAAAAGGACAGCAAAAATGCATTTAAAAAAAATTTGGTGTTCAATTTTCTGCAGTGGAAGGTGTAAGAATATATTTTACTTCTTACTTTCTTTTAAAATTTTTAATTGACTTGGCACAATCGCCCTATTTTTTCTTTCCTTCTTTTTTACGTGCAAATGTGTGCCTTCTTTTGGCAGCTTTATGAGTGAAACTGAACACAGTAAAAAGAGAATCTTATTTTAAGGGCGGAATTAAGTCTTATTTTAAGACGCAACATTTTTAAGACAGGCATTGTTGATTTTAAAAAGGGAGTATGTAAGCTGATTTTCAGAACTTTTTATGTGCTATATTGAAGGCAATTTTTTGGTAAAAGCAGCAGCCCCAAGCTGAATTTAAGACTTAGCTTTTATAAATTAAGACTCAAAGGGAGTTGAATTTCAAACACTCTGTAAATTCAGATTTATGAGTACCTTAAATTCATACAAGGCTCACTTTAAATTAAGACTATGTTGATTTCCAAGAATCATTTAATTTAAGATTAACCTTAATATATATATATAAGTCTAATTATAAGTAATATACAACTATGAGTGTCTAATACAATGCACTAAAAAATAGGATCGTAAATATACATTTAATATAAAAGTTGATTTCCAGTTTACTTAAAACATTGTTTATTCATGATGTCTTCAGGTAAAGTAATGAATCCTGTATGTGCTGCTTGCTGTAGGTTTCTCAAAAAAGTATCTGGTACCAAAAAAGTAGTTGTAACTCAAGATGAAGCAGACAATTTTTCTTTGATTTTCAAGAAGAAAATTGATGTCCAAGACATATTATGTAGTGCTTGTCGCATTAAGACTTATAAGAAAAGAAAATTAAACGATATAAACAATGATTTTGAGCTTGGAAGTTGCGAAAACAATATTTCGGAAGAATCTATTCCTGAAAGTGATACTTCTTCATTGTCATCAGATACAGATGATTCGAATTTTGAATTAAAAATACCGCCTCAAAGAAAAAAATCTATTCAGGAATACGCTACTATGCCATTTTCAAGAACTGTTTCTACGCATAAATATTGTTTTATATGCAATTCGTCCAAACAGTTAAGTAGTAGTTCCACGACCAGCAAGAATCCAATCCTTTGTCAAACTTCGAATTTATATTCCAGAAAACAATCGATGTTGTTCAGAACATCTGATTAAGGAACGTTTTTTCGAGGAAGATTTAAATCGTTTACAAGTTTATTCTAATTCTTCTGAAATAAAAATCTCCGAATTATCCGAATTTATCGAATGTTTAAGTATCAGATGTGATACTACAATTCTTGACATGATAGGTGATTTTTCTTTACCAGAAGAAAAGTTATTTATATTTACTGGTTTGACGTGGGAAAATATTATTGAATTGTGTGAAATGATGACATCAATGAGAGATACCCAAACTCGTACAGTAACACAGGCTCTCGTAATATTTTTGTTAAAATTACGAACGGGAAATTCAAACAAACTGTGCTCTGCAATGCTTCAATTTGACCAAGAGCAGTTGGTATCAGAATATTCTGGAGCGGTAATGAAATCTTTTGAAAAAGATGTACTTCCAACACGATTTGGTATAAAGGCTTTATCAAGGGTTGATCTTATTTCATATCATACCAGTGATATGGCAAAAAAGCTGTACGACTGCACTGACAAGCTAATGATAATTTGTGATGGAACTTATGCCCGTCACCAGAAAAGTAAAAACAATGAGTATCAAAGGAAGTCATATTCCGGCCAAAAAAAAGTTCCTCTCTGTAAACCATTTACGGTTTGTATAACAACTGGAAGAGTCCTTGACATGCTTGGCCCTTATCATGCCACCGAGAATGACGCCTCGATAATGGAAAATGTCATTAGTGATCCTAATGGACTCAGTTCATTAATGAAGCCAGGAGATAT
Organism: Leptopilina boulardi; assembly: GCF_019393585.1. NCBI lineage: Eukaryota > Metazoa > Arthropoda > Insecta > Hymenoptera > Figitidae > Leptopilina > Leptopilina boulardi. The sequence continues at coordinate 1,680,123 of NW_026137966.1, forward strand.
TTTCTTTGTCGATCGTGGATTTCGAGACGTGAAAAATTTCTTGGAATCTGAGGGTTACAATGTTTTGATGCCAGCATTAAAAGAGAAAATCAGTTTGGCAAGAAACTGCAATCTGATTTTGATTTTTCAGAAGAAATTATTCTGAGAATGAAAACTCAAAGAAATGTTGTAAACACCCTAGCTGACGAAGTTGAGGAGAAAGGGTGGAATCGGAAAAAACTTCCGTTTGAGAATGCTTCATCTGAAGATATTATTGATTTTCCGGAATTGACTGAAAAAGATTTGAAAATCTTATTTACAGGCACATACCAGCTATCACAAGCTATTTCATATTTAGCTGAAATGATGAATGACGATGGAACAATTAATTTGCAATTCGTTAAAGATCAAACCAACATTTTGAAAATTTTAATTAAGTCTCGACACATTTCACGGAAAGTTTACAGGTGTTATGTAGAGTATGTGCGAAATGGAATAGGTGTTTCAGGTATCAGACGTTATGCTTGTGAATGCGCAAACGGTCGAAGAACTGTCGGCTGTTGCTCGCATATAGCTACAGTTATTTACTACCTTTCTCATGCTAGGTATTTGACTAAAATCTTAAGACCTGCTCAGATTCTTAGCAAATTATTCGTAAAAGAACATTTTAACGCAGTTATAGAAGAAGATAGCGACGAGGATTAATTTTTTTCGAATGTCGTTGCTCTATCTATAACGTTCTGGATTTTAAAAGAATATTAGTTAAAATTCTTTTTAAAAATATATAAAAATAAAAAAATCCGATTTGTATATAGTGTGAATAATGTATATATGTTATATTTTTATAAAATTCAAAATGAAAAAAAAATTTAAAAAAATTTAAAAAATATTTTTAAAAAATACAAAAAGAGGTACAAATCTGACTGATAACTTCCGCGTAGTGTACCTTGGACAGAATTATGTGGAAAATGTAAATTACTTTGATGAACAAAATTTGATTATCGTCAAAAAATTAGAAGTTTACATTTTCCATTAACTGACAAATATCAGCAGTACAAAATTATTTTTCATAGTGTAAACAGACAAATAGGGTATTCGAGACGATCAATAAGTACTTTTAACGCTCTTTCCATTTTTTTAAATGCATTTTTGCTGTCCTTTTAACATATTTTTTGCTCGGTTATGTTGGCCCCCCATTTTCATGAGATACCATGCATTTTAAAGGCCAAAAATCAGTTTTTTTAAATTTTAACTGGCAAGTACCCTTCAGATCATGGTGCCAAAAAAATATGTTGCTTCTTGGATGTTAAAAAATGTAGGAAAAAAATATGGTGATTGTGCCAAGTCAATTAATATTTTTAAAAAATATAAAAAGTAAAAAAAAAATTTTTTTTACCCCTTCCACTACACAAAAATGGTCGCCAAATTTTTGTTAGATGCATTTTTGCTTCCTTTTTAACATTTTCTTTGCCCGGTGATGTTGGCCTCCCATTTTCAAGAGATACCATACATTTTAGGGGCCAAAAATAAGTTTTTTTAAATTTTAACGGGCAAGTACCCCTCAGATCGAGCTGCCAAAAAAATATGTTGCTTCTTGGATGTTAAAGAATGTAGGAAAAAAATATGGTGATTGTGCCAAGTCAATTAATATTTTTAAAAAATATAAACATTAAAAAAATATTTTTTTTAACTCTTCCACTGCACAAAAATGGTCGCCAAATTTTTGTTAGATGCATTTTTGCTTCCTTTTTAACATTTTCTTTGCCCGGTGATGTTGGCCTCCCATTTTCAAGAGATACCATACATTTTAGGGGCCAAAAATAAGTTTTTTTAAATTTTAACGGGCAAGTACCCCTCAGATCGAGCTGCCAAAAAAATATGTTGCTTCTTGGATGTTAAAGAATGTAGGAAAAAAATATGGTGATTGTGCCAAGTCAATTAATATTTTTAAAAAATATAAACATTAAAAAAATATTTTTTTTAACTCTTCCACTGCACAAAAATGGTCGCCAAATTTTTGTTAGATGCATTTTTGCTTCCCCTATAACATATTTTTTACCCGATTAAAAAACTATAAACGCTTAAGAGAAAATCCAATTTTTAATTTTTTTTTAAAAATGCCATAACTTTTTTCAAAATTATTTTTAGAAGTTGAAACTTGGCGAAAAAAAGTTTCATACTGAGACTAATTGATCCTGTAAATATCGACGAAATTTGAGCGGGGGCCGCAGGACCCTGCTTATCCGGCTACGGCCTTTTCCATCTTTTTCCGTTTTCGAAATATAAGAGAAAAACTGTTTTTAAAATAAATAAAATTTTCATTGTTTTTTTGACTTCAACTCGCGACAGCTCAGACAATTTTACGAATTTCTTAATGAAACAAAAACGAAAATATGTGTTATTATATTCTACGAGCGACTAAAAAAATAAAAAAGTTGTTTTGATTAAAAATAAAAAAGTTATTAATTTTTTAATGAGACATTGCAAAATTCATGAACTGCAATTTTCACCCTGTGAGGAATTTTCGTAAATTTTCACCAGCATCAAACTTCCAGTGAGAAAGTTGTTCATTAAGGTCCAAAGAAGTTTTCTGGAAAGTTATGAGTTTTTTTTCGGCATCGGGGACCAACTTTTTCTTCGTTAAAGATAGGTGTGCTGAAGTGCTTATATCTTCTATACTTTTTGTTTTTTATGAGGCAATTTACAAGGAAAGTCAATCGTTTTCTAAAAATTTGTTAAAAATAATGTGCAATTCTAGACAAATTCGTAAATATCTCATAAACCGTCAATCTGATTAAAAAATGTTATAAATTCGTGTTTATTGGAAATTTAATCATTTTTAATTGGCTTCAAAGAAAATTGAAATCGGTCAACTACATTCGGAGATATTTGCAAATTAGTGAACCCACTTTTTTTTAAACTCAAAAAATTGAAATTTAACTAGTGAATTCATATTTAATATAATTAAAACGAAGCTGAAGTACGCAACGTTTATCAAAAAAAACTTTTTTTTAAAAAAGTTAAATATTACGTCTAAATTACATATATTTAACATAGGCGGAATATTTATCTGAAAAATGGTTTAAATATTCTGCCTACAATAAATATATGTAATTTAGGCTTAATATACAACTTTAAAAAAAATTTCGTTGATAAACGGTTTGTATTTTAGCTTTGTGAATTGAATTTTTAATTTTGAATTTGGAAATTTAAAGAAACTAATTCCGAAATTTGGAAACACAATTATACAAATTTGGCAAAAATGAGAATAAGAATTGTCAAAATTTGACGCAAATTTGACACGTCATAACATTACAATTGAAAAAACAGGTGATATCAGTAAAGACCAACTTCAAGTTATGACAGAATAACAGACCAAGCATTTTATTATTATATAATATTTTGTACTCTTCTTTTTCTAGCTGTACCAGAGAGCAATTCATCAAATGGTAGTGGATGGAATGAGATGGTGTCGTAGCAAACTTGTGTTAATCCATCCGCCCACAACTCCATGGTGTTCAAAAGGCTGTCGTGTTGACTGTTGCGCTGACTTTCTTCTGACATCGCTTAAGAACAGTTCGCATTACGTGAGTTACCAGCTTCGAATTATCGAGCACCGTCTGTGGCAAAAGTTTGTTTTTTCAACAAACGAATTATCAAGCGGAATTGTGTAATAAGAGTATATCTGAGTGGGTCTTTTTTCTGTACACCAAATTTGTGAATTATTAGTTTAAAAAAGGAAAAGAGATTTTTTGAGAAAGCCATAGAAGGTGGTAACAAAAGAAGACGAAACCACGACGAAGAACGATTTTGCGAAGACTTTCACAACAGCGATATTTTTAAAAAACTATTTACCGGTGGTATTTAGTTTCACAAGAACGAATGCAGTAAGTAGCTTAAAACGATATAGAATCCAAACATCGATCATTTGAAGTTGACAAATCTAACAAAGTTCTTGAAGGGAAAAAAGGAAAATTAAAGTAAAGAGAAAGTAATTTTCTCCTCAACAAATTCCTAGCAATCTTAAAAGTTTTCGAGAGTTTAAAGAAAGTTGAATAGAGTGTCGACGTATCTTTAGCCATGAATATCGAATGCCGTTAACTGAACAAGAATTACATTCAATATCGTCAATAGTTATTATTTGCTCATAAACTGTAAAAATGAGGAGAAAGAATCAAGATTCGCAGGGATTGCGCTTGCGCATTCCTCATGGTAAATATTAATTATCGTGATAGTCAAGGAACATTAATATTTAAAAAATGGGCAACCTTTAACGATTTCTAGCTCGAAAAAGATAACGCGAAGACTCTAAAGAAAATTTTATTTATATTTAATTAATCGAGTGATTTCATAGTGTAGACACACGTTAACATTGGATAGGCTAAAAATCGTTAGCTTTATCTTATTAACTGCCAATTTTCTTTTTTCTTTGACGTATTATTAAAAGCTGTTCTCTCTCATGTACAAATCATTGACTGATTTGTATTTATTCATTTACGTCGAAAATGAAACGGAAAGAAAATATCACAGCGCAGCTTATCAAATAAGTCCTTCTAAATAAATTTCAAAGTTTATGGTTTAATTTGGAATTATAAAAAAATAAATACCTGCTAAGAAAAACAATATTTATATTTTTCGAATTCTTTCCTATCGTTCCATGGAATTTCAATTGAATTTACTTATTTCAGATATATTTTTTTTCTATTAATGATATTTATTTTCGAATCGTGACAGATGGGCAGTTAATGGGACGAATATTAAGCTCATGAGATAATCATATGTAAAAGGCTTGTAATGCGCCGAGAGCAGTAAAATATATATGTACAGAAGACTTTTCAATAAACTATATATGAAATACATACAGTTGCATGCAAAAGTGTAGATGTTTCTAATTCGGTTAATTACCAACACATATAGTGGTGTGAATCTGGAATTGACTTTTTCACGGTATTCAATTCATTAACATAATTTCAAATTGCCAACCGATTAAATTAAAAATAATTATTAAACTGATTGAGATTAAAATTTTCGTCTAAGTTGTCACTACTTCGATAAAGTCGTGCACAATTTAATTCCACATGAGATAACTTTAAATGGGAAAGTTATATTCGATTCGTCAGATTTTGGAGCGCGAACCAAAAATTTCTAATGGTGGTTGCACTGTTCAAGAAATAGTTGCCGTAACCAATTTATTGAATCGTTCCCTAGAATTCACCGAATTTCAATTTCAACCATTTTTCTGCGTGCACAACACAAATAATGTAATCACAATATATGCTTTTTAAATTATAAACGAATTGAAATATTTGTTTTCACATTTGAAAATAATGTCGATGCCTTGAACATACATATTTAAAAAGTTCAAAATTATCATATGGGGGAAAATTCCTGAACTGTCCTGGTTAAAAGTTAGAAGTTATTGAACTGGCTTTTAACTTTTGAGAATTGTTGCCCTATATAAGAGTAACAAATCTCTAAAATATTAGCTCATGTTAAAAAAAATTTGTAGAAAGTGTGGAAGTTTTAATGAATTAAGTGAAATTGGCATTTTAAAATCCACATAACTATCTCAAAATTTTATCGATTTTAATTTGCAAATAGGGAAATTTGAAACATTTGGGCTGTTTGGCGCAGGGGTTGCTTGGCACACTTGAGTGTATTCAAAAGTTTTAAGTTGAATCAATTTTTCCCTCCACTTAAGTTAAAAAACTTAATGAAGACGAAGCTGAAGTACGCAACGTTTATGATAAACGATTTTTAAAGAAATAATTTTTAAAATGAAAAATTCTATAATTTTTTGCCTATAAAATATTTTTTTATAATTTGTTAATTAATGAAATCTACAAAAAATAATTTTTAAGAAAAAAATTATAGAATTTTTCATTTTAAAAAATTATTTCTTTCAAAATCGTTTATCATAAACATTGCGCACTTCAGCTTCGTTTGATGAACTGTAAGTTTGTACACAATTTAATTAATATTCATTCATTATTGTGAAGTATAAATTAAAATAACTAATTTTGGTACTCCAGAGTAAATTTTTAACTTCTTCATTTTTTTTATGTTAGGGGAAGGTGGGGAAATTGGAGTCCCTTAAGGACAATGATTAAAAAAACCAACTTATTTTTATAATAAAATATTGTTTTGATCATTTTTTACTCCTTTTGTTATTTACCTTTAATTATAATTAATTAGAAATTAAGAACAAAAAAGTAAGTTTGCATTTTCTCCCATTACCCCACCTGTGGGGTATTGGGAGCTCTCACTTGAAATTCCAATAAAATTATATAATTTATATTTTCTTTAGATATTTTTCTTATTTTGTCAATAGTTCTCGACAGATTTTTACAATATTTACATATTTTTACAAAATATTTAAGACATAAAAAAGACCTACAGCTTCTTTAGTATTAAAATATTCAATAATAACACATTTTAGACATTAAAATACAAATATTGATTCTTAGCAATTAAATATGCAACAATATCAAATTTCATAAATGAATCTTCTTTAATTTTCAAAAAAATAAGAAAAGTCATATCGAGGTAACGAAACTCTGCTGGCTGGCACAATTCTTCAATTACTCCAAAGAATTTTCAGAGGTCACAATTTGAAAAAAAAGATGAAAAACAAATTTAATTATTACCTCTATTTTTATTCATGTATCTAAATCTACACATATTTATCTCTAATAAAATCACAAAACATAATTAAATAATAAATTTTTAACTATTTACTTTGATCTCCAGAAAGATTTTGCATTTAAGAAGAAAAACTCGAAAACTTGATTTTTCCTTGTAGTTTCTATAAATCTTTTAGAAATGTTACCACTTTTCTTCGTATGACATACAGGAAGATTATTCAAGTTTTCCGAGTTATTTCCACGAAATTCAAAGTCTCTGTGTACTTGAAATTTAAAAGCTCCCATTACCCCACCTTCCTCTACCTCTTTAAAAACTTATTTTTGGAAAAGCTCAAATATCAAGTTTTGAACTCTAAACATTTGTTGTTTATGTATAAATTCTGGTTAATTTAAATTCTATTCAACGTTAATTCAAAAAACACAAATTCGAATAAAGTAAAATTCTATAAAATTAAATTTCTAAATGTTTCACATTATGAAATAATCATGCGCCCCACCATTTTAAAAAAAAATCAATTTTTTTTATAAACAATCTAAAAACTAAATTGTTTAAAAAAATTTTTTTCGTCATTTCGTCATGCAATAGCCAGTAAGTTAAAGAAGATTTCTGGTAAATTTCATGAAAATCGGTTAAAAATTGTCTGAGCTGCATTGCACGGCGCGCGAAAAAACACTTTAAACGCGTTTAAAGTTTTCGATACAAAAAAATAGTGTTTTAAGTATTGCCTTAAAAACGTTATGTAATCGAAAATAACAATAGCACTAAAACCAAGATTTACTATCACTTGCTTATGGTCCTTGTTAATGACAATTAATAAAATTTTATTGACAACCCAGTGTGCACAACCTGTAACTGTTCTAGATTAGTTCTTTATTTCAATAACCATTCTAGAACAGTTACAGGGTGTGCACACTGGGAAGAAACCGAAAGAATAGAGAGATTTCGTGCTCATCGTTAGCTACATTTGATAGCATTTGTAGTGCTAAACTTATGAATACTATAGACATTCATACATCTAAATATAGATTAGTAATGTAGGATCATATTCTATAGATAATAAACTAATTTTTAAAGCAAAATAGAAAAATTGTAAAAAAAAAATTTTTACACGAGTTTCCCTTCTTAATGTTTATTTGGTCTAAATATTTTTTTATTTGTTTTGATAAAATAATGTATATTGGCATTAAAAGATACATTATTTATATCAAATAATTTTCCCGTGTAGAAAAATCTTCTGGAACGTCTATAGTCAAGCCTAGCGCAATCTAAAAAACGTCTAGCATCGCTAGTCTGGAAGGTTTGGCTTAATCCAGTTCTGGTAGTACTCAAACACTAGTCAGACCCTGAATAGCCTCGCTGGTCTGGAGAGTCTAGTCAGACCGAAATCTGGTGCTGGGCAAAAGGTCCAGATAACTAAAAATTTTTAATTTGGAATTTCTTGACTGTATCTAGCGATGCTGGTCTGGAAGACCCAACTCTGGTGCTGACCAAAGGTAATAAATAACAGAAAATTTTCATTTTGTAATTTCTAGACTGTGTCTAGCGATGCTGGTCTGGAAGGTCTAGCTGGACCCAGGTTTGGTGCTGGCCAGAAGTAATAGATAACTAAAATTTTTATTTGTTGACATGACAACATAAGATTAATCGGATTTTACAATTTTTTTTTTCATTTAATTTAAGCTTACATTTTATTCACTATTTTAAAAAAGAAAATTTTATATTAAACAATTCAATTGCAAAAATATTTAAAAAAATAATAACAAGTTGTAAATTCCGATGTTCATTACATGAACATTTTGCTTCCTCGTGGAGAAAGCATCAACATTGAAATAAACATACAAAAATAATATAATAATATAAACATTTGAGTACCTACAGATTTGAGTTAAATTTAAAGAATTAATGGAAGTTAAGAAATCAAAAATTCACATTTTAGCTGAAATTTCTAAAAATTAATAAAAAATAATATATAATTTATAATTATTTACAATTATATAGATTCGTTTCAATACAAGGAACACAATTATTTTATATTTAAACTTGAATTTAAATAAATACAAAATTTTTCAGCTAAAATGTGAATTTTTTATTTTTTAACTTTCATTAATTTATTAATGTATGAAGTAAATACTTCTTTATTTTAAGCCATTTTTAATAGAGAGAAGATGTCTTCTTAATTTTGTGGCCTATTAGCTTATACTTATTTAATTACATCAAAATTTGACGCGTTTCGACACAGTATTCTGTATCCTCATCAGAAAAAACAAAGCAAGATAAATAATCTGTAAAAAGCCAATAGAATACATAAGTTTCTACGAGAAACATTTTGGCAAACTATTTAATGGTGTACATACCAGGTTTTTTTGAAAAACATTTGAAAAAATTTTTTACATAACCTCAAAAGGGTTTGTCAAAACTTCTTACAAAAAAGAAATCAAGAGAAGTCATACGGAAAATAAAAACCATTGTGTATCAATAAAATCATGTGTAAAAATATATAAAAAACGTGTGTAAAAAATATATAACAAATATAAAAGACATTTCCTTAATTAATAGAAAAACAAGTTTTTTTGTCACGTTTTTGACATGTGACACATTAAATATAAGCCAATAGGCCACAAAATTAAAAAGATATCTTCTCTCTATTAATTTATTAAATTTACTTTAAATGTAAACTGTATATATACCAATCGATTCATTTTCATGCAAGGAAGACAATTATTTCATCTATAAACTTAAATTTAAATAATCACAAAATTTTATAGCCAAAATGTGAATTTTCGATTTTTTAACTTTCATTAATTCTCTAAATTTAAATTAAAACTATACTTTATATATACCGATCGATTTATCTTGACGTAAGATTTTATTATATATAACCTTAAATTTTTCTATTTAACCCGCCGTGTCTAAGGTAGGGTAAATTTTACCCTATGAAACTTTTATTCCTCGATAGTTTGAACTAGGAATGCTGAATTTTACTGCGATTTTTATATAAATTCAAATTTTGTTGTGACACTAATAAATTACATTACTAGACAATATAAAACAAATTTGTTAAAAAATTTCCATGATTTTAAGCTTTTCTTAAATATAGAAACAGAAAATCATTATAGGGTAAAATTTACCCTACCTTAGTCACGGTGTTACAAAATTGAACCTTAGTCTCGCCGGGGCGCACTCACACCTTTTTGGCTGCCTGCCTGCCTGCAGGTTACCATGGCAACGCACGAGTGTGAGTGAGTCAGAAAATTTGAATATTCAAATTTTTAAATTTTCTGTCGCACTCACTCTCATGCGTTGCCATGGTAACCTGCAGGCAGCCAAAAAGGTGTGAGAGCGCCTTAAAACGTCAAAACTTACACCTTCACTACTTTTAAAAAAAAATTTTAAAATGAGCTAATATTTTAGGGATTTGTTACTCTTATATAGAACAACAATTTACAAAAGTTACAAGCCAGTTTAATAACTTCTAAGTTTTGACCTGGGAAGTTCAGGTATATTAATCGATGGGTTGTTTAAAATTTGTCATTATCTACTTTTTTGTTTCTCCTCAGGGACCATACTTTAATTACGTAACGCTTTTTCTTTGAAAATTGAACCCCCTCCCTTCCTATGTAACAGATTTTTGTATACATTAGCGCCATTTTTTTGCTGTGTGTAACAAATTGCTTGACTCCCCTCCCCTATGAAGCATTACGTAATTGAAGTATAGTCCCTCATAAAAAATGAAATGTTGAGAAAAACCATTTTTCCATCGGCAATTTCTAAAACTTTTTTAAAGTATTTGAAGAAATTATTTGTAAACAACGCAATGCCAAGAAGTTATATTAATCTTCTACAAAAACTACTGTTTTAAAATTATCGTTAATTGTCAGTTATTTTTTTAAAGCAATGAATATTAAGAAGTTTTATTTTTCACCAGCGAAATTTTCAATGGACCTATTAGGGATAGAAAAGAGAAATTAAAAGTCGATTTTCTACTTCACAATCGACTTTATATTTCTCGACTTTAAAAGTCGATTAATCGAGTCAAGAAGTCGACTTCGATCGACTTTTACCGACTTTTAAATACATAATTTTAAAAAAATTACTTTTTGTAAAGTATACCTATATAATAAACGTGAAATTAACTAAATGAATTTAAAATAAGTGTTTTTCCTTAGATAACAATTTTTTTAACATACTTATTAGTAAAAAAATTTTTTTAAATGTTTTGTAGTGTATAAAATCTAAACATTTACAAGTAAAATTAGATAAATTTTTTTTATACTCAAAATTAATTCTTAATATTGAAATGTAAAGGATAGCATATATTTTTACAGTGATACTTTTTTTAAAATAAAATTACTGTTAAATTAGTCTTTTTTTTATCACATTTTGTCACAGCGTAGAACCCGTGTAGAAATTGCCATATTTGGCCCAAAAATGGATTGAAACGCCTCACCCAATATGGGCCAGACCTGGGAAGCGTCAAAATGTGACTTTATCTTGTAGCCCAAATCAGGTAAGGCATTTCATGTCAATTTTATGGATGCCAGATTTGGCCAGGTTTAGACCATGACAAAATTTCTACCCGGGAAGTAAAACGGAAAAATTTTAATGCGGTGTTAAACATTTAATATTTTTAAAAACAAAAAAAAGATTAATTGTCATCAAAATATATGTCTGGATCAATGCTTCTGAATGTGACTAAAGTTCTGAACGTTCAAATGAACGAAAAATTTATTTACCACTGTTTTAACTTCAAATTTTTTATAAAATATTGGTTTCTGTATCGAAAAATAAGTGAATAACTTATTGAATTTTAAATGTAACTTTTTATTTTCATTGATGTAGTAAATTTAAAAAAATATATTTCTTTCATTTAAACGTTTATAACTTCAGGCATATGCTTCTGAGAAAAACTTGAACAACTTGAATTTGTCAACCGTCAAACTATGTCGAAAGTCGAACGAACAAAGTCGATCTTGTCGACTTTAATCTCGAGAAAGTCGATTAACATAACATAATAATAATTTACTAAAAAATATTTTTATTTTTATATAATTTTAAAACTAAATTACTTCGCGATCTATTAAAAAAAAGAACTTTATCTTTTCTCATAGAAATGAACTTATTATGAAAAAATTCCTTTAAACGTACAAGAGATAAAAATTAAAGTGTGGTATTTATAAATAGACTTTGATATTTTAAATAATTTTACATAAAAAACTGCCAAAAATAATGTCTTTTGTAATTCTAAGACCAAGACTAGGTTTTGTAAGTTTGAAAACTTAAAAATTTATGCTTTAGATGGAATCGGGCAGTAAATATGTTATAATGAATAACGAATGTTTTAATTCTTTGATGATGCATTAATAAATAAAGCAAAAGGCTCAAAGGTTAATTGGCGTAATTATGAAAACAATTATTTGTTTTTCTCAATACATTTTTGAAATAAGATTTTAATTTCTACTTTTAGTTGTTAAAAGATTTTATGTTTTTAAAAGTAATTTTACATGTTATAAAATAATTTTAAAATCATACAATTTTAGTAAAGTGCGTACCAATCCTCTCTCATTTGTATGCTATTTGGAGGACTTATTTATAAAAATGGAAAAAAGACAATAAACATGATTTGAATTTTCTGATTAAATTAGGTTTAGTTTAATATCTCAAGTATACTTTTTCAAATCCTTTATATTATTTTTTTTTTAGTTATTATATATGTGGATGAAACAAAATATTCAGTGTTTAAAATCTTTAAAATAGAAGGAATAATAACTTGTAATACTATACATATATATTTCGTTAGTAGAGTCCACTGCACAAAATAATTATTTCACCGGTATAATAATTGCCTATGGTAATTAAATAAATAAATATTCTTCGACACTGTAAACATTTAAATCATAAGATGATCAGCGTCTAAAATCAAATGATAGTTTTAAAAAAAATGGTTCCATCGTATGGAGTATAATTGTATAATTAACAAAAAGTCTCGTTTTCTCGTGAGTGTTTATCAATTGTATTAAAGACGTATTTTTTTCGTGTCTTGCACGTTTTTTCTCATTTACTTATGTATTATTAAAGGAAAAAGTTAAACAGTAGTAAAAAAATTAATCACGATAAAAGACTCGAGAATTCGAAAAGTTCAAGAATTTAATCTTAAGTTTTTAAAATTTTTTTTCTCTCTGAGAGGATTTGATAATAATAAAAAACAATTCAAGTTTAAAAATTTTTTGAATCCTCGAATTCGTTCCATAATACGAAAAGTTTGAATACTCTAACCATATAAGAATTTTATAAATTTTGGGAAAAAAATGAAAACTAAATTCGACTTTAATTCAAACTGATCAAGCTGGACTCGATTCTGCTCGAAATACGAAAAGTTCGAAATAACTCATTGTCAGTCGAGTTTCCAATTTCTTGCACATCCCTAATTATTATAATTATTTTATTAATATTAATTATTATAATTATTATTATTCTTGTAGTCAAGTTCATACGTACAGTTATACAGATTTCAGATCAATAATAAATAAATTTTTTATGAAATTCCTTTATGAAGTAAAATAGTAATTAGGGTAAGTCCGGGGGAGTTGACCATAGTTTTTTTAAAGGTCTGTAAAAATAAAAAGAAAGTGATTTATGTATTAACTTTTATTGCTAATTAAACATTGAACATTTAACTTACAAAAAATAATAGAAATGAGAAATTTTTTAAATGCAAACAATCTTAAAATTAATATTTCTTAAGAAATGCGTTTGGCCATCTCTCCCGGAATGTACGGGGGAGATGGCCAATACTTTAAAATCAATTTTTAGCTTTTCGCTTTATCAAAATTTGTAATTTAAAGGGATTAAAGTCTTTTTTTCTTTTTCTGACTACATTTTGAACATTTATGATTAAATACAGTGCAATTTTCATAAGCGCTGTCTGTCTGTTTGTCTCACCGATACAACAAGGCTACAAGGAGTTTTTTTGAGATATCAGAATGGTTTCCAATTTATTTTTGTGTTCTGAACACGATTCCGGGTTCCAAAATTGCGTATTACACCATGATTTCGAATAAAGTGGAGGTAAAGTCTCCAAAAACAGTGTTTTTGAGTGTTTTCAGTATTTTTATTCCTTAACCTGACGTGATAGAGACTTTTATATAGGCTTAAATTAAAGCTCATATTTTACACTTTAAGACACATAGGAATGAGCAAGATAAAAAATTGAAATTTTGAAAAAAATTAGGTTCAAGTCACTTAAAAAGATTTTTGGGGTCATTACCCCCATTTTATCAAAATTTTTTTTATTATGCGCATATGGGTCTTAAAATGTACGTTTTAAACTTCAATTTAAGCCTAGATAGAAGTCTCTAACACGTCAGTTTAAAGAGAAAAAAATACTGAAAACACTCAGAAACACAGTTTTTGAACAACTCGAAAAAACATAGCCATCTCTCTTAATGTCAGGAGACAAATTGACACAACTAAAATTTAAATAAATAAATAAAACTTTTGAATAAATATAACTTTATGACAAAGCTTGGGTCATGTACTTTACAGAAAAAAATTAAATTCAAAATTATTCTATAAAAGAACAAAACACCAGTGAGAAACGTAAACTCATCACTTTTTTCAGAACTAGTCAAAATAACAAATCAGTTTTTTTACTTACTTTTTCAATATTTTTCGTGAATTTTTTTCTTTTAATTGTGTTTTGCCACAAAATAAGGCGAACTAATCTTTAATAAGCGATACCTAGCAGCAAATTCTATAAAATATTTGAATTGGCTATCTCTCCCGCATGGCCAACTCCCCCGGACTTCCCCTATATATTTTACATACACACAGGGTGTTCCAAAAGTATGGAAACTTGCAAATATCTCGAAAAGTTTGCATTTTCATGAAAAATCTTCAAAACTAAAGTTGTCCCCCCAAAATATCTACATTTTTGAAGCCAAAAAATTGGTCCCGGGACCCAACAGTGAAAAAAGAAGTGTCACGAAAATGCCTACTTTTCGAGATATTTGCAAGTTTCCATACTTTTGGAACACCATGTATATAAAAACGTAAGGAAAATTGATATTCTACGCTGTATTGTGCTTAGAGAAATCTGAAAAATGCTTCGTATAGTATATTTGCAATGCAACCGGATCGTCATGTTATTGAAGTTATTAAATCTAGAATATAAAGATAGTTAATGTTTCTTAGTGCTTTGGATTAGTGATGGTATATCGATAACAATTTATTTCGATTTTGTACATTAAAAATGAGATCTGTTAGGGACCATTCATTAATTACATAAGGGTATTGTTGTAATTAATTTTTTAATTACATTAATATTGTTAAAAACTTACGTAACAAGGGGGAGGGGGGGTCCGAAAATTCTTATGTATCCTTACATTAGTGTAGGGGGGGGGTCAAAATTAGCCAAAATCGTCCTTACATAATTAATGAATGGCCCCTTATTTCAAAAATCCAACAAACAGAACGTCTAACTATTTTTAAAATAGCAAAAATTAAATTATTAGCGGGAATTTTGCGACCTCTGCTTTTGCTATGAATATGAAATTAGGCCTATATGAAACGGCTTAAGGGGTTAGACTGTAAGACTACCACTGTAAGACCGAAAATCAGACCCATTTTTAAGATTTTTTTAAAGAACAAAATAAAATGAATTAAAAAATGAATTATATATTACTGTGAAGTACATATTAAACTATTAAAAAATTATTTTCAAAAGATAAAAAATTTAAAATAGCCGCACTGACAGTCGATCCACAAAAACCCTTTTTTATGCAGACGTGTACGGCCGGTAGAAAATATTTTTTAGTTTATGACTCAGAACAAAAAACTAAATTTTTTTTTAGTTTATACCTAACTCAAAATCTATGAAAAGACGTAGGGGATTTTGAAAAAACCGATTTTTTTTAAATAGCACGTGTTTTAATCAAAATTTTGAGTTTTTTGTTAAAAAAATCGGAAGAGATAAAAAGTAGAGGTGTGCAAAAAGCTCGAAACTCGGTCGAGATTTTTCGAGCCGAGCATTATTAATTCGAGCTCGAGCCGAGTTTGAGCCGAGCTGTATAAAAAGTTCGAAAATTTTCGAGTACTCGAGAATTTGAATATTCGATTGTTTGTAAGCTATTTTTTCATGAGTTTGTAATTTCAAATATGTAGTTTTTGCAAGAAAATAAAAATTGAACGGTTAATACCATAGAGATATAAGAATAGAGTGCGCAAGCCTGTACAATTTCCATGTTTCGCTGCGATAAACCAATAGAAGAAGACAGATGCAACTAGTGGGCCCTGCCTTCCTTCTTCTCTTACTAACTCCGATACATCAGTGAAACAAGGATGGGAAAAGGGCCTACAAATCGCATCTGTCTCTTTCTGTCCAACGCATATAATCTGTCGTTTTTTCGAGCCTCTTGCGCACTCTATTCTTATATCTCTATGTTTAATATGCTCGAATTCACACCTCTAATAAAAAGGTATACAGTTTTGGAAGTGCAGAATGGATACTTGAAAGAGATAGAACTTTTATATCTCTATTTTTCTATCTCTTCGCTTATCTATTTTAAGGAATAGAAAGAGATAGAAAAAAGAGAGATAGAAAGAGGTAGAAATTTTAAAAATTGTTAATTATTGAAATAATAAATTCTAAAAATGTATATTTCGTTCTAGTGTAACGTAAACGATGAAAATTAAACAAAAAAAAGTTTTTTGAATTTATTCTTTGAAATATCATCTTACAATTCGCGGGCTAACTTGTAGGACTCGATCCTCGACCATGTTTAGTGTGTATAGTGTAAAGTATGTATTTTGTGTATATCTCAACCGTACAACCCTATTGAAAACCCCCATATAGGATGCACGTAGAAAGTGACATAGGAGTTATCATATCCCTTTGAAAAATTATGTGAATTCCTATGTGATTTCCTCTAAATTTTCTCTCACATAATCTTATGTCATATCCCCATGTCAATTCCTTATAAATTTCCTATGATATTTCCTGTATAAAAACATACAATAATTCATAATAAATAACCTTAATCAAAATTTTCTTATGTCAAATCCCATATTGTATCCTAGGTGAAATTTTATTTTGCTTATATACATAAAAAATTCCTTTGAAAAATCTCATGTCGAATCTCATAAGAAATCTCATGTAAACCTATGATTTCATATGGATTTATATAAAGGAAACAATATAGGATTTCATATGGGAATTTTCAGTTGAATACTTTATGCAGACGGCTGTTTTAAAAAATTAAAAATTATTTAATTAAAAATCAAATAATATTACTGCATTCATCTAAAAAGAAAAAAATTTGTGATTTGCAATACATCTTCTGAGTTAGAGTCTTAGCTTTTATACTATTCAAGACTGATCTCAACTGTGAGAGACAAAATATTATAACCATCTGGCGGCGTAAGTGTGGAACTATAATGATCTACATCTATATTGAAATTACCCATAAAATTTCCTATATAATTTCCCTTATTATTTCCTACATATATATAGGAAATTATATATAATTATCCTATGTCATTTCCTACATTAAATCCTGTTTCACTTTCTTATAGGAATTTATATGAGATCCTATAAAAATTCCTATAAGATTCAAGGATTTTATATAGTTTTTTTTCTGGGAAATTTTATCGGATCCTATATAGAATCCTATATGGGATTTTTCAATAGGGAAGGAGGGGGTCGGAGGGGGTCCTTTATGTTTATTTTATAAACATTTTGCTTCCTCTTTGTGTGAAGCAAAAAATTTGCTTCCTCGTGGAGGAGGCTATGAATTTCTCTAATTCAATTAATTGATTTAAAACATTTCGAGTTAAAAAATGATTTAAATTCATTAAATATATTGAAAAATTAAGAAAATTGCAATTCATTTGGGTATAACATATACTTTATATATACGAATCGATTTGTTTCAATACAAGGAATTCAATTATTTTATGTATTAACTTGAATTTAAAAAAACATAAAATTTTTTAGCTAAGATATGGATTTTTGATTTTTCAATTTTTATTAATTCTTAAAATTTAAGTTAAATCTGTACTTTATATATACAAATCGATTTGTTTTAATGCAGTGAATAAAATTATTTCATATATAAACTTGAATTTTAATAAACACAACATTTTTTAGCTAAATTTTTTAACTTTCATTAATTTTTTAAATTTTAACCAAATCTATACTTTTTATATAGTAATCGTTTTGTCTTGACGTAAAGAAGACGATTATATTATATATTACATTAAATTTTTCTATTTAAAAATTTTTTCAATTAAAAAAAATTTATTGGAAAAAAGATGATAAAATTTTTTTTGGGGGTATTTTTAAAAATCCTCTCGTCATTTTTGAGAGACTAATGTGATAAATAACCCTACCAAATTTTACCCAAATCCATTAAAACCTGTTAAAGTTATCGTGTTCACAAAAACGATCCACACACACATACACACACTTACATACATCCGGATAATTGATCAGGATCTCATATAACATGTTTCTATATAGAGGAAAATGTGTTTTCACCATTTTTAAAAATTTTATAAACGAAAGGACTACAAAACTTCCTCCACGCGGAAGCAAAAAGCATCATTTATATTTAGCGCAGTTATTAAAAACTAGTTTTTGAAAAAGTCTTAAAAAATTAATTTAAATTTTATAAAATAAAATTATCATGTATTAAATTAATCATAATAAATAAATAAAAATTAAACTAGACAGTAGAATATAAATAGTTAAAATCCTAAGTGAAAGAAGTAGTAAGTTAACTTTTTTTAATAATTTTCCTATGTATATATATAGAAAGCCATAAAAAGTATTATTAGATATTTGTTTTGAAATAATGAATCACCGTGACTTAAATTTTTAACGTAGTGGGGACTTAGACGACGAAAAAATATTGTCATCCGTCCACATCATCCGATTTGCAGGAGACCTGGATAAAAAACTATCGCATAAATGAGTGCACGCTGGACAGTTCAACAAAATATGGTGAAGAAATTCCTCTTCACGGCTGCAAAAAGGTCAGATAATCTCATTATCAAGGTTGTTTCGTTGAGTGGAAAAAACATTTAATTGAACAAACTAGTTTGTTCGGCAATTAGGAGACGCCGCAGCCAAAGCCTTCAGTCTTTCAAATACAATCTGGGGAATCTAGAAGTATCCATACGAGAAATTTCAAAAATACAGTTAAGTGTGTATTGCGAATTGTAAATTTTCATTGTGTGTATTGTACGAATTGCACCTATCACAATTTTGACCGCCCAATCCGGCGTGTTCAAAGGTAAAAAAAGTAGTTGCTTTAAAAACCAAAGTTGAACCTTATTAATTGCTTCCAAATGACCCGAACCTTATAACTGAATACCGTAGAAAAGCGTGCTCACTGCTAAGCTACTAAAAAGCTTGAAATATGACCTCCCCAGAGACTTTGACTTTTTGAGCTTCTACTTACATAGCACAACTTCTTGCTGTGAGGTTTCTGTAAGGATATCTGTAGGGTTTTTAAGGTTACCGTGTAAGCCTACAGTACACGGAAAGAAATGCTATCTAAATTTCAGCCATAAACTTATGGTTGAGATTTCTGGTTGAATTGGTTATACAGTCTGTCAAATTGGTAGGTAAGTTAGGTTATATTAGCCATGTGAAGTCTGATTCAGACATCTTGCTCTTTAGAAGTACTATTCGTTTGGTTGGATTACCCAAACTGTATGGCAGTAACAGTGCCATGTTAATTCAGTTATACGATATGACAGAAACAGCAAGAATTATGTCAATAATTAGGAAAAATTTCTTTCAGTGTAAACTTGAGGTCATCTTAAAACTTCCGCCATTACAGTAAGCTTACACAGTAAAGCTAAGGTAAGCTTACATGGTAAGGTTGTGGTAAGCTTACACGGTAAGGATCTTGTAAGCTTCCCGTAAGGTTACTGTAAGGTTACTGTAAACATAGAGTAATATATTAAAAATAATTATATTATGTTATAAATTTTTTTTTATTAAAAAATATATATTTGGTAAAGTACTTCATGAACTCTAACAGGGTTTGTTAAATAAAATGTACTGCGCAGCCGTATGTGCCATAGAAAACTACTGCGCTTAAATATTAATAAAATTTATTAATAACATTCTATATTTACAATAACCTTACCGTGTAAGCTTACTACAACCTTACCATGTAAACTTACCACGACCTTACTGTGTAAGCTTACCTTAGCTTTACTGTGTAAGTTTACTGTAATGGCGGAAGTTTTAAGATGACCTCAAGTTCACTGTAGGCTTACACGGTAACCTCACAAACCCTACAGATATCCTTATAGTAACTTCACAGCAAGAAGTCGTGCTATGTGGGTATACGATCTTTACCAAATTCTAAAGATTAAAATTTATCTCAGAAACGTTTTAACGGATTGTCCTGAAATTTTGTATGCTTATTGTAGTCATTAATACCTAAAATCTGACACAAGGATTTCCGAATATATTGACAACATTTTATTTTTTTAAATTTTTTCAAAATTTGAAAAAATATTTCTTATTTCAAAATATTTTTTTCTTTGTAAATTTAATTTTGTTCGGTAAAAAAATTTATTTCTTGCATTAAAACGAGTCGATTAACCTATATAAAGTTCATATTTTATTGAAATTTATAGATTAAATCATTTTTGTGAATTTTTGAAAAAAATCGTTTTTGGTATTTTTTGAAATAACTTTTTCTTATATAGAAATTTTAATAAATTCTTGTCAAAATTATATTCCTGGCATGAAAACGAATCGATTAAAGTAGAGTAACACCAGGCAATGAATATAATTACAAAATTGTAAACCTACAAAATTCAATATTTTTAATAACAATTTTCATTATTCATGTGTGATGATTGTGATGAAACTTAAATGAAGTGTACATGGCAGTCTCCTCTTTAAGTTCCAAAAAGAAAAAATTTGTATTTTCCACTAGAAGTGTATTAAACGAATTTTTTATTGTGACGCGCGCTATACCTGCCTAACATCCAAACGTGCTTGAGCTTGATGCACAGTTAAATAGACTTTTGTTAACCCTCACGTGCCTAAGTTGATTTTTTGACGTTCGTGCCTGAGCTGAGTCAAAGGGACCCAACTGCTTAAATTCCATAAAAAACAAGAATTATTAACAAAATATTCAATAATTTAATTATAAATTATAATTGTAATATTAGGGTACATTAGGGTACTCTAGGGTACATAAATAGCCCACAAAAAGTCGCGTTGTGGCACCTTTTTCGACAGGGCGAATTTAATTGTACAGTACAAAAAAAGTAATTATTTTAATTTAAGTATTACTGGGTATTCTTAGGTTTTTGAGGTCGCTGATTACAAATTAGACGTCAGATTTGGAAAATTTAAAAAGACGGATCCAATATGGCGGACGAATTTTCCAAAATTAAACATATTTCCTTAAAAATAGTTACTCGGGGGTTTTCGGGGTTGCTGATTACGAATTTAAAGTCAGTTTTTGAAAATTCAAAATGGCAGATCCAATATGTCGGACAAATTTTTAAAAATTAAACATATTTGCTTGAAAATCGTTACTCGGGGGTTTTTGGGGGCACTGATAAAGAATCCGGTGTCCGTTTTTCAAAATTCAAGATGGCGCATCCAGTATAGCGGACGATTTTTTTAATAATCGTTCGGATTCGCTTGAAAATCGTCACACGGGGGTTTTCGGGGTCGCTGATTTCGAATCTGATGTAAGTTTTTCAAAATCTAAAATGTCAGATCCAATATGTCGGAAAGAAAAAATTCAAAATCAATACAATTTACTAATATCAGATTCCTAATAAGCGGCCTTGAAAACCCCTAAATAACGAGTTTCAAGCATAACCGTCAAATTTAAAAAATATATTCGCCAAATTGGTTCCGCCATTTTGAATTTTGAAAAAGTAACATCAGATTTGTAATAAGCGACCCCAAAAACACCCGAGTAACGATTTTTAAGCAATACCGAACGATTTTTTAAAATTCTTCAGCCATATTGGATCGGCCATTTTGAATTTTGAAAAACGGACACCTGATTCGTCATCAGCGACTCAGAACACCCCCGAATAACTATTTTCAGATGAATACGTTAAGTTTTTTCAAAAGTCGTCGGTCATATTGGATCCGCCATTTTGAATTTTGAAAAACGGACACCGCATTTGTAAATTTTAAATATATATTATTAGCTTCATTTTCTTTAGATTCCTTAAAGCCTAAGTGCAGCGTAGGTTGTAGCAACCCTTTTTAGAGTGATATGGCGCGGCGGTTGGCGCGCGTCACAAAAAAAAATTCGTTTAATATACTTCTAGTGGAAAATAAAAATTTTTTCTTTTTGGAACTTAAAGAGGAGACTGCCATGTACACTTCATTTAAGTTTCATCACAATCAGAGGGGTAGAAAACATAAATAATGTAAATAGTTATTAAAAATATTGAATTTTTAGGTTTACAATTTTGTAATTATATTCATTGAAAAGAAGGCAATTTTTTATATAATCAGTATCAGTTTCATTAATTTATTGCAAACGATTGTTGAGTTATTAATTTTTCTTTAAAATTTTGTAAAATTTTGTTTATGCAAAAAAACTAACAAAAATTAAAAATTTTATAAAACGGTTAAAAGTGTTTTTCTGTTTTATTATAAACTACAGATTTTCATAAAAGTTTTAACATTTTAGAAAATCAATGAAAATTTGTTGACACGGTTGACCTGGAGTTACTCAGTATATAAAGTTTACATTTTACCAATATTTATAAAATTAATCGCTATTTTAGTTCTAATCTTTCTTTTAATCTTGAACATAAGTGTATCATGATGAGGAAGCTAAATGGTTATGAAATGAACACCTAGTTTTTGAAAGTTCCACTGGGGTGTCAGAGAGAAAAAAAAATCGTCCGCATAACCCAGAGCCAAAATTTCTATTGCACTATTTATTGAAAGACCTCGCACTGAGAACAAAAATTTAGTGTTTGCAACAAAATTGTTTGGTTTGGCAATTTTGGTTCTTGTAACCAAATTTTGGTTGGCTGAAACAAAGTCGTAGAGTTATCTCAACCAAACATTTGGTTAGGCCAACCAAATTATTTGGTTGAACATTTTTAAATTCCAACCAAAATTTGGTTACGACAACAAAATAATTTGGTTAACACAACAAAATAGTTTGGTCTAAAAAAACCAAATAATCGTTTGTTGTCCTAACCAAAATTTGGTTGCGACAACCAAATAATTTGATTTTCTCTCAGCTTATAGCTTAAGAGAACAGTTAGTTTAAATTTCTCATAGGGATGGGTAGTCCAGTGGTCAGAACTCCCGACCTTCACTTTTAAAACAGGTTCGATCCCAGGCGAATATGCGATTTTTCAAAGTCCACAAATATTTCAATTGGATAAATATAAATTCAATGTCAAATTGATAATAAATAAATAATGAAATAAATAAAAAAGATAAAAGGAGAAGAAATAATAAGCCAACAAAAAACACTCAACCAAATTTTTCGGTTGACTCAAACAAAGAGTTTGGTTGCTTAAATACCAACAAAATTTTTTTGTTGGCCCAACCAAATTTTGGTTGCTCTGACTAAACATTTTTCTCAGTGCGACAACCCTTTTTTATGAAAAATAAATCAATGTTCGCAATAAACAAGCGATTAAAACCAAATAATTTATCATTTTTAATCGTTTTCAAAATATAATTTTAAGACCAGTGAAAATACATTTGAAGTGTTGTAGAATGAATGAAATTAATCGAGAAACACAGTTATTGTGAATAATAAATAAAACTTAAGATCTCACAACAACTTTAATTAATTTGCAATTAGGATGACACGAAAGCAGTACTGTAAATATATAATTTTTCACTTTTAAACTCAGTTTACATACACATGTGAATTGCACGTGTCACATGTTGCACAAAATTTTGAATTTGTTTTGAATGTGAAGACCTGCTATGGGATTCCTTTTAGCAACGGCGCTAAGTAGCGCATTGCATTAATTAGCACTAAAAAATTAATTTTTTTTACAGACTTATTGTATATGATAATCAAGATCAACTCCCGTTTGAATTTTGTCAAAAAAATTAATTAGTGGCGTGTAAGATAAAAAACAAAGTCTATCGGCGCTACGAGTTAGCGAATTGGTCAAGATTTTGTTCCAAATCGCTACGGTGTAATCGCTTCGGAGCGTAGCGCAAAGTCACTAGCTATAACACAAATTCAAATTCACTTAAGAGGAGAATACACTGAGTTTTTTTCAAAAAATCAAATTTTTTTTAGTTTTCGTTACCATAATTATTTAAGATGGCGGTAAAAATTGTTTACAATGTATCCAAGGGTAATAAAAGGGTTAAAATAAAGTGGTTAACCCCTTGCCTGTTGAAAAGGCAAATTGTTATTTCTCAAATGAGACTTGAGATTTGTCTCAATTGACGAGTTTTAAGTCACACTTGAGACTTAGGACTCGTCTCAATTGAGACATGAGACTTGTCGCAATTGAGGCTTGAGACTTCTCTAAATTGAGACATGAGACTCGTCGACACCCAACAACCACCTGTTGGGATCTACTAGTGTTGTTGATTACCCTAGCAACGGTTGCTATGGAAACGGTTACCATAGCAACCGTTGTTATGGAGGTGGTTTAAAATAAATGTTTATGTTAAGCATGGAGATGATTGTTCGTTTTTTTTAAATTGTAATATAAGTACTGTACTGTACTGTACTGTACTGTACTGTACTGTACTGTACTGTACTGTACTGTACTGTACTGTACTGTACTGTACTGTACTGTACTGTACTGTACTGTACTGTACTGTACTGTACTGTACTGTACTGTACTGTACTGTACTGTACTGTACTGTACTGTACTGTACTGTACTGTACTGTACTGTACTGTACTGTACTGTACTGTACTGTACTGTACTGTACTGTACTGTACTGTACTGTACTGTACTGTACTGTACTGTACTGTACTGTACTGTACTGTACTGTACTGTACTGTACTGTACTGTACTGTACTGTACTGTACTGTACTGTACTGTACTGTACTGTACTGTACTGTACTGTACTGTACTGTACTGTACTGTACTGTACTGTACTGTACTGTACTGTACTGTACTGTACTGTACTGTACTGTACTGTACTGTACTGTACTGTACTGTACTGTACTGTACTGTACTGTACTGTACTGTACTGTACTGTACTGTACTGTACTGTACTGTACTGTACTGTACTGTACTGTACTGTACTGTACTGTACTGTACTGTACTGTACTGTACTGTACTGTACTGTACTGTACTGTACTGTACTGTACTGTACTGTACTGTACTGTGTTGTACTACCCTGTTTTTAAGTTGTTTTTTAATTAGAAGAATCCGTAGAGTAGCTAAGCGTAGCGTAGCACTACTTAGCGCCGTTGCTAAACGGAATCCCATAGCTGGTCTCACTAATAGCAGGCCCGGTCAACTCCATTGAATAGAAATGGCAACATTCAGCGCCTCTACCACCAACATAGCAACTAAATTTTCTCCAGCTTGTACATCTATATCTATTGTATATATAGATGTTCAAGCTGAGTAAAAATTAGTTGCTATGTTGGTGGTAGAGGCACTGAATGTTACCATTTCCATTCAATGGAATTGACCGAGCTTGCGCTAATAGCGACAATATCCCACTCTTCAACCTACACCTCGATGTCTGAAATATTGGAGAAGCCATACGCATTCCAAAAAATTAATTTAAATTGAGTGGGATAGGTGCCTTTGTATCCCCGACGAAATATAAGATATAGATCACATCCTGTGAGCTTGTCCCAGATTTAGCGCGCATCGAGAATCTTTAATTAAATCCTTTTCAAAGGCTCTAAACTGCCAACCACCATTTTGCAGTGTTCAGTTTTTAAGCGAACCCTCACTTAGACTGGTCTCACCCATCTTTAGATTTCTAAAACTATGCAACTACATTCAGAAGCAGAATTTTATCAGCTTTCCAACCATCTAAGTTAGAAGTCTCTAACTTTTTTCTAACTTGAAATATCTTGCTTTAAATTCAGCCCCGCATTTCCACTCCTCGAACGTTAATCGTACCGACAATTTCCGACGGTAGTGTACCTATATAATAAACGTGAAATTAACTAAATGAATGTAAAATAAGTGTTTTTCCTTAGATAAAAATTTTTTTAACATAATTATTAATAAATAAAATTTTTTAAATGTTTTGTAGTGTATAAAATCTAAAAATTTACAAGTAAAATTAGATAATTTTTTTTATATTTAAAATTAATTCTAAATATTGAAATGTAAAGGATAGAATATATTTTTACAATGATACTGTTTTTTAAAATAAAATTACTGTTAAATTAGTGTTCTTTTTATCACATTATGTCACAGCGTATAACCTGTGTAAAAATTGACATATTTGGCCCAAAAATGGATTAAAACGCCTCACCCAAAATGGGCTAGACCTGGGAAGCGTCAAAATGTGGCTTCATCTTGTGGCCCAAATTGGTAAGGCATTTCATGCCAATTTTATGGACGCCAGATTTGACCCAGGTTTAGACCATGACAAAATTTCTACCCGGGAAGTAAAACAGAAAAATTTTAATGTGATGTTAAACATTTGTTACGTAATGTAACATAAATAATATTTTATAAATTTTTATAACAAATAATAATAATTTAAAATTATAGCTACAAAAGTTTTATTACAATGTTAAGCCTGAATTCTCATCCAATAGCTTGGGAGTTGATTTTGATTATTTTATTTCTATTGAATTTGCTTATAGATAATTGAAAAATTAAGGAAATACACAATATAAGGACTAAAATTTGTTAGTCACAACTATATAAAGTGACGTTAGCAAATTTTGGAATCAAAGGTTAAAATAATTTAAAATCACATAGGTAAAATTATACAATTTTAAAAAATAACCGACAGCTTTAATACGGCAGTATTCTTTGGAATTGGGAAATTGTGAAAGATTTTTAGAAAGTGAAAGAAGTTTTCAAAAAGAAATAAAGAGAAGATAGCAATTATAATTTTAAAACTCACTTTTTTATTTATCAAAGATAATTTTCCCTGAAGATGCAAAATATATTCGATTAATCTTCCTTCCTTGATAATTTCTGATTCGGTAATAATTGTAGAAAAATCACTAAACTTTAAAAAATTTGAAAATAAAAAATTGAATAAATTTAGAATTTGGAATAAATGAATAACTTTACAATTGTGAGTTGAATTTGTGTATATGAATTTGAATGTCGAAATAACTTTTTGAATGACTGTAAAGTTTTTGAATGAGTCACTGACTTACGCGAACATGCGTTTTTAAGGGTCTATCCCCACTCAAAATTTAGACTTTTTGTGGGTTGTCCCTTAAAGAATCAGATTTCCAAAAAGTAGGGATAAAATCTCAAAGAAGGGGAGATCTTTTATATTTTGCATCTTTTTACAATTAGATTGAATTTTTGTTATAAACAATAATAATTTTTATTATAATTTGTTATTAACAATTATTTTTTGACTAAATTTAGATAACCCTTTTTGAATTTTGGTTCTACGACGATTTTTAAGAAAAATTCATTTCTTAGATTTAATTTATTTATAATTTTCTATAATTATTGTTAATTTTAACTAATTTGTATAATAACTTAACCTAACCTACAAATTACAGTTGTAATTATTTAAAATTTTAATTATTTATAATTATTTATTGTTCAATATTAATATAATTTAATTATTGTTAAATTGTATTAAATTGTAATTGTTTATTTATAAATTTTTTTTTTATAATTTTTATTATTAATTTTACTTATATTAATAATTTTACACAATAATTACTTATAAATTTCGACAATTACTCTATTAAAATTTAATATAAAATGTTGAAAATTAACTTTTTAATTATTTATTAATAATAATAATGAAATTAATTATTGAAGTTAATTGTTATTAAAAATTTATATTATTTCTAAAATATTTTATGCATTCATTCATACTATATATGTGTGTGTGTGAATTTTAGTATAATATATATTTTCGGAACCTAGACAAATTTTATTACAATCAGAAGGAAATCTTGTCGACAGGACTCTCGGACCTGTCGTATGAAAAACGAAAATGAAAGGAAAAGGACCCCAGCGGTCGACATCTGCAAGATGCACTTCTAGAGGTCGAAAAACATTTTTATGGTTGTATTTTGTAATATTATTGCTTACAAATGTTTCGGTTTCTAAGATTTTTGGAAAAAGTGCATTCTGTATATGTTGATCACTTAAGGGGTTATATACAGTCACGATTTTCAAAAAATCGATTTTTTTTGCTGCATTTCCTTAAAGTATATATATTTGTCTGTTGTGAAAAAAATTTTTATTAAGATTCGAGAAATATTTTTGAAGTTACAGACAAAACTAGAAAGGCGCGCCGTATACATATAATATATATAATATATTATATATATATAATTTTTGTATACCTGGGTATGCAATTGGAATGGAAGATACATTATATGGTCCTGGAATAGACGATTCAATGTAAGTATGAAAAAAAAATTTTAACTCAATGTAAACTGTTTGTGAAACTTAAAATCGCTTTTTCTCAAAACTATGTTTTTCAAATCGGTGAACACGATTTCTCGAAAACCACTGAACCGATTTAGCTCTAATTTTCACACAAGCTAAATAACTACTTTTTGCTGTCCTTAATCGAAGATCTTTTAAATAAAATTATAATTTTAATCAACACTTGAAGTCGATTTTCTTTCCATGAAAATGAATCTTTTTTTTCTAGAAGCTGCCATTTTGTCAAAAAGTGATATTTTTTTAATTCCTTCGATTAAGGACTACATTTTTTAATATAATAACAGAATCTTTTTGACTTCAGATGATTCTGTCAATTGCTATTATGTTCACCGCGGACCACTTTTTTTCGAGGACCTTTGGGAGATTGGATATAGAGGCCAAAAAGAATAATATTTTTGCAAATTAAATATATTTTTTTAAACTTAAAAACATGTAAAACAATATGGAAAAACTCCCAGTTATATAAATAAATATTCCTTTGAAAAAAAATACCGAAAAACTGCATTTTTTTGACCGCCTGACTGTATATAACCCCTTAAGGTTTTACGCTTCATTATCTGCTTAAAAGGAATCAAGAGAAAAACAGATACATTATGAGTCAGTGAATAAAAAGAAAGAACATGATTTTTGAAATAAACAGATGTTTCTTTCTTTTAAAAAGATAAGGTACGTGGAAAAATTAAATATAGAAAAAAAATAAAGTCGAAAAAATGACCAGATGTAACACATTTAATATTTTTAACAACAAAAAAAAAGATTAATTGTCATTAAACTATATGTCTGGATCAATGCTTCTGAATTTGACTGAAGTTCTGAACTTTCAAATGAACGAAAAATTTGTTTACCACTGTTTTAACTTCAAATTTTTTATAAAATATTGGTTTCTGCATCAAAAAATAAGTGAATAACTTATTAAATTTTAAATGTAACTTTTTATTATCATTAATGTAGTAAATTTAAAAAAAATAATTTTGTTCATTTGAACGTTCAGAACTTCAGGCATATGCTTCTGAGGAACAACTTGAATTTGTTGTCGACTTTAATATCAAGAAAGTTGATTGCAGTAAGTCTCCAGTGTGCAAAGTTAGAGAACAGTTCTGTAACTGCTCTATTACAAAAAAGAACAAGTTCTAGAACTGGTAAGGAACACGTCAGTAAAAATGTCGTCCCCCTGGGGGCACAAAACAGTAACCGGATCTGTAACAATTCTAGAACAATGTTCTAGATCATTGTTCTAAAACAAATTTGTAACAATTTGATAACAAAATAAATTTTAAAAAATTTTAATTCTATAACAATTCTGTAACCGATCTATAACAATATTCTAGAATTATAGAAGTTTTTTTTGTATCAGTTTAATAAAAGTAAAATTGTGATTTGTAATTTGTAGTTTATTTGAGTAAAATTTTCCTGACTTAAAAAAAGTAATTGTTCCCAAATAGCACGGTATATCACATAAATATCATCGGAATATTTTTTGGAATATTCCTGTGATATATAATGGAGATCAAAATGTCCGCTTTATGATGATATCTCAGTGATATAGGGAGTATTCTCCCAGTGATATTAAGGGCATATTTCACGGAAATGATTTTTTAAATATTTTTATAGATTTCTATTTTTGACAGTAGCACCACATTTATAAAACAGCTGTTCGTTACATATTTGTTTTAGAACAGATAGAGAACAAATCTAAAATACACTATCATGTTACATTTTTGTAACACTGTCCTAGAACGCTGCAGTAACAACGTTACTTAAAAATTCTAGAACTAATTAAGCACAAATGTTCTAGAACAAATGTTACATCTTCCTTATAGAACAGAGGCAGAACAGGTCTAGAACACAGTTCCAGAACTGTTCTATAACAAAATTGTAACACTTGTTCTAGAACAAGTTACACTTTTTGTTCTAGAACAGTTACATAACGTGCACATTGGGTCGACTTTTAACGTGTGAAAGTCGACTTTTCCATCAATTAAATTTTAATTGACCCATCTCATTTTGAAAAAATGTGTATTAAATCAGCCAGGGGTAGATAAAAACTTGGAAACAACAGTAATCAAAATACGATTATGTGATAACAAAAATCTGTATATTATAAGTGCATATGCACGTGGGAATAAAGGAGTAAACTTTGTGGATTTATTGAAAAGGGTATTTAATGAATTAAATTTACAATGTTTTGATAACTATTTTCTCCTGGCTAGGGATTTGAACTCCAAACACCCATCATGGGGTAACACCGCAGCAAACGTCGGAGGTAATAAATTGTTTAACTGGTATCGTGAAAATCAAGTAATATTTAAATCAATTCTTTGGGGTCCTGAACTACCCACTTACCCTAGCGGTGGCTCATATCTTGACCTTATGGTTCAGGATACTCGCATTGAGGTCTTAAATATGATTAATAATAAAAATCAAGTACTATCGTTTCATATCGACGCTCTATATCTAAAATTTAAAATCACAAATTTAGACGAATTTATATTTAAGTCAGATTAATTAAAAAGTCAATATAATTTTTCTATAACAAAGTGGAAAAAATTTAGTAAAAATCTTTAAAAAACACATTCAAATACCAGAAGACGTCTCATACAAGTGACATCGTTGATAGTGTGACTGACGTATTATATGAAACGACACCAATATCACCAAACGATACGATAAATAGATATATATCTGGAGAAAAAATCTAACGAATATAGTAAAGAGTAACTACTTTCGCGCGTGCGCTTTCTGTGATATTCGTTGAATAACTTGCCCAATTTGCAGGGTCCTATACTAAAAGAGTATAGGTCCCTGAAAATGTGGTATGCAGGACAAGAAGAAAGAAAAGATGAAAGGAGAAAAATAATTATTATATAATAAAATTACTTACTTTTTTATTTATTAATAACTGAAGAAAATAATTGAAAGTTCATCTTGGATTGGAATCTTGAAATCCGTGATTTAATGTATGACTGGAACTTGAAAATTTAAACTTTTAAAAACTGACTTGTCACTTGGAGAAATATAAACTTGTAAATATAAATTTGGAACTTGAAAATTGTAATGAAGAACTAATTGGGAGAATTGTAAGAGCTGAGAGAACTGGAAGAATTATGAGAGATTCTTTTTCAATCGCCCCAGCCCAAAAAGTCAATGTTCTGGGATTGGCTTCATACTTTGGTAAATTGTTCTCCTATATGATAGTAATAAATCCCTAAAATATAAACTCATTAAAAAAATATTTGTAGAAAGTAGAGGGGGTTGAAGTTTTGACGTTAAGGGTAACATTGTCATTTTCAAATCCGTATAACTATGACAAAAGTTAATGGATTTTAATTTATCTATAATGAATTTTATTGCATTTTTCACGTACTTTTCAAAAATGTATACGAAATTTAAAAAAAAAAATTTTTAACCCCTTTTTTTTCAAAATCAACCCTTGTTTTTCGATTTTCACCCCTTCGGGTATTTTTTTTTTTTTTTTTTTTATTTTCATTGGAAAGCTGAGGTTTTTTCCCATGAGCTATGTAAATATGAAAATGGGACAACAATAATTTTGTGAGTAACAGAATATTAAAGTAGGCGGTGCCGATAAGGGTGCCGTTAAGGGTAACATTGTAATTTTCAAATCTGTATAACTTTGACAAAAGTTAATGGATTTTAATTTATCTATAATGAATTTTATTGCATTTTTCACGTACTTTTCAAAAATGTATACGAAATTTAAAAAAAAAAATTTTTAACCCCTTTTTTTTCAAAATCAACCCTTATTTTTCGATTTTCACCCCTTCGGGTATTTTTTTTTTTTTTTTTTTTTTTTTCATTGGAAAGCTGAGGTTTTTTCCCATGAGCTATGTAAATATGAAAATGGGACAACAATAATTTTGTGAGTAACAGAATATTAAAGTAGGCGGTGC
Source organism: Leptopilina boulardi (assembly GCF_019393585.1). Lineage (NCBI taxonomy): Eukaryota > Metazoa > Arthropoda > Insecta > Hymenoptera > Figitidae > Leptopilina > Leptopilina boulardi. The sequence goes on from NW_026137966.1 coordinate 1,712,238, forward strand.
CGATAAGGGTGCCGTTAAGGGTAACATTGTAATTTTCAAAACTGTATAACTTTGACAAAAGTTAATGGATTTTAATTTATCTATAATGAATTTTATTGCATTTTTCACGTACTTTTCAAAATGTATACGAAATTTAAAAAAAAAAATTTTTAACCCCTTTTTTTTCAAAATCAACCCTTATTTTTCGATTTTCACCCCTTCGGGTATTTTTTTTTTTTTTTTTTTTATTTTCATTGGAAAGCTGAGGTTTTTTCCCATGAGCTATGTAAATATGAAAATGGGACAACAATAATTTTGTGAGTAACAGAATATTAAAGTAGGCGGTGCCGATAAGGGTGCCGTTAAGGGTAACATTGTAATTTTCAAATCTGTATAACTTTGACAAAAGTTAATGGATTTTAATTTATCTATAGTGAATTTTATTGCATTTTTCACGTACTTTTCAAAAATGTATACGAAATTAAAAAAAAAAATTTTTAACCCCTTTTTTTTAAAATCAACCCTTATTTTTCGATTTTCACCCCTTCGGGTATTTTTTTTTTTTTTTTTTTATTTTCATTGGAAAGCTGAGGTTTTTTCCCATGAGCTATGTAAATATGAAAATGGGACAACAATAATTTTGTGAGTAACAGAATATTAAAGTAGGCGGTGCCGATAAGGGTGCCGTTAAGGGTAACATTGTAATTTTCAAATCTGTATAACTTTGACAAAAGTTAATGGATTTTAATTTATCTATAGTGAATTTTATTGCATTTTTCACTTACTTTTCAAAAATGTATACAAAATTTAAAAAAAAAAATTTTTGACCCCCTTTTTTTCAAAATCAACCCTTATTTTTCGATTTTCACCCCTTCGGGAATTTTTTTTTTTTTTTTTTTTATTTTCATTGGAAAGCTGAGGTTTTTTCCCATGAGCTATGTAAATATGAAAATGGGACAACAATAATTTTGTGAGAAACATAATATTAAATTAGGCGGTGCCTATCTAAATCCTCAAAGATGATCTCCAGGTACACCCCTTATCGGCACCGCCTACTTTAATATTCTGTTACTCACAAAATTATTGTTGTCCCATTTTCATATTTACATAGCTCATGGGAAAAAACCTCAGCTTTCCAATGAAAATAAAAAAAAAAAAAAAAAATACCCAAAGGGGTGAAAATCGAAAAATAAGGGTTGATTTTGAAAAAAAAGGGGTTAAAATTTTTTTTTTTTAAATTTCGTATACATTTTTGAAAAGTACGTGAAAAATGCAATAAAATTCATTATAGATAAATTAAAATCCATTAACTTTTGTCATAGTTATACGGATTTGAAAATGACAATGTTACCCTTAACGTCAAAACTTCAACCCCCTTTACTTTCTACAAATATTTTTTTAATGAGTTTATATTTTAGGGATTTATTACTATCATATAGGAGAACAATTTACCAAAGTATGAAGCCAATCCCAGAACATTGACTTTTTGGGCTGGGGCGATTGAAAAAGAATCTCTCTTATAAGAATTGAGGGAGAACTTTTTCATTAAAGTCTTTAGTTTTTGTATTACTATTCCTCCTTAATTTTTAAGACGGTTGCAAAGAATATTTTTTAGAGTCTATGTCGAAAAATACATTTCTTTCCCTAAAATTATCATTTTTCTTTAACAATTTGATAAAAATTAATCATTAACTCCAATCGTGCTCACATGTTTTTCCCTGTAATTTTCACGCAAAAATACATTCATACACCAAATATGAACTATCTGGGTTAAATATTGTGTGCGTTAGGGGGATAAAACCGTTTTTTTCGAAATTTTTTATTTTTCCTTGACAACGCTATGTAAATCGATCCGAAACAATTTCGCTATATTTTTCCTTTAATTTTCACGTAAAAATACATAAGTGTACCAAATTTGAGCTCTCTATGTCAAAAGATGTTGCTGCTAGGGGAGGGGGGTATATAGTCATTTTTAGGCATTTTTCTTAAAAATTCATGGTTTGTTCTTGACAACATTATGTTAATCAATTTTAATCAAGTTCGCTATACTTTTCCTGTAATCTACACGCGAAAATACATATATGGGCAAATCCACAGAACCGGCCGATTTCATGTTACTCACATATTTTTCTATTTTAGAAGTATTATATTAATTATTTTCATACTTCAACCATTTTGTAATATCTCTGAGAACCTATTGAAATAAGAAAATTGAATAAATGTGAACCTTCTAGTCTTTTATAAAAAATAAAATCGAATTAAGTAACTTAAAAAATGGAATTTACGGTGTTACTCCAGGTATAAATTTTAATTCTTATAGGTATAACTTGTTCGGCATAGATCCGAACAATTCCAAACTGTGGTGAATTATAGTTTACTTATTGAAGAATGTTTTGAAAGTAATAAAAAATATGTGCTCTTAAATAAAAAGAAATGATAGTCGTTGAAAGTAGCCCCTCACAACAAAAGGATATTCAGGATATCCTTGGGACGTCCTGGGGATATCGATTTGTTTTCGGCGGTTTGGATATCCCTGGGATATCTTAGAGATGTCCATGGATATCCAGAGGATATCTTAGGGATATCCGAATCGCCAAAAGCAAATGGATATCCCCAGGACGTCCCAGGGATATCCTGAATATCCTTGTGTTGTGAGGGGCGTTACTCATTATTTTATAATAATGAAATGTTTATACATTTTTGTAAATATATTTTGCGGCGATTATTCGATTTGAATTTTTCAAATTGGAGCTTATTGCTTGTGAACAGACGAACAAATGTATGTATCATAGAATAGAGTGCAATCAGAATTAAAGAAAATATTCCAATAATTATCACTCTATGTTTAAGCGTGAACCATTTTCAACATAGCCTTTTTTCAGTAGCACGACTACAGGATAAAATATGATGAGTTGAAAACATGTGTGATTATATAAAGACATTATTATAATTCTTGTATGCAAACGCCAAATTATATTTTCAATTTATAACGTCTACAAATTAAAAATAAAAAAAAATTTATCGAAATTTAACTAGTTAATCGTGAAAAATGAATTATCCTTTCATTTGTTTTATTTTCAAAGTTATATCAAAATCGATGTCAATAATGTCAGTTTGTTGGTTAAAATAGTTAATATCAAAATTAGTAAGTAAACAATTTAATTTACAGAAATAAAAAATTAAATGCTAATAAATAAAATATATAATAAAATATGATAAAATATAAATAATTTATTTTTGATAATTAAAAAATTAATTATTTGTATTTTATCATATTTTATTATTCAAAATGTTTTGCACATATTTCAAATAGTATATAAAAAAAACAAAGAAATGCCATTTTTAATTATAATTTCCAGAAGAAAAATAATATTTTCGCTTTTGGCTTTTAACTCAAACGGCAATAAAATAAAATGAATCACGCAAGAAGATAATTCTTCTTGAATATATTTTAAAGAAAGTAAACCATAAATAAAAGGTGTGCTTGCTATTTGGAAAATTTTCATCTTGATAAGTAAAAATCGGCCGGTTCTGTGGATTTGCCCATATGGGCAAATCTCACGAGCTGGGTTCTTTTTGTTTAAAAAAAAAATTATTTTCAATTTAGTCGCACACTTTTTTCTACCATAAATTATTATTTTTGGACCAAATATAAGTAAATTTTTACCCGTGTAATTCATATTTCTTAATAGCTACTCGATTTAAACCATATTTTTCATTTTTGTGGTTATGAGTGCAGGTAAAACGTATTTTTAAGAGAAAATGTTTTCAAACAAAGTTCCTAACTCCATTTTTCTTAATCATAAACGTAAAAACATGTTCACAATTAAAATAGAATTTTATTTCAAGGAGGAAAATGAGTTTTATTTTAAGATGCACACTAATTTCTATTTAAATTAAAACTATCTTGATTTTTAAGACTGATTAAACTTACGAGTAATCTTTATAGAAGATTTTATTTTTACTGTGATGATATCCTTATTGATATCAATCGTTTTATACTCAGAAAAGCTACCCCAAGAAAGAAATCATCTCTGTGGCGAAAGAAGGACGAAAATCGTAATCGGAAAAAATATCGAAATTAACCATTTCATATAAATTTCAAAATTTTTATAAGTGCCTGACAAGATGTAAATTATAATTATAATAATAATGAAACTTCATGGATTTGATATAATTTTTCTAAATAGAGGTATATATCACCCCATCGATGATTTTGTAGATAATTCAGTTTTAAATAATACTTTCTTAAGACCAAACACATGTACATATATATAAAAGCAACAAGTTTTCCATTTTTTTGATATTTTAGGGCAATTTTACTTATCTCTTTCATTTTTGAAAATTTACAAATATTTTACAACCCTTTAAAAAACACCCCCTTACATTTGCCTAAACCTACATTCATCAAAATTCCACCCGGGATCGTTCCAATATATTTTTTTCTTCAAGGCCACTTTAAACAGACTAATGAACCAATTTTCTCGTGAAAAATTGTCCAATATCAACCCTTAATGTTAATTTTGAGGGTGAGCCTTTTTCACACATATTTATTTATACTAAAACAACAAATTACAAAAGGATATGTACTTTTTTTTACGTATAATTTGTTGTGCTCGTCGAAAAACCATGTTTTTGGGAACGAGTTACGCACTCGTTGCGCGTTTGCCCAGAACGATTACATAGAAATGTTAAGTGGCACAATGTTATATCACCCAGATTTCTTTTCTTGGATAGCTGAAAATGAAAATTTTATATGTGCGAATGTTAAATAATGATCGCTCAAAAAGTATTATAAGAAAATTGATGATTTTCAAAAATCAGCAAAAATGTAGTTACACTTATGAATAGCTCATTATCTCGCATATCACAAGTGGCACACTTGTCTAATACACAATTTTTAATCCTTCAGAATCCATAAATGAATGTCAAAAAACCCCAAGCATTAAAAACGATTGCTCAAAAAGTTATCGTTAAATAAAAATTAGATTTAATGCGAGTTACATCAGAATTTTCTCTATTTCTTCGATTTCAGTGAAGAAATATGTTGTTTAAATATCTAATTTTGACTAACAAGACCATTTTTTACTTTTCACACTCGTGAGTAGTATTAACAAATGTAAATTAAATGTAAATTGACAATTTGGAGGTTTTTTGCGGCACCGATATCGCAGTACGCAATTCGTAACTAGCACGTAAGATTTCCCCATATGTGTACTAAATTTCAGCCCTGTAGATAAATTTGTGTGGTCGCTAGAAGGGGGGGGGTACACGATTTCAAAAAAACCGATATTAATAGGGTAATCTGAAATTAATCGAGGTAAGTATATTCCCAGATAACAAAATGCCTGCATAATGGCTGGCTATATCGCGGACCGTAGTCTAATTGATCGAACCGATGGGCCGGCCAGAAAGCAGCTCAATGTGCGTGCTATTGCTGGCTATATGGCCGGACCGTGTTTCCGACACACACGTGCCGGCAAAATGCTGGATAAAAATGCCGAATATTATTGGAGGTTATTAAAGTAACTATTTAAAGTTAATAATAAGAAAAATGAAAAGAAAAATCTCAAGAAACGTAGTAACATTAGAAATAGGTACAAAAATTATTCTTTATTTTTAAATATTTATTAATATATATACATAAATATATATTTTTTTAAAACTTTTTTGCATCATAAATAAACACATAGAGCATCTCATATACAACATGTTTAATAAAAAAAAATTTTATATTATTCTATCGTTTTAAGGGGAGATTTTTAAGGGGAGTATTTTATTTAAAAAAAAATTTAAGTAACAAATAATTTTTTGTACTTTAAAAAAAAATCTTTGAAAAAAACCTCAAATTTACCGTAATTATCCCTTAAAACATCAACAAAGTTAAAAAGGTTGCTTAATTAAGAGCGTGAGTTAGACGAAACACTAAAAATCAGTTTCACTGATTTTGATTAATTAAAATTCTCGTCTTCTTCAATATCGGATGATTCATCTCCACTTTCATTCTCATCTTCCGCATCGGCTTCTGAACCACCATCGCCAGCCTCTGGTTCTAATATAGCACTTATATCTTCAATTGCTTTTTCGACCCTTTTCTCAAAGTCGTGATTCGGAAATTTTTTTAATTTGTTACGACACCTTTGCTTCGTAGATTTTAATACCCCCAGCATAGCTTCTTTAAACGCCGCCTTACTATCTGGTCCAGAGAATAAAGGGCAGTTCACAGCAGCTTCTATAAAATTTTAAGGAAATATCTATGAAATATTGATATTATATATATCTTTGATAATATTAATATATCAATAACACCAAATTTTGTATAGTAATATAAGGATCACAGTGGTATTTTCACTTAAAAATAGGGGAATTTTTCAAAAGAAAAAGGGGATTTTTTTAAAAAAAAGTGATTCTGAAAATGAGATAGCAAAAAATAGCTTCAAGACTCAAAAAGTAGTAAAAAAATAGATATCGAAAAATTAAATTTGACGACTAAAGAAATTTGTTTCAGATAACTCACAAGAATTACAAAAATTTTCATCAAAGATATTTACTTTTTTTCTTGTGCTGTTAATAACATTAATTACGAATTTTTGAAAAATTCAATTATTTTCTAAATAAAATGAATATTTTTGCCCATGTATTGAGATAAGATTAAAACAAACTAAAACTCTTAAAGTCAACATTAATAAATCTTTAGTTACAAAATACTTCCATATATTTACTTAAACATTTTTTAAAACCATTAAATTACATGAAAACGTAACGCTTCTTGTGATTCTCTCAAGAAAGACAAATCACGCTTTTACGGTATTTTGTTAAAAAATATGAAAATTAATTGAAATTATTTATAATTCTGACAGCCATACGTTAAGATTTAATAATTTTCAATCAAATCACTAAAGAAAATTTCAAGAAAAGGTAAAATAACTGAAACATTGAATAAAAACTGATGTTACGGAGTGGAGTTTTAACTCTAGTTTTCATTCAATAATTCAGTAATTCAATAATTCAATAATTCAAAAATTGTTAAATTTTATCGTATGACTGGCAGAATGTTTATTAATTGGAATTAATGTTATTAGTTTTAATCAAAAACTGCGTCTAAATAAATTAAAATTATTGAATTTCAATGAGGAAAGGTTTTTGCAAGATTCTAACAAAATATTGTGCTGAATGAGGTATAAAAACTTACGGTATAAAATATTAGAAATCCTCGTGTCTCCAAATTTTTCAGTACATTTTTGCTTCTGCCAAGTGTATTTTAAGACCAATTCGTCGGTCATAATTTGACGAAGTGCACAACTCAGGAATTCTTTTAAACTTGTACCACCTAATCGTATTAAATGGTCATGCTAAAAATTGTTCAAGAAAAATCAGCAAATGAAACTATTGATTATCAAGAAGTTAAAGTTTCTCTTTAAAAAAAATAAATAAAAACCACTTACAACTTTTTGTCGTTCATGTTTATTTGCTTGTTTTTCCAAATTAGAGAACTGCTCTACAGTGCTAAGAGGAAAACCTTCTAAGTGCTGATATAATTTATTAGCCAGTTGTTCAGTACTGAAACGTGACCTTAATAGTTGAAGGATTTCATTATTTTGATTAAAAATCTCTTCGTTTTTTTGATGAATTTCATCCACTCTCGCTTCCAGAACCCTTTTAAATAATATTTAAATAGAAAATAATTCAAATTAAATAAAAAAGTAAAAATTAAATGTTCACAAAATTTTATGTTTTTAAAACAATTTATAAACTTTATACTAACTGCAGATGTTTAGAAATTTCACCATACTCTGCAAATGCTCCTAGAGGAACGCTTAAGATTGGGATATCGGTAAAAGTTTCGATCCTGTTGCTAGTTTCAGAGATGTTGGAATCAAACAGTGGGTTTTTCCCCAAATTATTATTAAACACTTCTTCAGAACCATCAGAATTCCTTACTTGCGACCTTTATATTAATAAATTTATTGTTAACCTTAGGAAATAAAAGTTCCAAAAAATTTCTTATGTATTGAATATTTTAAAATAAAATATCAGTTATCTCTAATTTAAAATAATTTTAAAAAGTAAAAATATTCACTTACGTATTATCTAAACTTTTTTTATTTGATTTGTCAGATTTTTTACCAGAGTCGGAAAAAAGTGATGCATTGGCAGTACTGGATGTAATTAATAAGTCAGCCACAACAGAAGAATTCTCATCTCTAGACCTGAGAAATATCAAATTTACAATTAGTTTAAATTCAATAGATTCAACTATGTATCTTTTGTAGGTTGATAAGTCCAAATCAGTACATGATATGAAGATGGAAAAGAGTAAATTCACTCACAAATTAACAGCTTTTTTCTCATTTAATTTTAATTTTTCACTTTCCGAGTAGCGAAGCATTTGTGAATTGTCGAAATTTGCTGCAGCTATTAAATCATCAACAATATCCTTTTCTTGAGACCTTAAAAAGAAAATTTTTTTAGATAATAGTGTAAAAAATATTCTGGAATATCTAGTAATTGAAGGATAATATTGAGTGATATAATTAAAACTCATTTTTAAGGGTTTACAGCCAATGGTGTAGCATAAGATAAGAAAATAAAAAAGTTAAGTCCACTTACAAATTATCAATTTTTCTTTGGTTCGAATGGATTGGTGTGACTTGAGAGACACGAAGTATTGGTGAATTATCGGAACCAGCTACAATTACTGGATTAGCAGAATTTTTGTCACCGGACCTTGAAAAAGTGTAAAAATGTTTTTTTGAATCTACAGAGCCATTTAACTAAAACATTTTATTTTATATACATAATATTAAAATTTAGAAGGATAATTTTGAATATTATATTTATAAATTTTTGTCTTTTTGGTTGGTGGAAAATTTTCCATCACAGGTCATATCGAAGAATGAAGTAGAGAGCAGCAAAAATAAATAAAAAAGTAAATTGAAGAAACCCAGAAAAATATTTAAAAATGATCAATTCTTTTTTCACAGATTAACAGTCAATAAAAGCAAGAAAAAACATTTAAGTTAAAAGTAGATTGCTAATAAGAATAGGTATTATGTTCACAGATGAACAACGAAATGTCCATTTTTTAAGGGTGTCAAATCTATTTTTCGTATATTCAGTAATTTTACTTGTCGGATAGAGGTGTGCAAAAAACTTGAATGGATGAATCGAGCAGAGCCCGAGCTTGATTCGAAGTATCGAGTTCTCGAATCTTACGAGCACTCGAGTGCAGTTGAAAAAGCACGAATACTAAAAAATGTTCGAGCATTTTACACAGCTCGACTTGATTGAACTCGAATTGATAAGGCTCGGCTCAACTCGAAATTCGAAAAGCTCGATCGAGCTCCGAACTTTTTGCACACCTCTATTGTTGAATATAATAAAATTAATGTCAAAATTACTTACATATTTGTAGTTCCTTTCAATTGTAATTTTTCTGCTAGTTTTTTTAAAGTATCCATTTTTTCACCCAAGGAAGATGATTTTTTGGGCTTTTTTATTTGTAATTCATCCTCGGAAGTAGACAAAACGTTCTTGGGAGTGGTAATGCTTCTCCCTTTACTCTACACTCTTACTTGATTTTTACTAAACATTTAACGCTTCTTCGGTTCCATGTTGTTTTCCATGATCTATACAATTATGAAAACTTAAATAAAATGTATTTTTTAATAAACGACCTAGTAGTTGTAAACCGGGGGAAAACATGGACGTTTCGGAGGGATGCGATCGGATCCATTATAGATCTAACGATCGCATCCTCCAAAATATTTAGCCGCATATGCGACTGGCGGGTCTCTGAGGATTATACCGCAAGTGACCACCAGTACATCGAGTTCTCAGTCTCAGTGGGAGACACACGAGGAGGCAGAAGACAGGAAGCTCCTAGTCGAAAAAGCCCCTCGTGGAACACTAAGAGACTCGACAAGGAGAAGTTCGGCCAGTCCCTTCTAGAAGCCCGCTTAATTCAAGAGTTGGGCTGGGTAAGGAGGCCGAACAGTCTTGATGGGGAAGTGCGGGCGGTGAGAAATATAATCGTCACCGCCTGCGATGCGTCAATGCCGCGTCGCAATGGCACATTCCCCAAGAAGAGATCCTTGCACTGGTGGTCAGAAAGGTTGGCCTCCTTGCGAAAGGCATGTTTCAGAGCAAGAAGGACATATACCCGATCTAAGGGAGATCCTTTGCTCAAGGAAGCATACAAGGAGGCCAAAAAGAACCTCAGCAAAGAGATCCGCGCGTCGCGACGCCGTAGCTGGAAGGACCTAATCGAGGACGTCGAGAAGGACCCATGGGGTCTGGCTTTTAAAATCGTTACTAAGAAATTAGTAACGAGGCAAAAGACCCCCGGCCTGGACAATCCCGATTGGGTCAGAAAGGTAATAAAAGCCCTGTTTCCTCCTGCAGAGCCGTGGCTTAGGAAGGACTGGAGTTCTTGCATAGTCACAGAGGAAGAACTCTTTACTCTTGAAGAATTGGAAGCAGCAGGTAGAAGATTGAAGACAGGCAAGGCGCCTGGAATCGATGGCATAAGCAACAAGATCCTAAAAGAGGTGATTGTTGCTTCCCCCCAGATTTTGCTGGACATCTTCAATCGCTGCCTAGAGAGAGGAGAGTTCTTTCCAGACTGGAAGAGGCAAAGGCTGGTCCTCCTAAGAAAGGGAGACAAACCTCTAGATAAGGTCTCATCCTACAGGCCTATATGCCTGTTGGATACGATGGGCAAACTTCTAGAGGACATGGTTCTGCAGAGAATGCAATCTCACTTGACCGGAGAGAATAGTCTATCCGATAACCAATTTGGATTCCGCAAAGGTCGGTCCACAGTTGATGCCATAAAGGCAGTTGTGGACCTCGCCAGAGAAGGGAAAAACAAATTGGGTCCAGATAAGAAGAAGAGCTTCTGCGCGTTGGTAGCAATCGACATACGGAACGCGTTTAATTCCGCGAGATGGGAAGATCTCATCGAGTCGATGATACAGAAGGGTATACCGCCCTACCTGTTGCGGATAATGGATAATTATCTAAGCGACAGGTGGGTTATTTACGAGGGAGACACCTGCATTCTCAAGGAAGAGATGCAGCGTGGGGCCCCTCAAGGCTCGAGGGTAGGACCATTTTTATGGAATGTATCTTACGATGACTTCCTGAAAATGGACCTGCCCGAAGGTGCGGTGATCGTCGGCTTTGCGGACGACGCGTTGATCGTGTGCGCTGCCGACTCGGCGGAAGCTCTGGGGACATTGGTGAACGAATGTCTGCGGCTAGCAAAATGCTGGCTGGAAACCAGAGGTCTTCAAATGGCCCTGGAAAAGACCGAAGCATTGCTGGTCACAGACAGACGTGGTTATAAATCCCCACGAATCGTGATAGACGAATTCGAGGTCAAGTGGAGGAGACAGATAAAGTACCTTGGTGTGGAACTGGATGGAAGGTTAAACTTCCATCACCACATGGCTACGGCGTCGAACAAGGCGATCGAATGTGCGGCTAACTTAGCACGGGTGATGCCAAATGTTGGTGGCCCCCGTGAAAAGAAAAGGAGACTGGTGGCGAGTGTCGCCCACGCTAAGCTGCTTTACGCAGCGCCAGCGTGGGCCCCCTCCCTGAGAACAAACAGATGTTCAACCATCTGTAAAAAGATGCTGTCCGCGCAGAGATGCATTACTTCACGTATTGCCTCTGCTTATCGGACAGTATCAACGAGCGCTGTGCAGGTCCTTGCAAGTGTCCCGCCAGCAGATCTCTTGGCGCTTGAGAGGGAGGAAATTGTCCTCCTTCTCAAAGAGGCGAATTCCTCTGAAGAGGAAGATCGACCCAGCAAGGACCGCATCCGCTTCGAAGCGAGGCGCAGGCTCGTAGAAAAATGGCAGGAGAGATGGGATGGGGAGGTAAAAGGTCGATGGACTTATCCCCTTATACCGACACTCGCCACTTGGTTAAGTAGGAGCCATGGAGAGGTCTCCTACTATTTGACACAAGCGCTGACAGGTCACGGATGTTTCAATTCGTACCTGCAGCGCTTTAAGAAGAAAGAGAGTGAGGTGTGTGCTTACTGCCAGTTCCCTGTGGACAACGCAGAGCACACCCTCTTTGCCTGCAGTCATTGGGACTTGGAGAGGCAGGCCATGTTCACCGGTGTAAACACTACAGTTACACCGGAGAACATGGTAGCGCTGATGATCCAGTCCCAGGAAAACTGGCGGCTCATCGAGACCTTTATCATCTCTGTTATGATGAGAAAGGATCTCGATGGCCGCAGATAGGCGAAATTGACAGTGTACAGTTTTTATTTATTTATTTGTTTATTTTATTATTTATTTTGTCCTTTTATAGTCTTTTTACAATTTTCTGTTTATTTATTTATTTATTTTAGTCTTTTTACACTTTTATGTTATATTTTGTTTGTTCATCTGTCTTTTTACAATTTTATTTTTGACTTTTGTTTATTATTTATTATATATTTATTTTACTTTTATTTTATTTACTGACTTTTTATTGTTTTCTTTTCTGGTGTGCTGTTGATTCCGCTTGACATTGATTTTAGATTTATTTTAAATTGATAACGCAGGATGTCCGCAGGAATGGACGAAGTCGCTTTTGCGACAGAGTTGGAGCGCCACCCTCGAAGGCAAAAGTCTTCACGACAGTACCGAGGGTGGATAAAAGGGCTCCCAAGAAGGGTTGACGGGTTTTAGTGGGTCGGGGCTGGTAGTAGGTCGCCAGCTTATTTTGTTTATTGTTCTCCTTTTTTTTTACCAACCCCACATAACCTTGGCATGCGGAAGCCAAGGTATCTGTATACAGATTTTCCCAATAGTCCCTAAGCAAAAAAAAAAAAAAAAAAAAAAAAATGATTGTGGCAACTAAAAGTAAAAAGCAGTATATTTAAGTGCATGAAGCATCAAGTTTAACACTTTATTTTTAAATTAGTTTAATTAAAAATATTTGATATTAAAATTAAAATTTCTATTTTGTTATTAAATGGCGTTGTTACTAGGCCTGTGCGGTAAACCGATCTTCTTTCCGCTATTTTTGGAAACCGGTTTCCAGTTTTAAAATCTCGATTTAAGGTATTTTAAATAAAACTAGTATTTTTTAAAATACCAGTCAATTTAACCCAATTCTTAATTCAATAATTTATTCAAGAACTATTTATTTCATATACTTAATCTACAAAGTGCATTTTTCATTATTAATTAATACAATTATGTATTATATAAATATAGTGTTTAAAGAAACTTTTAATTAAATAATGAAACATATACGCAGTTAATTTCTAAATTAAAACGATGAATTTAATATGTGTAAGAATTCTTGAAGTGGGCCCCTAAATTTTTTTGGGTCGGTGGATTTTTTCAAAAGTCAAAAAGACTTGCACATTAACAATTAAACATTTGCCAAAAAGCTTGAAGTTGACACGAATTCATTTGTTTTATTTTAAATCTCTACTTTTTAAAAAATTTTTGTAACTAAAAATATTATATTTCATCAAGTCATTGAGAATCCCACTTTTTTATTGTTGAAATAAAAACTTAAAAGTTTTCTCTATTCGATTCATTAAAAAAATTTTGCAAAATAAATACAAAACAGATTGCTTTTTAACCTCAAAAATTAAAAACTTAATTCATTTAAATAAATTATAGTTCTTAATTAAATTTTTTATCGTATATCTCAAGTACGACTTCTCATTAAGCTCTCCTTCAATTTTTATTAAAATCGGTTCATCCGATCGCAAGTAATTGGCTATTTACTAAAACGCTACAAAAAACTTTGACCCTTAACAACTTTTGAAAATATTTTGAATTTCGGAAAACTATTAACAGGATTTTATTGTACCATCATAAACTATCGAAACATATAAGAATGAAAAAAATCTATTGACCCAAAAAGATTTAGGATTCCACTTCAGGAATTCTTACCCATATTGAATATTTTACGTAACTAATGGTTTGATTAAAAAACTTTTTTAAAAGAAGAACACGCTTTTAATAATAAACTAATTTTTCTTACAACGGTTTTTTTTTTAAAAAAACCGGTTTCGTCTTTAAAACCGGCAACCGATTACAAAACCAGTTTTTCAGAAACCTGTTTATGATTTTGAATACCGCAAAAGCATAGTTGTTATTTTAAATTAATCGTATGACTACACATTATTCAATTGCTGAATGCTAATCTAATCGCTTTTCCAATATTATCGTTGTAAAAGACAAATCCTAAGTTTATTGAGTTGTTTAATGTGAAAACTGCAAAAGCAACAGCTATTGCTAATTTGCAACTAACAGCGCATTATGACTAAAAGTTCTACCATGCAAGCCACACAAGCTCCAAATTCATTTTAAATAAAGAAACTTACATGTTACTCATAAAACAGCCATTTTTGCAAAAAAAATTTAATTTTGAGGAATTTGATGTATATTCAACAATGAACAACATATCCATTGATTTTCAAGTGCCTGCTCTTCTTGATCTTTAACCTCGCTCCAATAAGGCATTCTATAACACTTGTCTCTGACGTTGTTTAAGGGAATAATTTCAACTATATTTGATAAAAACGAACAGTGGTATACCCCAACAATATCTGAAGTCACTCCAACGTCGTAAAATGAATTTTTTCTACGAAATGCTTCAAACATTAAGAAAAATTCTCCATCAACTTTTAAAATGTTTCTTATCATCCCTATTCTTGTGTCTTGAAGAATACAGCAGCTGTCACGCTCATTTGTGGCAAATTGGAGTTCTCCAATTTCCAACTTTTGAAATTGTTGACACCCATTAGCAGGAATATTTTCAGGAATTGGGCCTTCTGCATGAGATAATGATGGTCGTACGTGAGTGTTAATATCCGGAGGAGTTAAATTGAAATCGTTCAATTCTTTCGTTCTTTTGTAGTACTGTTCAAGTAGAAGACCTGGTTTGCGAATTAATTTACGGAACTCAGGCATATTATTTTCATATCCAAATGCACTGAACGACTCTAAATCCCCAAGATTTTCCACGTCAGAAACAAGATGAAGTAAAGAATGTATATTATACGATAAAAATTGTAATCCATGAATTTCTTCACACAATTTTACGTAAGTTTCCAATGCTTTCTGACAAAAAGATAGCGTTTCAGGGGAAGATTCCTTAGAAACTAGAAGGCGTGACACGACATGAAGCAACAGGAAATGTTGATAAGGATCATCCTGGAAAACATTCTTGAATATGGATGGAGCAGTGTAAAGAGCTATTTGTCTAAATTCTGTTGCTTTAAATGCACGAAAAGCACTCATTTGTTGAGGTCTGCGATTGAAGTCAGAGGGACAGAACATTGCAAGCTGTAACATTCTGGAATCAATAATTGCTATCTTCCTAGCAGACATTCTTTGGAGTTTGTATTTTCCAATTATGTTCGCAGATATCGCTTTCTTTACATTTCCAAGCCAAAGGGAGTGCATTGCTTCGAACGGTACTTGCTTCACCAAGTTTAATATTTCGTCTAGAGGACTTCTTCCCATATGATGATCTTCGTCTACCATATTCCTATATTCTTCGTTGTTACGTAATTGATGCGATATTCCTTCAAAAATTTCCCTATTCATATAACGGTGGCCTTTAACTTTGCACTTGGTGCACGGTTTGGCTGAATTGTGTCCAACATGATTTAAAGCAAAGGCTCTAGCAGGGGCATCGGCAATGAAGCAATGAATCGTCAAATAAATTCTTCTTCCTTCAACGACAATACCATTCTCACGAACTTCAATTACTTCCTGGACAAACTGTTCGAAAAATTCAAATACGTTAGACGGCTTATGATGGCCAAGAAAAATGCCTGCTATCATCGGTCTTTTATCTTTAATATTTAGTATTCTGTACTGAATCGGCCAAAACTGTTTTGATCCTTTATTAACTTTAGCACCATCAGTACTAAAATCTATTATAATTCTTTCTGGTACCATATCAGCAGGAATTTGTTTTAATTTCTTCATTAGAGTTAATTTGAATCCGACATGTAAATATTCTCCCCCTGCCATGTTTTGAATAACTTCATTAGCAACAGTTGTAGGAGTCTGTAAGATGGTTCTGGCATCTTTAGGAAGGAAGTTTAAACCAAAAGGAAATTCTCTTAATGTTCTGAGTATTATATTAATCTGAGTATGCTTCAAATTGGCAGCCAAAAAAGCATTCTTAAGAGCCTTTTTTTTAATCTCATTTATATGAACAGGAGGAGGAAGAGGTGGTTGATCTGCGTCATCATTGTTTTCGGAATTTGTTTCTGAGTCCAAATTTTCTTCGATTTGTTCTGCAGGTTCCAGCAAAAATGCTTCATCTTCTTCCTCATCATCACTACTTCCTTCGTCAGAAGAAATGATCTCTTCATGGGACATTTCTGTGTCATCAGAATCAGTACCATTAGTTTCGATGTTTTCGTGTGAAAAATTCCCTTGCCCACGAAATGCTAAATTTTCTATAGAAGAGTTAGATTGATCTACATTCTGCTGAGAACTATAATCATTTATCCAGGATCGAGTCATGTTAAGACGCCTCTTCTTTTGACTCTGGCTAAGAGTCATAAATTGTTTGTGCTTTTCTTTGTCCATAGTCACTATTATCCTGCAGTTATATGATATAATTATTTTTGTGAATAAAAGACAAAAAAATAAATTAAAATTTTTAAAAACATTTAAACAATTATATAAACGATAAATCACAACGGAAACTATAGAATTGAAGTGTTAGTTAAGCACACTAAAACTTCACATGCCCAATTTTTTTCATGTAACTAGACTTCGCCAAAAATAGAGAAAGATCAAAATAAGTCATATATCGTCTTCTTGATAGTACGAGAAAAAGATTTTTTGAAAAATATAAAAATGCAAAAAATGTTTTCATGAATTAAATTTAAAAAGTGTTGATTATATTTATACACATGCACACAGGGAATTACATTTTTTAAAATATAATTTTTGGATTACTAAGGTCGGAAAACTTTAAAAAAGCAGCGAATTTGAAAATTTTTTGTGAAACAATGCTTCCTTGATGCAAAAAAAATTTTAATAATTTAATCAAGAATTCCAAAAAGAATTCCTCGCGAGGGAGTGTGCTAGCTTCAGAGTAGATAGCTGTTAATGTTGGGGGGCGGCAGATTGGTTGGGGGCGGTTGGTGGATTGGTACCATCCGCCCTCTCTCGCCAGTTTCCCGAATTTTAGTTGTTGCGTCGAGCTTTTAGTACCGGGCAGTCCCGATGATAATGCCGTTCGGGGCAATAATGACATGCTGGTGGTTGTCGGGCTTGGGGGACGGATGATGAAGCTGGGTTGGCTGCTGAAGTGGACGAGTTAGCCGGCGCATTAGTAGGGTTACTGTCGATCTCCCTGAAGTAGGCCTCGCAGTCGGCAAGAAAAACTTTCGGATCCTCATGGTCATTACCGGAAAAGGTAGGTTTCGGTATTTCCGGTGTCCGAAAGGCTCTCAGTAGATTCCGCAAATCTGAAAGGGGTATGACGGTTGGTGAAGTGGGCGTCACGGGAACTGCGTTGTTCCTATTTTCAGATGTAGTCGCGGGGGCGGAATGGGGTGGCTGTTCTTGTACCCGTGCTTCTAGTGGGGGTGCTCGACTGGGTCCCGCTTCATGGAGATCTCGACGAGATATTCTCATGTTTGTATTGGGGGCGGAGGCCGATTCCTCGGCTCTGCTGGGAACCGATCGGCTCCTTACGTTTATGGTGATGGCCTCGTATGGGGGAGGCTGTTCCGTTGATGAATTATTATTGGACGCCACCGAATTTGGATTCTGAAATTCGGAAACAGGTTGATCCGTACGTCGTGGTCTGCCGCGACGACGTGCTGGTGAAGTTGCCGGTGAGTGGAGCATGATTTCTTGGGGTGTGTGGGTTTAATAACTACTGTTAAAATCGAAAGAAAATTTCTTCCAAGCCCCACGTTGTGGGCCGCCAATTGTTGTAATGCCCGTGTTTACAGACGTGATGGGGGGGGAGAGTCTCGCTTGTCGTGAGGGGCCGCGGACAAGTCCGTGGTAGTGTAACGAGTGATTTAGGGGGGGGGAATTCGTATAGCTTACAAATTAATACAGATTCATTCTGTAAAAATAAAAAGGTAATCGATGGAAAATGAGACAAATTACGTGGGGAGATTGTGATAAGGCTCTAGTCTTGAGGAGAAGGATGTTGGAGAGATTCCAGGGTAGAGAAGTGACAAACAGGAATTATCAAAATAAGCACTTTTTATTCACCCAAATACCCCCTTGTTTACAAGATATTTATAAATTAATTTTTTAATTATTTAAAATAAAATAAATGGGTTTCGTCGACGAGATTTTGGGGGCGCATGCCCCTGTCGTTGGGTCGTCGTGTTCTCCTTCGATCCGGACCGTCGTCCAAATTTCCGGGCAACTGAGGGGCGGAGGGCCCTGTCCCCTGCCTGGTTCAGCTCCCGAAGGGTGGTACTCTGCCTGAACGGTATGTCAAGCAGAGAGCGAGGTCCCTCGTTCTCCTTGTTCTCCGAGATTTCTATCGGAGGCGGAAAGTTTAACACCCCCGTTGAGCTCAATTGAGGTGCAGCTGGACTCTCACCTCTTGGCCTTGGAAGAGGGGAGGTAAAAGCTCGAGGAGGGGTGCCGGTGATTGGTGATCCTGGGGTTATGTCTAGGATGTCGTCGTCGCTGTCACTCAGGGTGAGGTCAATCTCGAAACTCCGGAATGGGGAGACTGGGGGCGGTACTGCCTCCAGCCGGGAGATGAAAGAAGGCCCTTGCTTGAGCCGTCCCAATGTCGTCGGGAAGGAGTTCGTAGGTAAGAACTCTATCTCCGTGATCCTGGCGTTCCCCCGTTTGGTTGGATCAATCCGCGGGTCGCACCTTCCTGAGGTCACACTCGGGGGCAGATATATTCTGCGTGGGGTGCGCCAATCAGAGCTAGTTGCGGGGGCCGGCTTCTCAGGTGTGGTTATCACCCACGGTAAAGGGGCGATATACGGCTCACGATCCAATTCCTCCTGTAACTTTTCTCGCTCCAGCTGGACAGCAAGAGTCTCTGCAACAGGTCCCCAAGACGGCGCTTGGGGGGCGGTAAAATACCCCTCGAATTCGGCGTAGGTTGGTCTTGGAGGAGGGGAGGAATTTCCTTTCAGGAGCGGTCCGGTGCCGGGACTACTATCCCCTTGGAATGTCGGGGGTGTGGTGGCCGGATTCACTGACGTGTCCCTCTCTGTGGTTGTGATCGGGGGCCGAATAACCTCCCTTTCCGCCCGTCGTAGAAGCTTTTGCAACTTCTTATACTCCTGGATCCTCCACCCTCGAGCCTGACTCCTTAACCTCTGGCGGACGCTTTGGCGATGCTTCTTAGCTGGTATGGCCATCTAATCGGGAAAAATACGAAATTAGTCATGGTGTTGGCGGGGGGTTGTCAGGAAGCAAAGGGAGTGGGAATGCAGGTTCCGTTGAGGGAGATCGTATCGGTACTCGCAAAGCGAGTCTACGATTTCGTATCTATGTGTTAAAGCGTGTGTATGTCTGTTTATACGGAATCGTAACGGCGCTCGTAAAAGTAAGCCTGCGTATACGAATCCGTATAATTATGTATGACTCTTTCCCCTATTCGAATCGTGATCGCGCCAGCGCAAACCGGCCTTCACCACGGATTCGGACAGATTCCAGTGTCAGTGCGTGTATCTTCCCCCTTTGCAAGTGCGTGTATCTTCCCCCTTTTTCAAGTGCGCGTATCTTCCCCCTTTTGCAAGTGCGTGTATCTTCCCCCTTTTGCAAGTGCGTGTTGGGGATCCGAGGTGCTTGGGAAAAGGGAGGTGAAAGTTGGGAGTAAGGGAGCAGTACCCTCCCTATGGTTTAATGTGTGCGTTTATACAGAATCGTAACGGCGCCCGTAAACGCGGCCTACGTATACGAATCCGTATAATTATTGTGTGACGCTTTCCTCTATTCGAATCGTGATCGCGCCAGCGCAAGCCAGCCTTCACCACAGACTCGGAAAGATTCAAGCATCAGCGTGTGTATTTGTACGGAATTGTAACGGCGCCCGTGAAAGTGGGCCTACGTATACGAATCCGTATGTTAATGTACTTCCTTCCTCTATGCAAATCGTGGTCGCGCCAGCGTTAAACCGGCCTTTACCACAGATTCGTATAGATTCAAGCGTAAGTGTCAGCGAGTGTATAGTCCCCCTTTTCAAGTGCGGTTGGAGAGCTGAGATGCTTGGAATTCGGGAGAAGGAAGCATGCAGGCGGTCTGGTGTGTGTAGCGGAGAGCGTGACAGTGACGTCACGTTCCTGTGTATAGCCGGCCGGCAGGAGCACGTGCCGGGGAAATTGAGAAATAGTGGGGGTGTTGCTTACCGTAATGCGGCTGGTAGGATGAGTAAGAGACACCACTTGTTTTGACACTTATTTATTTTTACTTCAAGACCGGAAAATCGATTGAGAGCGATGTACAAGGGACCGTCCTTTATATAGGCAGAAGGGCGCCATTTTACCCCTTGTGGAAGGGGTAGACGGCGCCTTTTCTCATAGATCTCATGTACAAAATCTCAAATTGATCAATTCCTTACAAAAATTGATTAAAAATTAAAATCTACTTATAAAATTATAATATTATATTAATAATTATAATAACAATAATAATAATTATTAAAATAATAATAGAAAATAATAAAATTAAATTCTACCATCATAATAATAATTTTATTTACAGTATAATATTAATAATAATATAAACCTAATAATAACTATTAATAATAGTAATAATAATAATAACAATCATAATATTAATGAGAGTAATGATAATAATAATATTAATAATTATAATAATAATAAATTATAATAGTAATAATAATATTGATAATAATATTAATAATTATAACAATAATAAATTATAATAATAAATTATTATAGTAATAATAATATTAATAATAATATTAATAATTACAATAATAATTCTAATAACAATAATATTAATAATTATAATAATAATATTAGTAATTGTAATAATAATAATAATATTAATAATTGTAATAATAATAATAATAGTAATTTTAATGATAATAATAATATTAATAA
Source organism: Leptopilina boulardi (assembly GCF_019393585.1). Lineage (NCBI taxonomy): Eukaryota > Metazoa > Arthropoda > Insecta > Hymenoptera > Figitidae > Leptopilina > Leptopilina boulardi. The sequence continues at coordinate 1,733,284 of NW_026137966.1, forward strand.
TAGTAATAATTATAAAAAAAAATATTCCTAAAATATTAAATTTAATACACTTAACTTAAATTCTAAACAGATTAGACGCAAACAACATAAACACGTTCCATTTAAACCTCCCAAGGCAGCCTTTGTTTTGCCGGGAAAACAAACGCTGGTCCCGTGTGAGTGAGCGAGAGGCCCGAAGAAAACGTTGGAGTGAGGGAGAAACAAATAGCACGTAGGCGTGCGAGCGAGAGGCCCGAAGAAGACATTGGAGTGAGGGAGACACAAATAGTCCCTATGTGTGTGAGTGAGAGGTGCGAAGAAGGCGTTGGAGTGAGAGAGAAGCCAATAGGCTGTACGCGCTAGGCTAACGGGACTTCGTCTGGCTGTAGTGCTGGGCGCCAGCCGGGGAAAACCCAATCTTGCCGGCAGCCTATAGGGCCCATAAGAGCGACGAAGACGCAACTAGTTTATGTCAAAGTTGCGAAGGTCGTTCTCTATCGTTTCGGTTGGGGAGTACAGAAAAATTATTTGAGATGAGTTTTCTTTAAAATGTAATTTTTCTTCTCGCCGACCGACGTATAACAGAATCTTTCGAATTTTTTAAATCTTTTTATTTACTTTTTTAAAAAAGTTTTAAAACGTTAAATAATTTCATATATGAAATTTTTTTCTGTCCTATAAAAAATATTAACTTTTAAACATATCATCATGTTTTAAAATTATTTTTGCGCTGAAAATCTCGTTGATCATTACAACTGATTAATGAAAACTTATTTTTTGTATTTTAATTATCAATATAAAATGTTGATAATTAACCAAAAACATGACATTGTTAATGTTATATTAAAAAACAATTTTTATTATTATATTGAAATGAACTATTATAATTTTACTTAATTTTAATTTAAAAATGTATTTTCTGCAAAGATTTTATTATTTGATTGAAATTATAAATATTTTATTGATGGCTTTGACATTAAAAACAATTTTACGAGGTTTGGATGTCGACATTTAATTTAAGAGGAAAATCCTCTTAAATGAAGAATAATAATTTTGATACCAAAATTAAGAGGAAAATATGCATTTATTTTAGAGGAATCCTCTAGATTGAAAATTACTTTTTTTAGGGTGTGTCCCTCATATAATATTATTTCTGCCTTCTGATACTAGTAATTATGCCACCTAAAATAACTTTGCAAGTGCCTGTGGACCTATCATGTAGGATTTGTAAACAAAAGGTTGCTAAGCATGTCCTTTGTCCAGGGTGTCAGGCCCCCTACCACCCTGGTTGTGCTGATTCAAAAACAAAATTAATTCCCGATGGTACTGGTTATGTAAAGTGTTGCGGCCCTGATGCTTCTAGATCCCCCTCGCCTACAATATTGGATCCTGAGTTAAGTGATAAGAATCACGTACCTGAAGTACCCAACGTTTATGAAAACGAAAAATTTTTTTTTTAATAAATGAAATTTTCTTAATCAAATACCAATATTTAATGAAAAAACATACTAGGGTAAAAGTGGGTATTACCGCGATGGCATGTATTACCGCGATTTCGCGTTTTTCTATAAAATTTCATCGCTACGTTTCAATTTGTTACTTAAAAAAATTCTTACAGTTTAGTTAATATTATAAAGTGTCGAATAAACAAAACATTTTAGTTATTTAATTTTTCTTTCAGGTATTAAAAATTATTAAATCTCGTTAGAGCAGAAAGTTTAATAAAATGCTCACTGTAGTGTGAAAAAAGGGTCTCCATGAAACTTCTTTTTTATTATTATAAATGTTTCAAAACTGGTTATTCTTTTTGTATTCGATGTAACAATGTTTCTGCTTATTAAAATTTCTTGATTAATGAAGATTCAACTTTTTTTCTTTTTTATATTTCCAACACGGTAATTGTATACGCTTTAAAAAGGGCGCACCAATTGCCGCGACTGTTTCCCATTCCAATATGGCTGCCTACCTAACCAATAAGTTGTTGACATCTAACCAAGTTAGAATGTGAAAAGTGATAAATAACGTTTTAAAATTTTAATTAAAAACATAAAAAGAGACAAAATGGGGAATGCGAAAATAAAGTCAAAGGAAAAGGTGAATTCAAAATCGAAGAAAAGAGTCCCTGCATACAAGAAAATCAAATAATAAAAGTTTAGACTGTTTTGTTTTTACCAAAAATTGGTATTATTATTATTAAGGTCGAATTAATTAATGTTAAATTTTTTTTATAATTTTAAGTTTCTTCTAATAATGATCAGTATTATTACTAAAACAAAATAATTATTAACAGTGAAATTTAATTAGGATAAAAAATTAAAGGTTGTTATTTCTTTTGTAATGTATACACTGTGATTGATATTTGTGCCTGATTCAGTATAAGTATCCTACAACCTGAAAAGTGTTATGTATTATTATTAAAAATATTAAAAAAAAAAATAAAATAAAAAAATCGTGGTAATACCCACTTTTACCCTAATAAAACATTTTCTCCACAAATTCAACTTACAACAATTTTCAACCCTCAAACATAAAAAAATCGAAAAAAATTCGCTATTTCAAAAGAATAGCCGGGACTAAGAATTTTATTCTTTATTTATCTTTTATTATGTGTCCACTTAATGTAAAAAAATTAGTACCCCATTTGGAATCCGGGTTTTTGAGATTTTCAATACTCAAACTTAAAAAAAATCGAAAAAAATAAAAAAAAAACGAAAAAAATTCGCTATTTCAAAAGAAAAGCCGGGACCAAAAATTTTATTGTTCAGATACCTTCTGTAATGTGTCCACTAATTGTAAAAAATTTAGTACCCCATTTGGAATCAGGATTTTAAATTTTCAATACTCAAACTTCAAAAAAATCGAAAAAAAAATAAAAAAAAAATCGAAGAAAATTCGCTGTTTCAAAAGAATAGCCGGGACCAAGAGTTTTATTGTTTACATACCTTCTGTAATGTGTCCACTAATTTTAAAAAAATTTGCACCTTAATCGGAATCCGGGTTTTTGAGATTTTCAATACTCAAACTTCAAAAAAATCGAAAAAAATAAAAAAAAAAATCGAAGAAAATTCGCTGTTTCAAAAGAATAGCCGGGACCAAGAGTTTTATTGTTTAGATACCTTTTGTAATATGTCCACTAATTGTATAAAAATCAGTACCCTAATCGGAATCCGGGTTTTTGAGATTTGCAATACTCAAACTTCAAAAAAATCGAAAAAAATAAAAAAAAAATCGAAGAAAATTCGCTGTTTCAAAAGAATAGCCGGGACCAAGAGTTTTATTGTTTAGATACCTTTTGTAATATGTCCACTAATTGTATAAAAATCAGTACCCTAATCGGAATCCGGGTTTTTGGAGATTTGCAACCCTCAAAGGGGTCATCCATAAAGCATGTGATACATTTTTTCAGAATTTTAACACCCCCCCTCCCCCTTGTGATGCTTTTTCCAATACCGATTAATATGGAGTGTGATATTTTGCTGACCCCCCCTACCCCTTAAGTATCACATGCATTATTGTTGACCCCAAACTTAAAAATAATCTAAAAGAAATACGAAAAAAAAATTTTTAAACAATGGATGGAACCAACACTTTTTAAGATAATATAAAAAATTTATTGCGTTAATAAAAATTAAAAAAAAAGAATTTTTAATAACATAAAATTTTTTTTCATTCAATAAAATTACAATTTTTTTTTTCAAAAAAAATTTTAATCTTTTTATTGTTTTGGGAAATTAAAATACTGTGTTTTGAAAATAATATTTTTAAAACCTTTTTAACAAAAATTTGTTAATTAAGAAATTATATTTTATCATTTTAATTTTTAATAATGGTGCCTGGTACACGGAAAAAATTAATTCAGTATATTTTACAAAACTGTGACGGAGTAGCGGATACAGCTCTTTACGAAACTGAGTTTTGTAAAATGTGATGGATATTTTCGGATAAACTACAGAACTTTCGTTGTTTATGCTGAATATTTCTGGAGTTTATCCTGAATATTTCGTGACATTTTACAACACTCAGTTTCGTAAAGAGCTGTATCCGCTACTCCGTGATAGTTCTGTAAAATCTACTGAATTCATTTTTTCCGTGTATTGAATATGCACGCACACATATGTTATAGTCAGTTTGAACCGAGTGAATATAGAAGCGGAGATATTTCCTTGCAGCCGAGATTGACTTTCGCTGGGACTCATGTAGTACAGACTGGGATATTCGGTCGCGTGCGGCATACTTCGTCTACGCTCGGCGCTAGCCCCGCCTCAATCATCTTCAAGGCTCTGGCGAAAGTCGACTGTAAACCGTTTCTTGCAATTCTCGACTAATTTCGTTCTCTCTCCACTCGGAAACAAATTTATTTTTCTAGCACGACGGTGTAATTATAACATTAACTTTTTTGTTAAATATTTAGCTAATAACATACATTTTTTTTGTTAAGAAAATTAAATTTTTTTTCCAAAAAAATATTATTTTTTTATTAAGAGAAAATTTTTTTTCTAATTTTAGATGAATATTTAAAAAGCCAATTTTCCGGATTTTTTTCTAAAAAAATATAACTCCTACTTTGATATAACATTTTTTAAAAATAAATTTTCTTTCTTGTAATAAAAAAATTATATTTATTTAAATAAATTTTTTTTCTCTTAATAAAAAAATATTTTTTTGTAAACAAAAAATTTTTTTTCTTAATAAAAAATTTAATTTTCTTAACAAAAAAATGTATGTTAGCTAAATATTTAACAAAAAAATTGTGTTACAATTAAACCGCCGTGCTAGGAAAAATTTTGTTTCCGAGTGGAGAGAGAACAAAATTAGTCAAGAATTGCAAGAAACGGTTTACTTACAGTCGACTTTTGCCTGAGCCTTGAAGATGAATGAGGCGGAGCTACAGCCGAGCGTAGGCGAAGTATGCCGGACGCGACCGAATATCCCAGTCTGTACTACATAAGTCCCAACTGAAGTCAATCTCGACTGCAAGGAAATATCTCCGCTTCTATCCACTCGGTTCAAACTGACACTGACTATGATATCTGTGTGCGTGCATATTCAATTACAGGCACCATTATTAAAAATTAAAATCATAAAATATAATTTCTTAATTAACAAATTTTTGTTACAAAGATTTTAAAAATATCACTTTCAAAAAACAGTATTTTAATTTTCCAAAACAATAAATAAATTAAAACTTTTTTTGAAAAAAAAAATTGTAATTTTATTGAATGAAACAAAATTTTGTTATTAAAAATTCTTTTTTTTTAATTTTCATTAACGCAATAAATTTTTTATATTTTCTTAAAAAATGTTGGTTGCATCCATTGTTTAAAAATTTTTTTTTTCGTATTTCTTTTAGATTATTTTAAAGTTTGAGGGTTGCAAATCTCAAAAACCCTGATTCCGATTAGAGTGAAAATTTTTTTACATTAAGTGGACACATAATAAAGATAAATAAACAATAAAATTCTTGGTCACGGCTATTCTTTTGAAATAGCGAATTTGTTTCGATTTTTTTTTATTTTTTCCGATTTTTTTGAAGTTTGAGTATTGAAAATCTCAAAAATTCCAAATGGGGTTTAAATTTTTTTACAATTAGTGGACACGTAATAAAAGATAAATATACAATAAAATTCTTGGTCCCGGCTATTCTTTTGAAACAGCGAATTTTCTTCAATTTTTTTTTGATTTTTTTGAAGTTTGAGTATTGAAAATTGTTTTAAGTTGAATTTGGGGAGAAAATGTTTTATTAGTATGTTTTTTTCGTTAAATATTGGTATTTGATTTAGAAAATTTCATTTTCATGTCTGTGTTTTAAATTTATTAAAAACAATTATTAATACTCCTGTTCCCTTCGATATTGATAAGCTAAAAATTTCAAGATTGGGTAAATTTTGCCAGGCACGTGTGAATCCACGTCCCATTCGTGTATCCTGCGAAACAGACAGTCATGTATCAATTATTCTGTCTGCTGCCAAAACTTGGAAATCAAGCAACCTATCGGTTGCTCAAGAAATCTCTTTTGCGCCGGACAGAACGCCTTATCAACAGCTAGAATTCAGGAAGGTGAGGGGAGCTTTGGAGGAAAGGATAATGAACGGCGAATCAAAAATCAAGATACGTCACATCAAGGAAATCTCCACCAATGAAATGTCACAATGTAAATGAATCTACCGGTGTTAAGCATAGTTTCTGTGTTTATTATCAAAATTGTCGTGGTCTTAACACTAAACTCTCTCATTTGGAGTCTTTTCCTGATTTTAATTTTTTTGATATTTTTGCATTAACGGAAACTTGGTTATCACCGAAAGTAGATGCTAAAGAAATTTTTCCGCCCAGTATGTTTAATGTATTCAGGAATGACAGGTATGATAGAAGAGGAGGTGGTGTGTTACTCGCTATCAAGGCTAATTTTCATGTGAGTGTAATTCCGATTAATTTTCCAGATTTCTTACTTGAACAAATAAATTGTTTGTGTCTTAGAGTGTCTGACCGTGTTTCACTATTTGATATTATTGTTGTATACTTACCACCGAGTTTAACGAATCTAAGTTATAAATGTTTTTTTGACTGCATTAAATCGCAAGCTCAGGTTTTTCTGTAGAGGTTGGTCATTCTGGGTGATTTTAATGCACCTGACTTTATTAAATATGACAGCATTGCTAAACAAATTTCTCTTATTACTGATCAAAAAATTGAAACATTATTGTTATTTGCAGCAATGTTCGATATCTCTCAATTTAACATGGTAAAAAATACTTATGGAATTTATCTTGATTTAGTTTTCACAAATATTCAATGTCATATTTTGCATTCAATTTCGTCCTTGGTACCGGAAGACAATTACCACCTCTCTCTTTGCATATCTCTTTCCTTCTCTATTCATTCATTTCCTTCAGAAGCAGAAACTACATTGGATAGTGATTGCAACCCAAGATTTAATTATAAAAATGGAAATTTTCCAATGATTTTTTCTGAACTGCCTGCTTGGGATTGGACTCCATTGGCGAATATTGTTGATGTAGATATTGCTTGCCAATTTTTCAGTCAAAAGATTACCTAGCGGATGGGTTCAACGCGATTTGAACGGAATAGCGTTGAAACACCGTTGGGAACACAACCCTCACAACAAAAGGATATTCAGGATATCCTTGGGACGTCCTGGGGTTATCGATTTGTTTTCGGCGGTTTGGATATCCCTGGGATATCTTAGAGATGTCCATGGATATCCAGAGGATATCTTAGGGATATCCGAATCGCCAAAAGCAAATGGATATCCCCAGGACGTCCCAGGGATATCCTGAATATCCTTCCCACACAGCACAACATCTTACACCAGGCCTACAGCAGGCTTACATGTAAGGTTTGTAAGGTAACATCGTAAGCCCATAGTAGACTTACAGTAAACCAAAAATGTCCGCCTTACAGTAAGCTTACATGGTAGGGTCGAGGTAAGCTTACATGGTAGGGTCGAGGTAAGCTTACACGGTAAGGTCGATGTAAGCTTGCATGGTTGGGTCGAGGTAAGCTTACATGGTAGGGTCGAGGTAAGCTTACACGGTAAGGTCGAGGTAAGCTTACACGGTAAGGTCGAGGTAAGCTTACATGGTAGGGTCGAGGTAAGCTTTCATGGTAGGGTCGAGGTAAGCTTACACGGTAAGGTCGAGGTAAGCTTATGAGTAAAGGCTGTGGTAAGGTTATTATTAAGTTGTAAGGTTGAGGTAAGGTTGTGGTAAGCTTACAAGGTAAGGCAAGTTATATTCAAATAATAATATTAATAATAAATAAATATTCAATAAAAAAATTTTTCTTTTGCCTTATTCTATTTTGGGAACCTATCATTTCGCAGAAAGTTTTGAAAACAAATTTGGGAGGAGTAGGATTCGAACCCGGGACCGAAGTATATACCTAACAACCTAACCAACTGAGCTAAACGGGGAACTGACAATGAGAAAAGTAATCTTACTTTTAAAGTGGAACCAAGAAGATAATCAACTCCTTAAAAGCAAGATTACTTTTCTCATTGTCAGTTCCCCGTTTAGCTCAGTTGGTTAGGTTGTTAGGTATATACTTCGGTCCCGGGTTCGAATCCTACTCCTCCCAAATTTATTTTCAAAACTTTCTGCGAAATGATAGGTTCCCAAAATAGAATAAGGCAAAAGAAAAATTTTTTTATTGAATATTTATTTATTATTAATATTATTATTTGAATATAACTTGCCTTACCTTGTAAGCTTACCACAACCTTACCTCAACCTTACAACTTAATAATAACCTTACCACAGCCTTTACTCATAAGCTTACCTCGACCTTACCGTGTAAGCTTACCTCGACCCTACCATGTAAGCTTACCTCGACCCTACCATGTAAGCTTACCTCGACCTTACCGTGTAAGCTTACCTCGACCTCACCGTGTAAGCTTACCTCGACCCTACCATGTAAGCTTACCTCGACCCTACCATGTAAGCTTACCTCGACCCTACCATGTAAGCTTACTGTAAGGCGGACATTTTAGGTTTACTGTAAGTCTACTATGGGCTTACGATGTTACCTTACAAACCTTACATGTAAGCCTGCTGTAGGCCTGGTGTAAGATGTTGTGCTGTGTGGGTTGTGTTGTGAGGGAACGATCACTAAAAATGTTATTTAAACAATAAAATATGATAAAGTATTTATTGGTATTTGTAGAAAAAGTGTTCATGAGTAATTTAAGACCTTATTTGTATCAATTTAATACGAAATAAGTGAAATAAAAGATAAAATATAGAACACTGTTATATCAGGGTTTTCTGTCAAATTTTTATATAATTCAATGAAAAGTGTTTTAGATATGATTTTTTAATAATAAAAAAACAGTGAAAAAGTATTAATTTATTATTTTAAAGCATTTGAAAGTATAAGTAGTGAAAATTAATGTGTTTATTGTGTACTATTTGTGTGTATTGGACAACGTTTATCGACAGCAAGTTACAGGTTACATCGGTGAACGCTAGATGGCAGCACAGTAAACAATTAATAAGACTTTGACAAGAAAAATATTTAAGCCACTGAACGTCGATGATGCATCTAGACACAAATAAAAAAAAATGCTAAAGACTTATTGAATATTCTTAAAAAATGTTACTAGGGGGTTTTCGGGGTCGCTAATTACAAATTTGATAACAAATATCCAAAATTCAAAATACCAAATAAAATATAACAAAATAGAAAAAAATTAAAACATAATCAAATTCTCCATCAGCTTGCTACTCGGGGGTTTTTGGGTTCGCTGATTACGAATATAATAACAAATTTTTAAAATTCAAAATGTCGAAACAAAAAAATTAAACTTAAATCAAATTCTCTGGAATTACGTTACTCGGGGGTTTATTGGGTCGATGATTACGAATATAATAACAGATTTCCAAAAATAAAAATGGCGGATCCAATATGGCGGATCAAAACAATTAAACAATAACACAGGACCACAAAGGGAAATTGAGGTGGACATGTTTCAAGCGTAGGTGACCTTTATGTTTTTGGGGTCGCTGATTACGAATATAATAACAAATTTTGAAAATTCAAAATGTCGAAACAAAAAAATTAAACTTAAATCAAATTCTCTGGAATTACGTTACTCGGGGGTTTATTGGGTCGATGATTACGAATATAATAACAGATTTCCAAAAATAAAAATGGCGGATCCAATATGGCGGATCAAAACAATTAAACAATAACACAGGACCACAAAGGGAAATTGAGGTGGACATGTTCCAAGCGTAGGTGACCTTTATGTTTTTGGGGTCGCTGATTACGATGCCGGTGTCCGTATGACCCCATCACGTAAGCATCAAGGTCAACTCAAGGTCAAACACCTTAATTTCGAATATTTAATTTTTTTAACCCCGGAATCAGAAAGTGCGGAAAATTTTACGTCCAGATACGTTTTGACCTTTTTTTTAAACTAACATTTCAAGGTCATTTCAAGGTCATTTAGAGGTCAAATTCTTCTTTTAATCTCTCGGACGGAATTTAGCATGGATTTGGTCCTAGAACAGTTGCATTTTATGTTTTTAGGGTCGCTGATTACGATGCCGGTGTCCGTATGACCCCATCACGTAAGCATCAAGGTCAACTCAAGGTCAAACACCTTAATTTCGAATATTTAATTTTTTTGACCCCGGAATCAGAAAGAGCGGAAAATTTTACGTCCAGATACGTTTTGAACTTTATTAAACTAACATTTCAAGGTCAACTCAAGGTCAAATTCATCTTTTAATCTTTCGGCCGGACACCGGCATCGTAATCAGCGACCCCAAAAACATAAAAAGCAACTGTTCTAGGACCAAATCCAGGCTAAAATTCCGGCCGAAAGATTAAAAGAAGAATTTTACCTCTAGATGACCTTGAAATGTTAGTTTAAAAAAAAGTCAAAACGTATCTGGACGTAAAATTTTCCGCTCTTTCTGATTCCGGGGTTAAAAAAATTAAATATTCGAAATTAAGGTGTTTGACCTTGAGTTGACCTTGATGCTTACGTGATGGGATCATACGGACACCGGCATCGTAATCAGCGACCCTAAAAACATAAAATGCAACTGTTCTAGGACCAAATCCATGCTAAAATTCCGGCCGAGAGATTAAAAGAAGAATTTGACCTCTAAATGACCTTGAAATGACCTTGAAATGTTAGTTTAAAAAAAAGGTCAAAACGTATATGGACGTAAAATTTTCCGCACTTTCTGATTCCGGGGTTAAAAAAATTAAATATTCGAAATTAAGGTGTTTGACCTTGAGTTGACCTTGATGCTTACGTGATGGGGTCATACGGACACCGGCATCGTAATCAGCGACCCCAAAAACATAAAGGTCACCTACGCTTGGAACATGTCCCTAGTAACATTTTTTAAGAATATTGAATAAGCCTTTAGCATTTTTTTTATTTGTGTCTAGATGCATCATCGACGTTCACTGGGTTAAATATTTTTCTTGTCAAAGTCTTATTAAATGTTTACTGTGCTCCCACACAGCACATAAAATTTCCTGAATTTGTCCTGAATATTTCATTGAAAGATTCGAAATATTTCAATGAAAGGTCCATGAAATTTTGATGCAACAATAAAATGTCCAGCTATAAGAAGTATTGCAGTTCCGATTGTACGAAAAATTTCAGCGAAATGTTGAGGAAATGTGAGGATGAAAAATTACTGACATATTATTTTTTAATATTTGCAAAATAAAAAAATGAAATATGTTACAAATTTTTAAGTGAAATATTTTGAAAAGATTATTCATTAAAATTCTAGAAATATCGAAATGAAATATTTCTAAATTGTTAAAAATACATATTTAGGCAATATCATCCGGATATATTTGTGAAAAATAAAAAAAATGAATTTCAGAAATAAATTGCGGTAGTGATTGTGAAAATATGTGACAAAATTTGTGTATTTAGTGAAATAGTGACAATTTATTTATTATAAAGAAATTATTACACGTAAGATGCAACAAGCGAAACATGATTAATATATATGAACAGTAAGTATAAAAATAGAATACTTAAAATAAATAAGATCCGTTCAGGTACGCAAGGATATACTATAAAAGTCAATTTGTTACAAATTTTACTTGACTGGACTTTCAGTATTCGTAACTTTTTAATTGAATTCTTAATTTACTGCATAATTATAATTGAACAAAAAATTTTTTCGCAGAATTGTCATTTGATAACATTTCTATTTTTCAGAGTATTCAAATGTTTAAAATTTAATTTGTCTAAAATTGCAAATGACAAAAAGTACATATGAACCGATCGCCGGAAAGACGGCATACGTCAATTTAAGACATTTTGAGATATGTTAAATTTAAGATTCACTTGTAAGTTATAATTTAAGGCATTATTATCGAAAATTTTTTTCTTTTACAAAGGTTTACTATCGGTCAACTAATTTTGTCACATATTTTCACAATCACTACCGCAATTTATTTCTGAAATTCATTTTTTTTATTTTTCACAAATATATCCGGATGATATTGCCTAAATATGTATTTTTAACAATTTAGAAATATTTCATTTCGATATTTCTAGAATTTTAATGAATAATCTTTTCAAAATATTTCACTTAAAAATTTGTAACATATTTCATTTTTTTATTTTGCAAATATTAAAAAATAATATGTCAGTAATTTTTCATCCTCACATTTCCTCAACATTTCGCTGAAATTTTTCGTACAATCGGAACTGCAATATTTCTTATAGCTGGACATTTTATTGTTGCATCAAAATTTCATGGACCTTTCATTGAAATATTTCGAATCTTTCAATGAAATATTCAGGACAAATTCAGGAAATTTTATGTGCTGTGTGGGCTGCCATCTAGCGTTCACCGATGTAACCTGTAACTTGCTGTTGATAAACGTTGTCCAATACAGACAGAATAATTGATACATGACTGTCTGTTTCGCAGGATACACGAATGGGACGTGGATTCACACGTGCCTGGGAAAATTTACCCAATCTTGAAATTTTTAGCTTATCAATATCGAAGGGAGCAGAAGTATTAATAATTGTTTTTAATAAATTTAAAACACAGACATGATCACCACTGGGATCATAGGAACCTGCATCATCAAAAGTTTCTTTAAAACGAAAAATAATTATATTTGATTTTCGCCTCTGTCTATCCTCAAACTCACCCAAGATAGAATCATATGATTCATTATCAATACCAGCTGATTGAACGTCTCCAATTTTCGAATCCAATGCTTCAATGCGATCTAAAGCGATAGCTACGTCAGTTTTTAATCGACCAACATCCACTCTCAACGACTCCCAATCTTTGTCCATATTCGACAAAATCTTTTTTCAGCAAAACAATAGAATTTTCTACTCTGGTGAAGCCATCCACCATATTGGATGACAGTAGAGAAATTTGTTGAGTGAGCTGCGCAAAAGCTCCATCATTAGCAGGGGGGAGATAGGGATTCTTATCACTTAACTCAGGATCCAATATTGTAGGCGAGGGGGATCTAGAAGCATCAGGGCCGCAACACTTTACATAACCAGTACCATCGGGAATTAATTTTGATTTTGAATCAGCACAACCAGGGTGGTAGGGGGCCTGACACCCTGGACAAAGGACAGGCTTAGCAACCTTTTGTTTACAAATCCTACATGATAGGTCCACAGGCACTTGCAAAGTTATTTTAGGTGGCATAATTACTAGTATCAGAAGGCAGAAATAATATTATATGAGGGACAATGTTTGTGAAACTAATAGTACAAACTCACTGAGAGAATCACCACAAAAGGAAAAAAACATCCAAAAAAGGTCCAAAAACAATATTAAACAGAATGAAATTTATCAAATTCAAAACTGCACCAAAAATAGAAACACATAAATCACAATTTATTGTATAATAACAACAATGGTTAGCACACAGAAGTTAAACAAGCGAGAGCGAAAAATCACACATGCTTAGTGTCCGACATCTTTATATAATTTTTTTTGTATTTCCATACAAAATTAGAGAATTTTTAAACAATAATAATTAAGAAATAGAACAAAATATTTGCATACTTTTACAAATCACAATTTAAAAAAAAAATCTCAAGTATTTTTTTTTTTTAATTACAATTTTTCTTCAAAAGTTTCTGTTTTTTTTTAAATATTTATATTTTTTTTACAAATTATTAATTATTAAAATTATTATTACTATTAATTATCTGCTGTTCTTTGCACTTTAATTTCTTTTTTTAACTAATAATAGTCCTTATAAAGTAATAATAATACATTTTTAAATTTCGCCCTGAGAATGCTCATGCGCAGTCACTTGTACGCAACTTGATACGTTTCCACTGTGCTGTGAACAGAAATCTTTAAAACGTATTAAAATCATATTGTGAATCGTCCAAACACTTAAATGGTGTTTCCAATCCCATCCAAACGATGACCAAACGATTAGCATTAAAATTTTTAAAAAATGTCAACTTTTGTTGTGCAAATGTGAAATTAGCACTAAAAATTTAAAAATTCAATAACTTTTTTAAATATTGCATCCAAACGTTAAAAGTTGGTTTCCAAACATGACCAAACGATGACCAAAGGATTCCAATAAAAAAAATATGGTAATTTTATGGTTGTTGCGCTAACTTCACGCACATCAATAATACAAGGTTATAATCTTAATTGTAAGTTTCAGTGTTAGCAGAAGTCAATGTTGTGATCTTTGTTTACAAGTGAATAAAATCAAAATAAGTGAAAAATATGATTCTAATAAATAATAATTCACTTAATTTTAAAAAACAATTAAAATTTATTATGAAAGTGTTAATTATAAATTTAATTTTAAAAGTTATTTTTTTATACAAAAGTAAATCAGTAAACTTGTAATATTTTGTTTTTATGGAAATTTCAATATAAAAAAAGAGAAAAGTCATAAATTATGATTTCTTTTTTTTAAATAAATTAACTTAAACAATATTTAATTAAACAATAAAATATTGAATTAAAAAAAAAAAATTTTATTTAAATATTATTTGATAATTTTTTTACAAAAGTTTTAAAAAATAATTTGTTAAATTATTTTTTTTCTTAAAATTAATTTTTTTTTCTTTTTTTTTAAACCTTTTTAAACCTTTTTAAACATATAAATTTACAAAATTTTCTGGGTTTCGCAGGTGATGGTGGTTTCTATGATGGTAGTGTTTGTGATGGTGATGTCTGTGGTGGTGGTTTCTGTGATTGTAGTGTCTGTGGCAACTACAGTGATATCTATGTCGACGATGACACCGTCTACATTTACAGCGATGACTCTTGGCATGTCGTCTTCGTTCATTAATTTCATTTTCAACAGCTTCTGCAGATGGTGATCGCCATGGCGATACAATTGCCTTAGGAGTTGTTGGTTGAATTGGTAAAGATTCTAAAGATGCTGGTTGAGGATCCCTATTTTGTTCTCGCAACACATTCTCTGCTGCATATTGTTCCATCTGAAAAATATTAAATAAGTTCAAAATTTTATATTTAATAACCCTGCTTAAAAAATTATTAAAAAGTATAGAATTTGATAGACTTTCTATATGTCAAGAATTGAAGTTTCAATCAATTTTAATCAAATTTTGAAATTTAATCATTTTCAATAAGAAGATAAAATTTCAATCCATCTCTATCATACATTTTGAAAAAGTATCTATCAAAATTAATACAAAATGAAATTGCAATACTTTTCTATCAAAGTTTTTGTATCAAAATTCAATATAATTCTATCGACTAAAATTCTTATACTTTTCAATCAAAAGAATTTTTACGAAATCAATCAAATTCTATCATCTGTAAAATTTAATACTTTTCTATAAAAAGAATTTTTTTTTAAATGAATCAAATTCTATCGACTAAAATTCTTATACTTTTCAATCAAAAGAATTTTTACGAAATCAATCAAATTCTATCATCTGTAAAATTTAATACTTTTCTATAAAAAGAATTTTTTTTAAAATGAATCAAATTCTATCGACTAAAATTCTTATACTTTTCAATCAAAAGAATTTTTACGAAATCAATCAAATTCTATCATCTGTAAAATTTAATACTTTTCTATAAAAAGAATTTTTTTTTAAATGAATCAAATTCTATCGACTAAAAAGTATAATACCTTTCTATCGAGAGGACTGTATTGAAATTCAATCAAATCCTATCATCTGGAAAATTCAATACTTTTTTATCACAAAAAGTTTTTTAAAAATCAACCAAATTTTATTAGGCTAAAAAATTTGATACTTTTCTATCAAAAGGTTTGCATCGAAATTCTATTAAATTAAATTCTATCCGCTGAAAAATTTAATCAAAAAGTTTCTATACATTTTACTGAACATTTTTTAAAGTTTGAAGTGTAAGCTTGGGAGTTTTTAAAAATGAATCCAATTGTATCCGCTGGAGAATTTAATACTTTTCTATCAAAGGTTTTTTATTAAAATTAACTTTAACTTTATTAACTGCAAATTACGAATATTTTTTATGAAGAAATATTTTTTAATA
The DNA here is from genome assembly GCF_019393585.1 of Leptopilina boulardi. Taxonomy (NCBI): domain Eukaryota; kingdom Metazoa; phylum Arthropoda; class Insecta; order Hymenoptera; family Figitidae; genus Leptopilina; species Leptopilina boulardi. The sequence continues at coordinate 1,749,270 of NW_026137966.1, forward strand.
AATAAATGGGAATAAAATTCCCATTTGCTCTCTATATATGTACGATCTGATACCCACATAACAAAATATAATAGTATTGGGTTTTGAATCCCTTGAAAAAAGGAGGAAAAAATTGAAAAAAGTTTGGAAGTTGATACACAGTATATTTAACATTTTGATTTTCCTGGAAAATCATGGGAATATTCCACCGTGGTATTCAAGGGATATACCGTGCTGCTTGGGGATGTATCTGATTCATGAACAAATTTTGTTATTTGAACAATTGAATTATTTTTTAATTAAGCAATTGTATCGTTGGTCTTTTTTGCACGGGTATATTCAGTTCCACAATATATTTTACCTCTATAAATACAACGTGTGAAAAATTTGTTTTTGGAACTTGATCCTAAGAGTCCCTATTGAAAAAAACACGTATAATTGTACGTATAATAATACGTATAATTATACGTATAATTATACGCATAATTATACGCATAATTATACGTATTATTATACGTATAATTATATGTATTATTATACGTATAATTATACGTATAATAAGACATACGAATTTGAAACAAGAATTATACGTATAATTATACGTATAATAATACGTATAATTAATTATACGTATAATAATACGTATAATTATACGTATTATTATACGTATAATTATAATTCTATTAAAACTAGAATAATAGAATAGAATAGATTAATTAGTAGCAAAATAACGCTGAAAATTTTTAGAAATTTTAAAATGCAAATTAAATTTCACGAAAAAAAATATCGTCGAATGTCAATTCAAGCAGTCACCCATCCAAGTACTAACCGCGTCCAACGTTGCTTAACTTCCGTGATCTGATGAGAACTTGTTCCTTCGCCTTGGTGTTTCCGCTGTCTTGTCTTGATTAATAACTTTGTCGTATAAGTATTGTATCGCACCTAACCTCACTTTTAGTGATACTTATACGACAAAGTTATTAATCAAGACAAGACAGCGGAAACACCAAGGCGAAGGAACAAGTTCTCATCAGATCACAGAAGTTAAGCAACGTTGGACGCGGTTAGTACTTGGATGGGTGACTGCTTGAATTGACATTCGACGATATTTTTTTTTGTGAAATTTAATTTGCATTTTAAAATTTTTAAAAATTTTCAGCGCAATTTTGCTACTAATTAATCTATTCTATTCTATTATTCTATTTTTAATAGAATTATAATTATACGTATAATAATACGTATAATTATACGTATTATTATACGTATAATTAATTATACGTATTATTATACGTATAATTATACGTATAATTCTTGTTTCAAATTCGTATGTCTTATTATACGTATAATTGTACGTATAATAATACGTATAATTATACGTATAATAATACGTATAATTATACGTATAATTATACGTACAATTATACGTATAATTATACGTACAATTATACGTATAATTATACGTATTATTATACGTATAATTATACGTATAATTATACGTGTTTTTTTTCAATAGGGGTATCACATCTTTATCAACTGTTACTCTTTGTACTGATTGTATACATTATTTATAATCGAAAAGAGATTGACAAAACTGAGCTGCCGATTTAGACTGTGTCGTCTGTTTCCAAAAAAGTTTAAATGAATTTCTTTGTAGCATTCTTCGGATAATCTGATCGTAAATTACCTTGGGCCCAGTGACCTGCTTTTTTAAGTAAAAAATTCCATTTTCATATGGGAAAGCAGATGTGGCCCAAAGGGGTCCTGACATTCGAACTGAATGTACTAGATGAAGTAGAATGTGTACATTGAATGTCATATTACCGATGCCGTACTATAATTCGAATTCTCCAACAAATTTTAAAATGTCATATTCACATTGATTTAACTCTAGATAAGTTATTGATTTTTTAAGAAAAGTGAATATTGATCGTACCAGTAATGAAGTATGTTCTATAATATTAATACCTGTTTTTATATCAATTTGTGAGTCAACATCAGGTAAAACTTGTCATTCGAAGCCTTCCACTTAGTTTTATCTAAAAAAGACCTAGGAGAACGGTGAACTTCATGAGATGGTGTAATTTTAGAAATTAAATCGTTTAGTTTTAGTTATTGCTTTTTTGTAAAGTGCCATGAAGATTTACTGTCAGTCCATATTTGAAACATTTGTTTAGCAACTCCAATTAAGACACCATGCATATAGTCGCACAGGAATCCCCACACCATGTTGAATAGCATCAATGTCATTAAAGTGCTTTCACCTTTTACTCCATTAATCCATTTTCCTAACTTTGAAGCTTTTTCTGTGTCGGTTTTATAACTCTCAGCTGTTCTAATAACATCATCTTCCTCTTTTAAAACGGGATAACGTACACAATTTTCTTCATGCACACAGTGTGAATAAGACCAACTGCAACTACAATATGCATTTAACTGATCCCGATTTTGAATTACAGGACGAGCAACGGAGTCTACACAGCACAATAAAGAAACAACTTTTATTTCAATATCTTGGTCGTTTAAGTCTTTACAGTGAAAACCTTTATTTGTTAAATGCAGTGATTGATCTACAAATTTTTTCATAAAATATTGCATTTGTGTTGGTGAAGGTTCTCTATTATCTATGCTTAACGCACAAAGAAGAGGATATTTAAATCGAATTTCAGGTGGCAGTTCATTAATAAAACATTTTAGGGGCCAAAAGGATTTTTTAGAGCTATGAAAAATTGGAGCACCACATGTATTAAAAGATAATGTTATTGTAAACGAAAAATTCTTATCCTCATTTGAAATGTTTACAATTTTTTATACAATTGACCATCGTATACATCGCGTATTAAATTTAAACCATCCTTCACATTTTTTCTAATTTTTCCAGCATATTCTATTAGTGCTTTTTTAACATCTATGTTACTCAACAATAATTTCAATTGATATTCTAAATCGACTAAAATAAAATAATTTGTTGATGACATACTTAATTTGAATATTTAACCGCACTTCGTACAAGTAGTTATAGCATTTTAAAATTTTTTTAGACATACATAGCAACAAAGCTACAGAACAAGTTGTGCAATTCTGGTCCAGCTAAGACCTTTACCAAATCAAGTAAAGACATTCGAGCTGTATCAGAAATCGAAAAGCGCAAACAAAATCCTAGTAACATGAAAAGTACATCAGAAACACAAATACCAGCATTTGGAAACATAATTTGTATTCCAAAATTAAGAAGTTTAGTAAAACCAATATCAATTTCTTCGTCACTATCTTCAGTTGAATGTTCACTATCATGTAGTGAGTCAGTCCTCTCATGTAGTAGAAGTGACATAATGGGCGTGCCTATTAATAATCGTAGAAATTCGGCAATTACGATAATTGACGATTATGAATGAATGAAAATGTTAAAGGGCTCCAGGAGAGAACTGGTCAGTTAATTATTACACCTCAGACGCATAGCAAGAAAAATTTTATTCATAATTAAAAAAATAAAATAAAAATAAATTGTTGAGCTTCAATTAAAATAGCATATATATTATTGCTACGTTCTAAGTAACATTTTCAATTTATACAAAGTGCCGTGTTGGACGAGTTAATTGATTAATATATCAAATAGAGAAAATTTAAATTCTCCGTTTGTTCAGGTAAGAAATAGTAGTTTCAAAAAATTCAAATTTATAAAGTTATTAAAAGTTAAATTATTTAAATAATTAAATTTTATAGCGGGGCAGTTTTGTATACCGCTAAGTTTACTTTTGATTGCACGGAGCAATAATCTCAATTTGTAACTGGCGAGCCTTTTGACGAATCCATGAAAATCGAGACGATTTCTACTGGAATATTTGTATCAAATTTACGAGGGAATCTTTGAAGCTCAACACTTTAGACCATATTGTCTCTCCCCTCGAGGACTTAGTGGAGGAACTTGATTCCAATGACCAACCAGACATTTTCTGGTGAGATCTGCTTTAATTATTTATAATTATATAACGTACTATCAGCTCATTTGTTGTGGAGTGACGATTAGTATGTAAAAGATCTGTTCTTTATTTGTCTATAAGTGATTGTGAGAGACTTTGTAAGCTAAATTTTAATTATTATCATTTGTACCCAGATGAATTTTATTTAATATACATTATAAAGCTTTTGTCCTTAATGAGTGTTATTTTTTATGAACAATCATAGATAACCAAAATTATTATTATTATTCTTTGAGATTTGTATATTATAATATTTTAAATTAAATTGATAATCTTGCAAATGTTTAAAAAGAGAAATTATTATATTAAAGATTAAAGTGGAAATATTACAATCAGAACTTTCTAAATGTATTAAATCATTATCAGAAAAAAGAAGATCGTTAGAATCCAAAGACAAAGATCGATGCAAATGTCCGTAAGTTCTTTCTTCGTATATTGTTTCTTTATTGCATATATCAGACATCTTATGTTAAAGACGGAAGTTAATTAACAAAAGAAAATAAAATGGATAATTTAACGAGGAATAATAAATATTTAGAAAGAATACTAATTTTCATAATTTAACAATTCCGCTTATTTGGAAAGCGTAAATTGCTCTTCGCTAACAAAGTTAGATTAAGGTAGTGGACTGTCACTTAGAATATTATTCATTCAATAAACCCGGATAGACGGTATTTTAGTGAAAATGATCAAAAAGCGAGATATAATATAGACATCAAAAAGGTGATTGAGTAAATAGAAACGTAATTATTACAACAAAATAAATATGTTTATTCATTCAACCCCCAAAGTGTGTACATGCAGTTCCCCAATTGATCTTTAATAAAAATGATTACAATTAAAAACAGCTACTACGTTAAGTTACTTAAATTAGAAATTTAAGTCTCACAAAAAATAATTTATTGCAAGCACAATAAAGAAATCAATAATAAAAGAAAGATTTTAACAACAAGAAAATAATTCGTGTATTTGAAGTAAGTGTGATAGTGTTTGTTTTATGAGATTCTGTAATTTTCAAGTAGTGTATATAAATTCAGAGCAACTCACCTGAATAATAATAATTAAAATGATACAGAAAAGTATCAAATTATTTTTCTAACTCTTAGAAGTTTAAAACTTTTATTTGTCATACGACTCTGAGGTATGCGGAAGTCGTTCTTTTTACCTTCCTTTATTTTATATCTTTTCTTTTGACAATCTTGTATTATTTATTGTCTTTAAACATTTATTTCAATATTTCAAATTCTGTTTTTTAAAAATTCAGAATATTGGGTTCACCAAACGTGAATTTTCATACAGTTAAGTTGATATATAAACAATTGTGATAATAATAAATACTTTCAAAAATAGGAAAGGATTCTGCACTTTAACATTTATAACACTTTGTACTTGACAATTAATCTTCCTTTTTCAACGAACATTTCATATGATAGTCGACTTCACAAATTGTGGAATATACACTTTATAATTTTAGATAATTTGAAAATTTCAACCCGTACTGCGGGGAATAAACAATAATCTCAACCACTCTCAGTGGGAGTAAAACTTTAAAATCATCCGCCTTTTTGCGGGAAACACATCCGCTCTGCGGAAAAAACAAATTAAGACTCCTCGAATAATAATTTGGTGGACACGATCACACCCTGTTTGTATGTAATTTTAAGTAGTGGGAGGGTTGATTTTGCAGTCAACACCTCGTTGTTTCCATGCGAATTTTAGCAAAACTTGCATATTAATCGTGGCGTGATCGGTTCAACCACCTGAATTACATTTATGATTTATATGTATCCTAATTTTCCAAATTAATGTGGCAACTTCTATACATTGTAAGTCCCACAATTGGCGAAATCGATTGACAATTTAGTTCAAATTATTTCGCAATATGAAGTTTAATAATCTGAAATCATTTGCGAAATACCAATTGATTTCAGAATTAAAAGAAACAAAAAAAAATGATAAATAGTTATTAAATTAATTCGAAATATTGTTTGATTATTTATTATTAGAAACTTAATATGTTTTTTTGTTGTGTATGTTGTTGGTGTATAATTGACAACATATTTATAATATTAATTAAACAAATATTATTTTTAATAAATAATATTTAACAAAAAAAAATTAAAAATTTACGGAAATCCGTCCGTAACATCTTATGTTGTTCCTTTATTAAAATACAATCTTTTAGAGTACTAAATACAGCTGCTTCATTATCTAATAGAGTACTAAGACATTCTTTTGGAGTGATGACATCCATTTGATTACTTTCATTTGACGTGAATGACGGAACGCCTATTTGACAAAGAATATACTATTATTCAGTTTATAATCAACATTTATTGATTTATTACTTTAATTATAAACTATTAAATATGTGGTGGCCTTTTCTTCATAAAAAATAAAAATTAATTTGAGGTGTAAACGTTTTCAAACTTTTCATTTACTGTGAAATAATTATTAAAAAAATTAAACTGAGTTTTATTATATTTAACATTACTTTCTGGTTAAGTTAACTAGATTTTTGGATAATATAACCATAATTATAATGTTAAATATACCCTTACTACCCTAGCGGAATAAAATCACTCAACGACCTCTTTGTAAAGTAGACATTGAGTGGACATTGGGTAGAAACTTGGTAATTTGCAAAAATAAATGTTAAAATGACAAAATATGAAAAAATTTGAGTTGCAAAAGGTAAATAAATATTCAGAGACTCAATTCTAGTAATAATTGCGTTAAATAAAACATTAAATATTAAAAAATTAATATAAATTGTGCAAAGTAACTTGTCATGCTTACATTCCTTTGGTTTTTTTAAAAATATTTTCAATAAATTAATGTAAAATGGCGTATAACTTTACACATAATTTAAAAAAATTGTTAAATTCATCAAATTGATGTATTTTTGAGGTTAATTAATTAATAATAATAAAAATTATATTTAATTTCAATAGTGTTGTGAAATACTATAGAAACTGAATTACCGACCACATGTGATAATAAAAATTTCCCTTTCACGGTAAGTAAAGTTATAGTTATGCATGAATGCGTGGTTAAATTACTCATTCCAAGGGCTAAACTATGTGCAAATTACAGCCCGATCCGATCAACTTTTTTTTCACTTAGTTCGCTACAGGAATTTTACGCCATTTATAATATATAGTCGCGTCCTGGCATCAACTTAAAATAACGATCATCATGTCATATTCAATTCAAAATCTATATTCCAGCAGAAGCATATTCATGTGGGATGTTGGTTAAAAGAAAGATTTATTTATAGTAAATCAATACACCCACTTGCGTGCTTATTAACTGACTCCATATTTATATTAAAAATAACCACTTTATTAAACTTATATAAATATATAAAATATATAAAATATATAAAATATATAAAATATATAAAATATATAAAATATATAAAATATATAAAATATATAAAATATATAAAATATATAAAATATATAAAATATTCAAAATATATAAAATATATAAAATATATAAAATATAGCCATAAGGGCAAGGACGAGCACACAGCTGTGTTCTATATCAAGACTCAAGTCTATCTGCTAGTATCTATATTCTGCGTCGTGCGGCCCGCGATGCCGAGTCTGCGCGCCTCAGGAGAGAGAGAGGGTAATCGAGGAACAGAACATATATTCCCCACATACTCCCCCCCGAGTGTCTAACGATACAAGACATATAAAAAAAACATATAATTAAAATACGTTATATACAACAACAAAAAAAAATATCGCAGTCAGGTTTCATTAATATCGCAGTCATAATTTAATACAATCGTCGATTTTACTTCAAATAATAAAACTTATATGAGAAAAAAAATAATAATAAGATTTATGTATATCTAACTTACATATAAAAAGAATTTTTTAGTTAAAAAAAATGCGTCAAACATTTATATTATAATACAAACTTATATTCTTTATAACTTGAGATGGCCATCTCACTAAATTAATTATTACTAATTTTTGTTTTAGTATGAATACTGTTTTGAGATAAGTTAAACGTTACCTTTTTCTTATTTACATAAGTTCTCACTGGTTTCAATACTTGAAACTGACTCATATTATTTTCTACAGTCGGGACTTGAGTCACACGACGAGAGCTATTCGAGCTACCTACAACTTCGTTATTAACTGACTGAAGATTGGGAGAAGCGAAAAATGCCGGTTTTATATTTTCTACAGAAACTTGGCGTTTTTTTCCATTCACATCAATCTCGAAAACACGGTCAGAAATGTGATTCAGGACTTTATGGGGACCAGAGTATGGGCATTCGAGAGACTTCTTCATGGTTCCAATTTTTAAAAAGACATGAGAACAAGAATAAAGACTTTTATGAAAGAAAACTCTTCTTTTATGCTTGTGCTCGACCGGGATGGGTTTGACCGCACGCATATGCTCACGAAATTCCTCTAGAAAAATTTGTGGATCAGGGGTAAATTCCTCGGAAAGAATAAATTCACCGGGAATTTTCAGGGTCGTTCCGTAAAGATACTCAGCTGGAGACGAGCCCGAATCAGGGACATTCAATCTAAGCCCGAGAAGGACAGTTGACAAATCATGAATCCATTGCTGTCCTGAATGACATCGAATCGCTGCCTTCAATGTACGATGCCAACTTTCAATCATACCATTGGCGGCAGGATGGTAAGCTGTTGTTCGAATACGGTGACAACCGGACAACTTCATCAATGAAGAAAAAATCTGTGATTCGAACTGACTACCCTGATCAGTTGTTAAAGTTTCAGGAGTGCCATAACGCGATATCCAGCCATCAACAAAAGCGCGATATACTGTTGATGCTTCAACGTTCTTGAGAGGAATGGCCTCCGGCCATCTAGAAAATCGGTCGATAAGGGTTAAACAATATCTGTATCCATCACAAATAGTTAAGGGACCAACAATATCCATATGTACATGGCAAAATCGCCCATAGGGAGCTACGAAATGCGAAGGTTGCAAAATAGTGTGACGTGACACTTTTGATTTTTGACATTCGATACAATTTCTGCACCACTCCTTGATGTCCTTGTTCATTCCCAACCAAACATAACTCTTACGAATAACCTTATCAGTAACTTTACCACTGGGATGAGCGGTGTTATGAAAAATCTCGAAAATACGCTGACGTAAAGATAACGGAATGTACGGACGTATAATCTCACCCGACACGTCACAAACTACTGCGGTGTGATCAGTACCCCAGAGCATGCGACTAAGGTTGAGAGAAGTTGTCCCGTTTTTCAAAAGATTTTGTACTTCAACGTCGTCTTTTTGAGCGATGGAAAGTTCAACAAAACTGACATCGGAAGCTAAACGAATAACATCAACGCGAGAGAGACTGTCAGCAACGACATTTTCATCACCAGGTAAGTATTTAAAAATCGTTGTATATTGAGAAATGAACGAGAGTTGTCGAACTTGACGAGGAGAAGCCTTGCCAGATTTTTGATTGAAAGCGTAGATAAGAGGTTTATGGTCCGTAGCAATGTGAAAATCTCTAAATTCCAAAAAATGTTTGAAGTATTTCACAGCTTCATAAGCGGCCGTCAACTCTCTATCATATGTGCTATACTTTTTTTGAGCAGAATTGAAACTTCGAGAAAAGAATGCCAAAGGATACCAGGAACCCTCTCGAAATTGCTCCAGGGCAGGTCCCATACCATAATCAGAAGCGTCGGAAATTACACGAGTAGGGGCCTCACAATCAGGATGAATAAGGAGAACTGCATTGACAATACTCGAGCGGCATTTTTCAAAAGCCTCGATTGTCAAAGGTGTCCATTCGATTTCTCGGCGTCTATAAAAGTTTAAAAGGCCCAAAAATCGTCTCAATTCCAAAATTGTCTTTGGTTTTGGAAATTCGCTGATCGCTTTAACGTTCTCGAGAGTTGGTCTAATACCATTTCGATCAACGTTATAACCCAAAAATTCTATCTCATTGAGACCAAACTGACACTTAGCTACATTTAACCGAATGGAAGCATTAGCGAGGCGCCAAGAACCTCTCTCAAATGCTTCTCATGTTCTTCAGGGCTAGAAGAAGCAATTAAAATGTCGTCAATGTAGACAAAAACGTAGTCGAGATCCAAGAAAATTTTGTTCAAAAAACGCTGGAATGTTTCACCTGCATTCCTTAATCCAAAATTCATAACCGTGAATTCACACAGTCCAAAAGGTGTAATCACCGCCGTTTTAGGAATGTCTTCTTCAGCAATGGGGATTTGGTTATAAGCCATAAACAAATCTAATTTAGAAAAAATTGTTTTTTTATTTAAAATGTCGGTAATATCCTGCAAATACGGAACAGGATATTTGTCTGGAATTGTGTGAGCGTTCACTCTACGATAGTCGCCGCAGCATCTCCATTCTCCGTTTTTTTACGAGTCATATGGAGGAGTGAAGCCCATTCTGCGCTGGACGGACGACAACGACCAGATTCTTCCATTTTTTGAAACCAGGATTTTGCTACTACCTCCTTATCATGGGCCAACCGACGAGCTCTTTCGGCGACCGGAGGACCGGTTGTCAAGATATGGTGCAACACTTCATTGGATAAAATTTTTGAAGATTGATTAAGTCCAGTAATTGCAGGAAATTCAGTTAAAATACTCGAATAGGGAGAAGTTTTGTTAATGGAACTAACGCCAGAGAAAAGGATATTTCGAACATTTCCGAAAGACTGACATTCTGTTAAAGAATCGACAATTCTTCGGCGACGAAGATCAACATTCAATCTAAAAGTAGAGAGAAGGTCAGCCCCAATGATTGGATATGGTACATCCGCGATGCAAAAATTCCAACAAATGGATCGTCAAAGGCCAAGACCAAGACTAAGACGACGTTCGCCATACGTATTTATTTGCGTATTATTAGCAGCATAAATAACGAAATCAGCTGGTCGTAGTTTAGCATTGGCTTCAAAGGGAATCAGCGAAATATCTGAACCTGTATCGACAAGGAAATTGAGTCCAGACTCACAATCTCTAAGAAAAAGGCGTTTTGAATTTGCCACTCCCCCGGAAGCCTCAACACGGGATGGCGAAATTAGTTTCCCGAATTCGAGTCATCAGAATGAGATTGTTTTGATTTGGAATTTTCTTTAAAAGAACATGGTTTATAACAACGATGAGCATTCTTCTCATATCTGCGATGCAAACGACAAAGACCTTGATCCCCTGAATCACGATCACGCGACCTATCATTACTTTGCTTAAATCTTGAACGAGATTTAGAACGTTCTCTTCTTTCATATCGATGAGGGTTGCGGGATCGAGTTGATAATGCATCGATTCTCGATGTCAACTCTTCCAATTCGGTTAAGATTCCTTTATCAGCAGAAATTGCAGCTACGTTTGCTTCGGGGGAATTATACGAAACCATTCGATCTGCCATGGAAGCTAAACGAGAAAGATCGTTAGTATCTGAAATAGCCAAAATCGTACGACAATTAGCAGGAAGATGTTCGAGAAAAATTGCCTTCAAGACCTTATCGTTACATCTACCGCGACCAAGATGTCGGATCCTACTCAAAATCAAAGATCGTTTTCCCTCTCCAATGACTTCCCCCTTCAGTATAGACCTCAACTTAGCCTCAGGTGAAATCGAAAAATTTTCAATGACCCTCTTTTTAATTGCGGAATAAAGGTTTTCTACAAAATTATTATTTGTCAATAAATCCCCAAATGTTTGAACTACCTCATAGTCAAGAGCGGTTACCACTGCACCGGCTTTAGATCTCTGAAAAAAAATTCCTGCAGATTCGAAGATCAATTCAACCTGCGCGAACCATAGTGACGGATCTGATCGAATAAATTCAGGTAAACGCAGAATGCGGCCTGTAAAATTTCGTTGACCCTCAGCAACCGCACCAGGATGTGATGAATCACCAAAACGACCTTTAAAATTATTAGGCAACTGCGCACGATCAGGACCCCCCGGTCGGAGTGGATCATTAACCGGAATAAAAACAAAACCTCGATCGGCCATTTTCAAAGAAAAATTTTTTAAAATAAAAATTGATTTAAATTTTCAAAATTTGAAAATAAATTCATAAAACAATTAAATAATAAAAGACTTTATAAAAAAAATACTCGAATATCCACACTCGAAAGATTTATCACCAATCAACATCAAAATCAAACAGCATTTCTCGTTCCCCCCCAAATTTCAAAAAAAAAATGTTAATGTAATAATTTATCGCAAAATGCCTCAATTGAAAAAGAAAATGTCAAAATTAATCGCACCAACAAAATAAACATCGCAATACAAACAATATTATCAACGATATACGGAGTGTGTAATGTTATTCTCATATTGACAAATTTTAAATGTAAATTCACTTGACGATGAAATAAATTCGATATTTTTAAATAGTAAACAACAATATAGGATAAATTGTCCTAATAGGACCGTAAACATTTGATAAGATTTTCTGAATTATATTAAACAAAAATAAACGAATTTTAAAAGAAATTAAATTCAATTAAATGAAGAATTTTTAATTTTTTTTTTAAATTCTAAAAATGTTGAAAAAGTAACTTTTAACAAATATACTGTAAAAAAATCGCGTAAAATTGAACGCAAAATATTAAGTATTGAGAAAAAGAGAGAAAAAAAATTTTAACTTTAATAATTATTTACAAAAACACTTTCCTTCTTTCTTTTTTTAAGTTAAATAAAATTATTCAAATTCAACATCACCTACTAGCGCAAGAAACGCCAACAATTTTCAAAAATTAAGAAAAAAGAAATATTTATAACAATAAGTATACGAGAATACTCATAAAAAAAATAATATAAACCAATATGCTGCGAAGTTCCTTCAGAAGTTAATGCTATTATAGATGATAAGGGCGAATTCCATCCTGTCATTATCTCAATGAACGAAGTCGCACCGGAAGGAACTCTCGAGATATTCCCCCGAAGTGAGACAGTAAATCCTCGGCATGACTGGTTGGTGTAAAGGGCCATACTCCAGGAAATGCTCGTGGATGGTTCATGAAAGAGATGCAGATGATAACGGAAGAGACAACTGTTATTTTGCTACCAGGTACAAAAAACGAAACATACCTGTTGCATGGGCTCAGAATAGAATGCCCATGCGCCGTTTTCAACGCGTGAGAAAAAAAATAATTCTCTGGATTCTCTGGATATTTATTTACTTTTTGCAGCTCAAATTTTTTCATATTTTGTCATTTTAACATTTATTTTTGCGAATTACCAAGTTTCTACCCAATGTTCACTCAATGTCTACTTTACAAAGTGGACGTTGAGTGATTTTATTCCGCCAGGGTTGAATTTTAGTTATAATAACCAAAATTATGGATATTCTAAGTAGTATTTTTTTCAGTGTACATTAGGGGACGTCCATTAATTACGTGAGGCGTTTTTTTTTAAATCTGGACCCCTCCCTCCCCGTTGGTGAGATTTAGCTTCACCCCCCCCCCATCCCTCAGGTAATATTTTTTATTTTTCATTAAAATACGAGGGAAAAATGAAGGTATTTAAATTACATTATATTTTAATGATATTAATTAATATGATAAGCGCATCAACTTTACAGTTGTTTACAGTACAGTGGTCGAACCTAACCTTAAGCAGAGTTGCCAATGACCCTTACCAAGCGCAAGTGCGCTTGCGCCACGTTTACTTTCTCATTGGTAAAAATAAGCGCGCTTATATGAAATGCTTTAATATAAGAAAAATATCAATAAAAAAATAAAAAACATTTTAACTGTTGAATTGATTGTTTTTGTGTTACGTGATCAAAAACAATTAATTTAACAGTTAAAATTTTTTTTTAATCTTTTACTGATATTTTTTTACATTAAAGCATTTCATATAAGCGTGTTTATTTTTACCAATGAGACAGAAAACGCCAAAACTACCATTTATTCCAGTGTTGGGTAGAAACTTAACTGTAACGAGTTTTTAGAAATAGTAACTTACCCAACACTGACGTATTCCAACAGGGATGAGTATAAAATATGTATTGCTGAAAATTACAAGTTGACGTGAGATTTTTATTGACCCCCCCTTCCCCTCAGTGAGATATGGTGAGACTTGGCCAGACCCCTCCCCATTTTGACCTCACATAATTAATGGACGCCCCCTAATCTATATATTTAATACTAGTCAGATTATAAAATTAAATACCATAAAAAAGACCAGAAAAAGATGTATTTAGTGATCTTTGACTCCATCTAAGATGCGTTTGTGACTTCATTTGGATTATAATTTGGCTCTAAATACTGTTTGTACCGCTTTCGTTTATTTAATTGTCCATTTACGTTCGTCATTGATGAAATAAAAATAAAATTAAAAATACTTACAACTTATGCAAAAATACATATAATGAACATACATATACAGTATGATCACGCTAATATGAATCAGCATACGGGTGCGACAAGGACGCTCTTATGCGTTGTTCTATTAACGTCTCACTCGCACTCACGCTTCCCTATGATGCATATAGCAGCGTAATCTTACTGTACACACACACACACACATATATATATATATACATATATTAATATTTTTAACAACATACATTGTTGGCTATGTGTTATTATAATTAATATTTGCTTTCTATATCTACTTAAATAATTATTAGATTTTTCAAGAATAATGAGGTAAATAATAATTAAATTATTATACTTTTTTATAACATATTAAAAAAAACTTGTCGACGCCCCCGATAATAATATGTTTATTCAAACTGCAGTGCAATATAATATCAATTTAGAAAATTATGTAATATATGTCAATTCAAGTGGAATTCTATAAAAGGTTAATTTAATTTTTTTCCAATATATATACTTTATTAATTAAACAATTGTACAATATAATTTAATAACTTAAATAAAAGAATGACGATTTCAACATTTTTTAATTTTATTTAATTGAAAAATAATTTTCCTCCAATTTAAATTGCGATCAATTTACATCTATTAATATTGTCTAATAAAATCAACAATAGAGATGTTAATTAAAATATTTATCACAAAAAGTAGGCAATATCTGCATTCACAGAGAAATTATTAGATAATATTCAACGGGAGAGAGGAATGACGTGATACTATAGATGACAAAATTAATTTTCAACATTTAAAAAATTGAGAAGACATATTTTATTCATATTTTCAAACAATTATTTAGAATGTATTATTTGGAAAATCTTGATTACATGCAAAATGAGTTTTTTTCAGAATCACCTATAAACATTTTATCATCGGGGAGCACCGTTATGTGTTTTCTTTTGCAAATTCCATTCTATTAATTTTTTTTATTAAAAATTACATAATTACATAATTTAAAAACAAAAATTTTTATTAAATGAAGGCAATAATGGGTGTTTTTGAGGTTCATACTGTTAGCGCTCTGAGCATAGGTGCACCCTTTTCTAATTAATGAGGTTAGAAAATGATACACTTATTATTACACACTTCATTATTATGCAATGATAGATATTATTTAGTAAACTAAATTATTCAATAAAGGAAATTCATATATTATCAATTTCAATTTTTTGTTTTATTTTTTTATCCTGCACATTAAATTTTGTATTGGGATCAGAAATCACGCGAAACTGACCCACTCCTGAGCCTTCTTGTGACAACCATCTTGGTTTAATATCTCTTTCTTTAGCGTATGTTAGAGAAACACGGAATGAAAACGTGGCCACCACAACAAGGCTCTCACCAGATGGCGTATCGCAGTATTTCAGATCCCAATAATCTAAAATAAAAATTTTACAACACTCAATTGAGTAGCTGCCTGCAATAACTCGCCGAGCGCTTGGCCGATCGCTCTAACGCCAGTCAAACGTTCAAAAACGTGAAAAAAATGAAAAATCAAAATTTTGATTTTTGAAAAGTGCAATCTTGTAGGACATAAGATGGCGCATCTTTTTTTCCTTTGAGTTTTTTTTGTAGATCAAAAAATAGAGTTAATATATGCAAAACACTTAAAAATTTTATTTCACAAATTTCATTCAATTTTTAAACATAAATCATAGTATCTTTGAAAAATTTCAATGAATCTTATTGAAAATTAATATACATACGTATTTAGGTCCATAGAAGACGACAACATAATCAAAAATATTAAAATCATCAATTGTTTATTTATTAATTGTAAATGAAGACTTGTCAATAATAATGTTTACTTACCTTTGTCGACATAAAGTGTGTGGGGAACTTCAGAGTTGAAGAAACTTCCAGTGAGACATTTGTTTATCATAATGTAAGGAAGTTTTTTGTAAAATTGAAAAACAATTTATCAACAACTGTATACAGAAACAAATATTGTCACTACATTCTTAGAAATGTTTTTCAAATAAAATATGTGTTAGTTTTATGAAAATGCAAATTAAATTTTAACAACTGTTTTTTTAATATTTACTAAATAATCAATAGTTTTAAAATATTTTGGTGCTTGTATGTACTGTTTGTGCAGTTTGCAAATAAGTTTTTTAATAATTAATATTAAGGTATATCTTTATTTTCTGTTTCTTCATGTTTTTAAGAAATTAGTGTATTGTTACATATCAACAGTGATAGTATGTTGGCTCCATTTTCAAAACATAATATATCACAACATAACATAACGTCCTTCTTAACTCTTGTGTGCAATTCTCCGCGCGGAGACTCGCTAGCGCGTCGCGCATGTTTTCTTAAACGTTCTATATTTTCTAAAGTTGTTGATAAATTGTTTTTCAATTTTATAAAAAACTTCCTTACATTATGATAAACAAATGTCTCACTGGAAGTTTCTTCAACTCTGAAGTTCCCCACACACTTTATGTCGACAAAGGTAAGTAAACATTATTATTGACAAGTCTTCATTTACAATTAATAAATAAACAATTGATGATTTTAATATTTTTGATTATGTTGTCGTCTTCTATGGACCTAAATACGTATGTATATTAATTTTCAATAAGATTCATTGAAATTTTTCAAAGATACTATGATTTATGTTTAAAAATTGAATGAAATTTGTGAAATAAAATTTTTAAGTGTTTTGCATATATTAACTCTATTTTTTGATCTACAAAAAAAACTCAAAGGAAAAAAAGATGCGCCATCTTATGTCCTACAAGATTGCACTTTTCAAAAATCAAAATTTTGATTTTTCATTTTTTTCACGTTTTTGAACGTTTGACTGGAGTTAGAGCGATCGGCCAAGCGCTCGGCGAGTTATTGCAGGCAGCTACTCAATTATACTAGAAAAATTCAAAGATTTTGAAGAAAAGCGTGTGTATTAGATTATATAGGGGAAAGCAAGGAAGTTTCCATAAAACATCGCAGATATATTATGAGGATAAAGTACGCAACGTTTCTTAAAAACGAAATAAAGAAAACAATAAGATAGAATATTTTATTTGGGCATAAAATTTAAATTATTTGGTGTTTAATACCTCCTAAGAAAGTATTAATTTCTTAAAAGTTTGTTCTAATCAAAATCAGAGATGAATTGACTTGAAAAAATATATCTATTTTAACGTTTCGTTTTTTAAAATTTTGCGCATTTCAGCCTCATGAAATATTCTGAATATCTCTGAGGGATAAATTATATGGGCAAATCTCACGAGCTGAATTCTTTTTGTTTAAAAAAAATTATTTTCAATTTAGTCGCATACTTTTTTCTACCATAGATTATTATTTTTCGACCAAATATAAGTAAATTTTTAACCGTGTAATTCATATTTCTTAATAGCTACTTGATTCAAACCATATTTTTCATTTTTGTGGTTATGAGTGCAGGTAAAACGTGTTTTTAAGCGAAAATGTTTTCAAACAAAGTTCCTAACTCCATTTTCCTTAATCTTAAACGTAAAAACATGTTCACAATTAAAATAGAATTTTATTTCAAGGAGGAAAATGAGTTTTTTTTTAAAATGCACACTAATTTCCATTTAAATTAAAACTATCTTGATTTTTAAGACTGATTAAACTTACGAGTAATCTTTATAGAAGATTTTATTTTTACTGTGATGATATCCTTATTCATATCAATCGTTTTATACTCAGAAAAGCTACTCCAAGAAAGAAATCATCTCTGTGGCGAAAAAAGGACGAAAATCATAATTGGAAAAAATATCGAAATTAACAATTTCATATAAATTTCAAAATTTTTATATGTTCCTGACAAGATGTAAATTATAATTATAATAATAATGAAACTTCATGGATTTGATATAATTTTTCTAAATAGAGGTAGATATCACCCCATCGGTGATTTTTTAGATAATTCATTTTTAAATAATACTTTCTTAAGACTAAACACATGTACATATATATAAAAGTAACAAATTTTCCATTTTTTTGACATTTTAGAGCAATTTTACTTATCTCTTTCATTTTCGAAAATTTACAAATACTTTACAACCCTTTAAAAAACACCCCCTTACATTTGCCTAAACCTACATTCATCAAAATTCCACCCGGGATCGTTCAAATATATATATTCAAATCCGTATAACTAAGACAAAAGTTAATGGATTTTAATTTATCTATAATGAATTTTAATGCATTTTTCACGTACTTTTCAAAAATGTTTACGAAATTAAAAGAAAAATTTTTGACCCCTTTTTTGCAAAATCAACCCTTATTTTTCGATATTCACCCCTTCGGGAATTTTTTTTTTTTAGTTTCACTACCAACTTTGTCTTCCGCAAGCGGCCGACTACGTTGCTAGTGTGCATTAATAATAGTTTTTATTCATTTTTTTCAAAAACAATTTATTTCTATTTTCAATAATTTTTAAATCTTTGTCATTTAAAATAACATACTCTTTTATGTTGGCCATAGTATACTTCGTTTAATTTTATTTTTGATTGATGAAAATCTAAATATCTTTAACCCTTTTGCTCACTCTCTCTAATATAACCAATTTTGCCTTTTATTAAATATAACCAATTTTGTCTTTAATTCAATACAACCAATTTTACATTTTATTAAAAATAACCAATTTTTTCTTTAATTCAATACAATTAATTTTACCTTTTACTAAACATAACCAATTTTTCCTTTAATTCAATATAACCAAATTTTACTTTAATCCAATATAACCAATTTTGACTTTTATCCAATAAAACTACCAAATATCCAAAAGAATGAGATAACTATGAGTAACTATAAATCAGCCAATAAGTGCAAAAAGGACACTCTTATATGAGTAATCAGTAGTTCATTACAAATAACATATGTACATATTTATACCTGTATTAAAACCCCGTAACAAATACCACAAAAAAACCAACCATTGGACAATAGAACCTTTGTTAATAAAGATTAATTCTGAGGGGCCAGGTAATAATTTTTAAATTTTTTTATTAAAATTTTCTAGGGCTCTAATACAGGTAGGGGAGAGTGATAAACAGTGGGACAGTTTAAACAGTAGGACACTTTAATTTTCTGAAAAACTACTTAAAGAAACTCGACCAAAATTTAAATGTAAACCATGTTTATGACAACACACTATCTCCAAAAATTTTAGTCACATTGATTCAATATTTACAAAGAAAATTGAAAAAAACTGTTTTTGACGTTACGGAGTAATTTTTTTCTTGAAATCGAGTTGAAATACAATGCTGATTTTTATATAGATAGGACAGTTTTAAAAAAAGTGTAATTGTTACTTCGTTTACACATGTTTTTAAGTGTAATATCCAATAATTTAAAATCAGCTATACGCATGCGCATTTATACTTACACAGCGACTAAAAATGTGATTTTTTTATGCTAAAAAACATTAACAAATTCAAAATTTATAATTATTACAATTATTGTTCAGCAACAAAAAGGTTGTTCATTAACAGCTTCAAAAACTACTGTTTGTTTAAAAGGGAACAATCTAATTAAACATTTTATTTGATGCACATTTAAACACCCCTCATTAAGGCTATCAAAAATAGCCTTACTCTATCGTAATAGACACAAATTCAGTAACAATAATTGTTATTACCGCTAAAAAGTATTTGAATATGTTTATCACCTTCTCTAATTAAGACAATAAAGTCAAGCATTTGTACATACAAAGTACTTTGCATATTGAAAAATGAATTGGAATCTTTTCTTAATAAATCTTCAAATTTGAACATATGCATGTAATTTAACAATTTATTTCTATTTTCAATAATTTTTTTGAAATCTTCACTGAAATGGCAGGTTTCCCTAATATTTTTTAGATTGTCATGTTTCTCAACATTCGCCTGAATTGGCGTGTTTCTGCCCTCAATCGACGACATACTCTTTTATGTTGGCCATAGTATACTTCGTTTAATTTTAGTTTTGATTCATGAAAATCTAAATATCTTTAACCCTTTTGCTCACTCTCTCTAACATAACCAATTTTGCCTTTTTTTCAAATATAACCAATTTTGCCTTTAATTCAATACAACCAATTTTACCTTTTATTAAATATATCCAATTTCGCTTTTAATTCAATACAACTAATTTTACCTTTTACTAAATATAACCAATTTTGTCTTAAATTCAATACAACCAATTTTACCTTTTATTAAATATAACCAATTTTGCCTTTTATCCAATACAACTACCAAATATCCAATAGAATGAGAGAACTATGAGTAACTATGAATCAGTACCTACTTTTCAGCCAATAAGTGCAAAAAGGACACTCTTATATGAGTAATCAGTAGTTCATTACAAATAACATATGTACATATTTATACCTGTATTAAAACCCCGTAACAAATACCACAAAAAAACCAACCCTTGGACAATAGAACCTTTGTTAATGAGGATTAACTCTGAGAACACAGGTAATAATTTCTTTTCTCCCATTTATTATATAGAAAAATAAAGATGTACCAACCATTGGTCAATAGAACCTTTGTTAATGAAGATTAACTCTGAGGACCCAGGTAATAATTTTTTAATTTTTTTATTAAAATTTTCTGGGGCTCTAATACAGGTACGGGAGAGTGATAACAGTGGGGCAGTTTAAACAGTAGGACACTTTAATTTTCTGAAAAACTACTTACAGAAACTCGACCAAAATTTAAATGTTAACCATGTTTATGACAACACACTATCTCCAAAAACTTTAGCCACATTGTTTCATTATTTACAAAGAAAATTGAAAAAAACTTTTTATGACGTTACGGAGTAAATTTTTTCTTGAAATACAATGCTGATTTTTATATAGATAGGACAGTTTTAAAAAAAAGTGTAATTGTTACTTCGTTTACTCATGTTTTTAAGTAAAATATCCAATAATTTAAAATATTTCAAAATTTTACAAACAATTTTTATGTAAGTAATTTCTTGCGATTGCTCAATTTAAACAATGGGACATGAGCAATTACATGGGATGTGATCACAAGAATTTTTGATGATTGGAGCAATTTTATTGAAACCATGTGAATATGTTCTTTATTTGTAAAGAACGAAAGCCCACATACGATTTTTTAAAATTTTCAAAATTTTTTGAGATATCTCTAATTAAAAATTTATGTCATTTTTTAAAAAAAAACCTGTAACTTTTTTTCTTGTTATCCAAATGAGATCAATTTTTTCAAATTTCTCACAAAAAGATGCTATTTTAAGAAAAAAATAGTCCATGAAAAAAAATTTTTTTTGCCCGGAAAAAAGTAAAAAAAAAAAAATTTTGAATTCATTTTTGACAAAACTGCCTCTTTGATTTCAAAAATTTTTTTTTCTACTTATTGCCTATGATGTTAAGAATAACTTCTCTAATTTTCATAATGGGACAGCAAGAACTTTGCGAGAAAAAAATTAAAACGTCTCGTGCGGCGCGATGGGACGCGCGCATCTTAGTTTTCACGTCCATTATATAGTATGGAAACTTGCAAATATCTCGAAAAGTTCGAATTTTCGTAAAAAATGTTCAAGACAAAAGTTGTTCCAAACAAAAAGATCTACATATTTGAGACCATAAAATTGGGGCGGGTCCCAACGTTTGTCCATACAATGAAAAAAGTGGTTTTCTTAAATAAGACCACTAATTTTCAGTATCAAATTCGTAATCCCTATGAAATTCTGAGTTCAGACATGTTGTATAAGTGCCCAAAGTATTGGTCCCAATGTCTGAGATTGGGCCCAACAATTTTTGACAAACAAATAAATAAACTTTAAAAAATCTTATTTTTGGGGTTTTTGGGGTCACAGGATGAGAAATTCAAAGCTAATTTTCAAATTGGGCACAGAGCCCAATGTAAGATTCCACGGCCCATTGTGAGGCCCACAGTAAAGAAATTAGTTTTCTTAAATAAAACCCACTAATTTTCAGTATCCATTTCGTAATCGTTATGAAATTCTGGGTTAAGACTTGTAGTACAAATGACAAAAATATTGGGCCAAATGTCTCGGATTGGGCCCAATATTTTTAGAATTTGTACCACAAGTCTAAGCACAGAATTTCATAACGATTACGAAATAAATGGAAACTAATTTTTTAACTGTGGGTCTCACATTGGGCCCCCAAAAATAAGATTTTTTAAAGTTTATTTATTTGTTTGTCAAAAAATGTTGGGCCCAATCTCATACATTGGGACCAATACTTTGGGCACTTATACAACATGTCTGAACGCAGAATTTCATAGGGATTACGAATTTGATACTGAAAATTAGTGGTCTTATTTAAGAAAACCACTTTTTTCATTGTATGGCCAAACGTTGGGACCCGCCCCAATTTTATGGTCTCAAATATGTAGATCTTTTTGTTTGGAACAACTTTTGTCTTGAACATTTTTTACGAAAATTCGAACTTTTCGAGATATTTGCAAGTTTTCATACTATATAATGGACGTGAAAACTAAGATGCGCGCGTCCCGTCGCGCCGCACGAGACGTTTTAATTTTTTTCTCGCAAAGTTCTTGCTGTCCCATTATGAAAATTAGAGAAGTTATTCTTAACATCATAGGCAATAAGTAGAAAAAAAAATTTTTGAAATCAAAGAGGCAGTTTTTTCAAAAATGAATTCAAAAATTTTTTTTTACTTTTTTCCGGGCAAAAAAAATTTTTTTTCATGGACTATTTTTTTCTTAAAATAGCATCTTTTTGTGAGAAATTTGAAAAAATTGATCTCATTTGGATAACAAGAAAAAAAGTTACAGGTTTTTTTTAAAAAAATGACATAAATTTTTAAGTAGAGATATCTCAAAAAATTTTGAAAATTATGAAAAATCGTTTGTGGGCTTTCATTCTGTACAAATAAAGGAACATATTCACAAGGTTTCAATAAAATTGCTCCAATCATCAAAAATTCTTGTGATCACATCCCATGGAATTGCTCACATTAAACGCTGGGACAGGGAGAAATTTAAGTTTATGAAACGTGGATTTTGGCAACACTAATTATAAGTTGTGTCAGCTATACGCATGCGCATTTATACTTACACAGCGACTAAAAATGTGATTTTTTTATGCTAAAAAACATTAAAAAATATAAAATTTATAATTATTACAATAATTGTTCGGCAACATTTGAAAAATAACACTTGATAAGAGAACGACTATTCAAATTTTCTTCCAAATTGTTTTTAGGTTATGACCAAATTATGACGTATGATCAGCAGTACTGTAAACGTAAAAAAATAATATCAATTTTTCATTTGAAACTTGACATCGTATTATAAAATTGTAAAATATTATTAAATTATGATTGTTTTGCAACATTTGTTAACGTTATTTAATGCAAAACATATATATATATTTACATATATATAATGTTCAATAGTGTATTTAGGAATTTTTTTTGGGTCGCAGATTACGAATCTGACGTCAGATTCGTAATCAGCGACCCAAAAAACCCCTAAATACCAAGTTTGAAGTAAATAAGTTAATTTTTTTAAAAATCGCCTATCTCTCAAAATCCGACATGTTTTTTGAGGTTAGAAAAAAATCCTGACGTGATGGAGCAAAACGGACTGCGGATTCGTGTTCAGCGCGTCAAAATACATAGGGATAGGGTATTCCGGTCAAAAGTACATGACACTTTTTTTTGTGGGTCTGTGTTATTATATAGATTAAAGTGTAAATGAAGATAATGTAAACAATGATTCTAACGATATTGATTTTATGAATTTCCACTGTTTGGATTAAAAATTTATCGCGGTCAGTATCCAAACAATTGACTATAAATGTAAAAAATATATTTGTGATCGTTGTTTACACTATTTTTCATCAGCGGAAAGATTGAATGTACACGATGAAAATTGTATACGTATGAATGTATGTAGCGTAAAATTACCAAATGCTGAAAATTGTAAAATTACCTTTAAAAATTATGATAATGAGGAGAAAGTTCCTTTTATCATCTATGCCGACTGTGAAAATTTACTTCTTCCCGTTGAAGAAGATACAGATAATTTAAGTAAAACTGAAATTTTCCAGCGTCATAAATTGCTTAGTATAGGTTATTATGTAAAATGTACTTAAGATGGCATTGTCCATGTATGTACCGTGTCCGAGGGAGGAAAATGATCCTGCCAAGTGGTTTGCTGACGAGTTAAGTCAATTTTCCGAGAAAATTGATAATGTATTTAAGAATCCTATTTCTATGGATGCCTTACCTCCTCAGCAAATTGCTGATTTTAAGAAAGCAAGCGTATGCCATATTTGCCGTAAGATTATACCAGCTAATGTTAAAAAGGTTTGCGATCATTGTCATATTACTGGCAAATATAGAGGTGCTGCTCATGAATCATGCAACTTGAATTATCATGAGTACCAAATCGTACCCATTGTATTTCATAATTTAAGTGGGTACGATGCACACTTTATAATTCATGCTGTATCGACGAGCTTTGGAGGTCGAGTTGACCTCCTCCCCTTGAACAAGGAGAAATATATCTCCTTTACGAAAAATATCAAGGGGAGTGTGGTTAAATTACGCTTCATTGACTCGTTTAGATTCATGGCAGCATCTCTAGAAAAATTAGCGTCATATCTTGACAAATATAAAATTGTTGAATCCGTATTTGCCAGTACGGTAACAGATCGCGAAAAAATTAAATTATTAACGAGAAAAGGTGTCTTCCCTTACGAGTATTTAGACTCGCGAAGTAAGTTGTATGACACTGAATTACCAGCCAAAGAGAGCTTCTATAGTACTCTCTATGATGCTGGTATATCCGATGGTGAATATGAGCATGCGCAAAAAGTCTGGTCTGAATTTAATAAGGTTATTCAAGTTGGGTGTGGGAAAGCCAAGATGGATGATTGCTGGTGCACAAACATCCGGCCTATCAGCCTATCAGCATTCATTCCCACGAGAAATACGTGGAAATGTGTGCTGATAGACCGGATGTTTGTGCACCAGCTTGGCTTTCCTCCACCCAACTTGAATAACCTTATTGTCAAACCTTTAACGATTACGTTCACCTTTATATGAAAACAGACGTGTTATTACTTGCTGATGTCTTTGAGAACTTTCGCGAACAATGTTTGAAACGCGTACAGGTTAGATCCAGCACACTATTATACTACCCCCGGTTTAACTTGGGATGCTATGCTCAAATATACGGGCATAACATTGCAACTTATAACTGATATAGACATAATGATGTTGACATAATGAGTCGGGTATCAGAGGTGGTATTACTAATGTTGTAACCGTTACACTAAAGCGAACAATCCCTATATGGATCAGTTCGATCCTACACAAGACACCCATTATATTATGTATTTTGACGCGAATAATTTATATGGCTGGGCAATGGCACAAGCGCTACCAATTGGTGGTTTCAAGTGGATTGCCAACCCAGACGAGACCTTTAACTTCAACGTACCCGACGACTCTTCAGTCGGGTACATGTCGGAAGTCGATCTCGAATATCCCGAGAGCCTTCACGATTCTTATAAAGACATACCGTTTTGCGCAGTTAATGCAAAACCTCCCATGTCTAAGCAGGAGAAATTACTCACAACTCTCCTGCCTAAAGAGAAGTACGTGATGCATTATCGTGCATTGAAACAGGCTCTCGGGATCGGTCTCTAACTAGTCAAAATACATCGGGTGCTCCAATTCAACCAATCACAATGGTTGAAACCCTATATAGACTATAATACTGCCATGAGAACAACTGCGAAAAATGAATTTGAAAAGAATTTATTCAAATTAATGAATAACGCAGTGTATAGTAAGGCCATGGAAAATGTTCGCAAGCATGTAGACATTAAATTGGTTACACATTGGTTCGGCAGATATGATGCCGAAGCCCTAATCTCTCGGCCCAATTTCCACAGTCGTGCAATATTCGATGAAGACCTTGTGGCCATCGAATTACGAAAGACTGAGATCCTACTCAATAAACCGATTTATGTGGGTTTAAGTGTGTTAGATGTCTCGAAAACGCTTGTCTATGACTTTCACTACAGTTACATGCTTCCGAAATATGGTGAAACATGTAAACTGTTGT
This sequence comes from Leptopilina boulardi, assembly GCF_019393585.1. Classification (NCBI taxonomy): domain Eukaryota; kingdom Metazoa; phylum Arthropoda; class Insecta; order Hymenoptera; family Figitidae; genus Leptopilina; species Leptopilina boulardi. The sequence goes on from NW_026137966.1 coordinate 1,775,667, forward strand.
ACACAGACACTGACAGTCTAGTGTACGTAGTGAAATGTCAAGACATATATAAAGATATGAAAGAAGACATCCACAAGTTCGACACATCTGACTATCCGGTAAACAAAGCATATGGCATTCCGCAAGTCAACAAAAATGTACTCGGCCTAATGAAAGACGAGTGCAACGGTAAAATTTTTACGGAGTTTGTTGGCTTGCGGAGTAAAATGTATAGCATACGCATTAAAGGTGAAGATTTCGTTAAGAAAGCTAAAGGCATTAAAGAGGGAGTCGTCAAAAAGTCTATTCATTTTGACGATTACGTTGAATGCTTGCGCGATTTTAAGATTCAGACTAGAACTCAATGCAACATTAGGTCACGGTTACATAATTTAGAAACAGTTAAACAAGTTAAAGTAGCATTAAGTCCGTCTGATGATAAAAGGTACTTGCTTACCGAGAGTACCGATACTCTACCCTGGGGTCACTACAGAATCCCAGAAATCGAAGAATTGTAAATATTTTTGTAAAATAAAATGTAAGGATTTTCATGTTAAATAAATGTAAAAAAAATATTATAAATTTTATGTATTTTTTTATTTATAAAAACCTTGTATATACTGTGACGTGGCATTTTGCCACACACAATAATTGATTATTATTTAATTTATCACCCCATCAAAATGGGAATCTTCCTTTTCCTAAAATAAATAAAATAAAAAATTGGACAAAATAAATAATTATTTGAATGTAATAATAAAATTAAAGTAAAATAATAGATTAAACCTGTCAACTCGTCCAATCACTCTCGTATTATTTTGATAAATAAAATTTGTATACTCGCGTTCCAAAAAATGTTTTCATGTTATCACGAGGGATTGTCGACAATATCCAAATCCATGGTCGCTCATCTGTTACGAAGTCAGCAGGGGAAGTACTTCCTGGTGCACATATTTGGATAAGATTCCTGAATATTCAAGAGCACCAGGAAGCCGAAAGAATATTGATTGTTTTGATCCTGTCACAATGATGGGGGCAACCATTTTAAATGGAGGACACCACTACGCCCTCTGGTAGAGTTGCGACATTACCAGCGACATCGATGAAATTTATCGACTCGTGATATATTGATTATCGACAAATAGAAAGTAATTAATTACTTTCACTGGGACTCACCACCAAAAAGAGAGCGTGAAAGGTGACGCCGACTAGAGTAAAAGTTCAGTCATTTAATTATTCTCGTTTTGATGGTGACTCAGGCAGCACGCCAAAGATTTTAAAAGTGTAAAAATAAATATTAAAATAAAATTAATCATGTCTGGACGAGGCGCAATGCGGGGACGGCGTCGAATAAACGGTGAGTCCCAGTGATAAATAAATTCCATTTCTCGCCAGATTGGCATAAAATAAAAAAGAAAATAGTTTTGAAATTAATTAAAGTGATGTTTGCTCACCGCATGGCAAGCGGAATAATCCTTGTAAGTTCGGCCATAGGCCGAATACATTAATTAAACTTGTGTTACATGTCATTTAAAAAAAGTAATAAATTAATAATAAAAATTAAATTGATCTTTAATAAATATTAATATTAAAATAACTTCAGTGCATTAATTAATGTGTTTTTCTCCTTACCTCCCCCTCTCCGCGGTTTGCTAGGAAGTTTTCCTAACATTTTTCTGAACTAGTCTGGTAAATATTTAAATTTATCATATTCGAAGCCTGGAATTACTGATGTTTCATCTTCATCAGCACTCAAAAAATTCATACTATCATCTAATTCATCTTTACTTTTAATTACCTCTTCCTTCTTTTCTATCTTATGATTTTCATGTTTAACATCAGAGAGGTTAACAATTTTCTCCAAGAGTTGAACTATAGGTTTAAAAGTTTCACTCAACACATTTTCAACAGCTTCTTCTCCAATTTTTAACATGCGATGTTTCCGTCTAATGGCCTCACTAGCTTTGGCAATTTGGCGGAGATACTCTTTCTCCTTACGAAACATGTTGTTAGTTCAAAGACGTACACTAGACTAATACTCACGGAACCAATCACCTTCTATTTATAGTGTTATGAAGCAGTCAAAACCTTTCCTATATCTCCCCTCATTTAGATTGGTGTCTTTATCAATGACTACGAAGCCATATTTATCAGAGTTCCAACATGTTGAACAAAGCTCACGAAACTTGGTAAATCTTATGTCTGTATTAATGATCATATCTTGCTTTTCACAAGCTACGTCATCAAATATAAAAATAGAATTTGGTCTTGCACCTTTTAGGGAAATTACATCTTCATGCTCGCTAAATGGTAAATATTCAATTCCCTTAACACTACCTATAACTTTTTCCAAAAATTTGTACTTTGGTTGGTGAAGAGATTTTGAGTAGAGATAAATATTATTAAATTTCAAACCATTTGGATGTAAAATTAGAGAAAGTAGTACATTTGTTTTACCACAATTTGATAGTCCACAAAAAATTGCCCGAATACTACCAGACAACAAACTACCATGACGCTTCACTTGCTTCTTATCGTACTGTTCTACAATCGCATCTAGATTCACGACTGGAAGCTTGTGATGTTGTTGCTTGAATCGCATTCTGAAATAGACTGCCGCAAAAGGTATAAATACAGCCCTTATATAGCTTACGAGTCATTCTACTTTTAACTTTCATAGAGTGAGGTATGATTATACATCACCGCTCCCGAGGTAAAGGTGTAGTTAACAGTCTTATAAATAAGTTACCCATTGAATTACACATACCTGGTTATCAGTACTGTGGTCCAGGTACTAAATTGATAAAGCGTTTAGCACGAGGTGATACAGGTATAAATCCATTAGACGAAGCTTGCAAAGAGCACGATATTGCATATTCAGAGAATCGTAATAACGTTCAAGCAAGAAACGCTGCTGATAGGATTTTAGCTGATAAGGCGTGGCAACGAGTTTTAGCTAACGATTCCAGTGTAGGTGAAAAAGCTGCTGCTTTAGCTATATCTGGTACAATGAAGGTCAAATCAAAATTAGGTATGGGAATGAGAAGAAAAAAGACATCTAAAAATAAGAAGAAGAAGCAGAAACAAACAGTATTAAGAAAAATTGTTGATGCTGCTAGACATTCCATTATTCCGGGAAATGATACTCAATCTACAATCAAAGCTGCAGTTGAAAATGCTCGAAAAGATATTAGAAGAGCCAGTGGGAGAAGTAAAATTTTAACACCTCGCATTCTACCAGTACCATCAAAAGTTGGTGGTCTCTTACCATTAATTCCAATTTTTGCTGGACTCAGTGCTCTTGGAGTTCTTGCTGGTGGAACAGCAAGTATAGCGAAAGCAGTAAACAACGCGAATGCAGCAAAAGAGCAGTTGAAAGAAGCTCATCGTCACAATAAAGTAATGGAAGATGTTTCTTTAGGTAAAGGTCTTTTTTTGAAACCCTATCAACAGGGATTAGGACTTTATTTGAAACCTTACTCTAATGGATTAGGTATGAGGCAAAAAAAAGATGTTTAAAAAAAAAGTTCTCATAAAACTTCCTCAACGAGCATTAACTAACTATGATTTGCTCAAATACGCTAAAGAGTTAAAAATTCATCATTTTCGAGGAGTATTCATGCGAAATGAGTTGCCAATAAGAGGACCTCGGAAAAATGAATCTGCCATTCTGCCGTGCGAAATAAAAACTTAGTTAAGTCATATTTTGTTCGAACGGAGAAAATGACGAAAAACTGTTTGTATTTAAAAACTTAATGTAATATAAATAATTCTTTAATCTAACTTCACTACCTAGGTAATTTGATAGAGTTCTTTTTAATTGTGAAGTCAAAAGTTAATTATTTAAACAAATTATTTCAATTTCAATTTCAATTTCATTTATTAACGGGACATGCCCTTTCGTACAAAAGTACTCCTAAATTCTAATAGTTACGTAAGTAACAATACAAAATATAAAATATTAACTAAATCTAGGTAGGCGCTATAATGGTTAAAGTTCAGTATAAGTTTATACAGTAAAGAATAACATAAATCAAATTACATTATTATCAAAGGAGAAGATTAATTTTTGATAAATTGAATCTGCTTTACCATTATATCAATTAATTTCAAAAATAATTGTTATTGTTCAATAATACTGATTTTCTCTAAATCACAATGTCTACAATTAGTTCTGTATGTATTTTCTTAAATCACTTTCATAGATAGAAATAAAATAAGTTTCTCTAGAAACGGACACAACCTTGGGCACCAAGTGGGGAAATCACTACAGATTCTCCTTACACGCATCTATTTGGACTGTAAGAGTGGATGTGCGATTTCTAGGGGGGATTTTAATTATGGTAGGGATTCCACGCCGGTACACCATTGACACATTCATTTCTCCGTCTAATCGACGGGTCTCTAGTTCCTCCCTCACTCTCTTAATCTCCTCCCTCTGCATAACCGTTCTGTCATTCGACATCCAAAGATCTTCCAACTCCCTTGAACGTGTTGAGTCTCTTTTGACACTTACAAATTTTTTTAGAATTACTTGGGCCTTCTCTTCCGTCTCACATACAATCTTAACAGGGCGAGGCTTACGAGAAACCTGCGCATTAGAACCAATTCTAAATGTGCGTATATTTTCAAGATCATCTGTTTGAATGAATTTTTTTAATTTAGTCGTAACCACAGATTTCAAAGAACAACTATTATTTGACGAAGTGTCAAATTCTGGAAGATTAAATAAAACAAGATTGTTCTTTCTTTCATTTCGATCAACAAGTTCATTTATACAGACATTAGTTACTGAATTAGAATCAATATTTGTAGAACCATTTGCCTCAGATTTATCAAGTCTCTCTTCGACAACATTAAGACGCTCTGTCAAATCAACATAATATTAAATAATTGACTTACGTTTTATTTTTAAAAGCAAAAACTTGGTTAACTCGAGTTAAGTAGTGCTTTTCGAAAAGGTAGGAGAGCGCGAGCATTCGTTCAGAAGTAAGAACTTAGTTAACTCAAGCTAAATGCATGGGATTCCGAATTCACCCGACGAAATCCGAACTTTAACGAAGTTGACTTACGCTTGCTCCCATCGAAATGCAGTGTCCGGCTCATGCCACTTTTCGAAAGAGAAAACACTCAAGTCGAGTTAACTAAGTTTTTATTTCATATCTTATGCTCGAACTCAACGCTTCCTACGATTTTTGGACTACTCAACTCGAGTTAACTGAGTTTTTATCAAGTATTCTTTCATTTTCTGGGTTTTTGTAGATTTTTAATAACTATTTTTGCAATAACTAATTAAAATAAAAAATTTTTAATAACGTAATCAGACGCAGTTTTTTCTTACGAATCCATTGATACCAAAAACTCATTTTTGTCAAAAATATGACTTAACTAAGTTTTTACATCGTACGGCAGCATTATTAATCTTGATAATAAGGATGGTCCCGGAACCCATTGGGTTGCTTATAAAAAACTTCAAATTAGAGCATTGTACTTCGACAGCTTTGGTAATCTTCAACCACCTTTTAAGCTTATCAGTTATTTAGGCTATAATACCTTGATACAATATAATCATGACAGTTGTCAAAGTTATGATACTTTTCATTGTGGATACAGTCGAACCTGGATAAGCGAGAGTTGAAGGGAACGGCTATTTTCTCTCGCTTATAGAGGTTTCTCACTAACCCAGTTTCTCACTTACAAAGGTTCAGGTACGATTTTTCTCGCTTATAGAGGTTAATGTTTTAATACATTATTATACGTTCTGCTAGATTTATTACTGTTATTATTTTATTATATTTTAACAATATTTATGTACGTATTAATTTGTCATTTGTTTGAAATTAATTTAATTCATTTAAAATGAAATATCATATGTAACTAAAGAAAATACAGCATACTTTATTTTTGCTTAAAGAAATCTGTCAACTTTGTCTGTTTTGTTATTTTAAGAATTTCAATTTGTTTTTCAAGAAAGTAAATTTTACCGAAGAGAGATTGGTCGACATTTGTAGAAGATTCGAAAAATCGATGTACAGTCTCTAACGCCTTTTAAGCTTCCTGTTTGTTTGGAAAAGCTCTTTCTTCTCTAGTCGAATCATCTTCACCATCTTCATCGTCGTGGTTGTCAATAGTTCGATCAACACAATCGGCTATGATATCTTCATCTGTGAGTTCTCCTGTCACACATAAATTGTTATCAATCTTTACAAAGTCTTCAAAAGTTGGTGTTTTCATGTTTATGCTGGAAGGCATTAGTTTGTTCCAGTCATCATTACCAAGGACATCAAGATCCTCTTCTTCAGTCAGATTTCCCCCGTCAGTTAAAAAACAAGCTTTTTTGAAGCAATTCTGGATGGTGACATTGTTTATGGAGTACCACGCTTTGCTCGCGAATTTTATAGCAAGAAGAAGATTTATTGTAGGCTCCATATTTTTTTCGAGACGTGTTAAAATATAATTAACAACTTCTGTGCGATAATTACGTTTAAAAACATAAATTATGCCTTGATCCAAAGGCTGCAAATGACTAGTAGTGTTAGGAGGTAAAAAGATGATTTTCACATTTGTAAGAGTCGGCAGATCCTTGTGTACAGTGCAATTGTCAATAAAAAGAAGAATTTTTCTTTTTTGTTTCTTCACTTTTATTTCAATTTTTTGCAGCCATTCTGTGAATATATTTCTTGACATCCAAGCTCTTGAATTGTTTTAATAATCCACAGGTAGAGTGGCCAAATAAAAATTATGCTCTTGGTCTTGTTCAACTTCTAACTTTTAATTCAATTCCTAATGTTGATGTAGGAAAGAATAAATTTTATCTTGGTAATGATGTGATTACTATACCTACTGGCAGCTATGAAATAGAAAATATTGAAAAATATATTCAAAATTTCATTCAACAAGGAGAGCAAATTATAAGCATTAAACCAAATAATAATACCTTGCGTTGTGAAATTATGACTAGACGTAAAATTGATTTTACACATAAAGATTCAATTGGTGAATTATTGGGATTCACTGCACGCATTCTCGAAGATAATGCAATACATACGTCAGATTTCACAGTAGCTATTCTTAATGTAAATGCTTTTGAAATTGAATGTAGCATTACAACTGGTGCATATACAGTCGAACCTGGATAAGCGAGAACTGGATAAGCGAGAGAAAATTGCCGATCCCTACAATTTTACGTGTAAAAACCTCTGTAAGTGAGATTTTGTAAGCGAGAGTAATTTCTCGCCCAGACCTCTATAAGTGAGAGAAATCGTTCTCGGACCTCTGTAAGCGAGAGAGTTGTGTCTAAAATTTTATTGAAATATCTTTTGTTTTTAGTTCTATCTATTATATCTGTTTACTTTTCGTAAATGAAAATAGAGATAATCAAGCATTACCGCAGTTATACTCGTAGTGAAAACATCAAAAATAATTTTCTCCTTAATAAATTGAATTAAATTTTGAAAAGTTGAATAATGTCTAAACGAAAAATTAATGTGCTTCCATTAAGTGACAAACTTAAAATTATAACTGAATTTGAGAATGGAATGACAAGAAGTGAAATAATGAAAAAGTTCAATGTGCCGGAATCCACCTTTTATAAAATATTTCAAAATAAAGATTCTATAAAGTTACAATGCTCCGAAGGACATGGAATTACTAAGAGAAAACGAAGTGTTGAATTTCCAACTGTTGAAAAGTGTCTTTTGGAATGGATTAAGGAAACCCGTGCCAAAAATATTCCCATCGATGGACCATTATTAAAAGGAAAATCTACTGATTTTTCGAAAAAATTGGGATTAACGGACTTCTCAGCTAGCAACGGCTGGTTAGAATGTTTCAAAAAAAGACATGGATTAATTTTTAAAAAATTGTCTGGAGAAAGCAACTCTGTGGATCAAGGTGTTTGTAGTCAGTGGACCAAAGATCTTCCAAATCTTATAAAAGGATATGATCCAAACGACGTATATAATGCAGACGAAACAGGTTTGTTTTTCAAATGTCTCCCGGACAAAACTTTTGCATTTCAAGGGGAAAAATGCCATGGCGGTAAACAAAGTAAGGAACGAATTACTATTCTTCACTGCGTAAATATGACAGGATCTGACAAATTGCCTCTACTTGTCATCGGAAAAGCGAAGACACCTCGATGTTTCAAAGGTTAGTTTATAAAATGTATAATGTATAAAATGTAATTATAATTTTTAAATTATAATTTTTGGTTTACAGGTGTAAAAACTCTACCTGTGGATTATTAAAACAATTCAAGAGCTTGGATGTCAAGAAATATATTCACAGAATGGCTGCAAAAAATTGAAATAAAAGTGAAGAAACAAAAAAGAAAAATTCTTCTTTTTATTGACAATTGCACTGTACACAAGGATCTGCCGACTCTTACAAATGTGAAAATCATCTTTTTACCTCCTAACACTACCAGTCATTTGCAACCTTTGGATCAAGGCATAATTTATGTTTTTAAACGTAATTATCGCACAGAAGTTGTTAATTATATTTTAACACGTCTCGAAAAAAATATGGAGCCTACAATAAATCTTCTTCTTGCTATAAAATTCGCGAGCAAAGCGTGGTACTCCATAAGCAATGTCACCATCCAGAATTGCTTCAAAAAAGCTTGTTTTTTAACTGACGGGGGAAATCTGACTGAAGAAGAGGATCTTGATGTCCTTGGTAATGATGACTGGAACAAACTAATGCCTTCCAGCATAAACATGAAAACACCAACTTTTGAAGACTTTGTAAAGATTGATAACAATTTATATGTGACAGGAGAACTCACAGATGAAGATATCATAGCCGATTGTGTTGATCCAACTATTGACAACCACGACGATGAAGATGGTGAAAATGATTCGACTAGAGAAGAAAGAGCTTTTCCAAACAAACAGGAAGCTTTAAAGGCGTTAGAGACTGTATATCGATTTTTCGAATCTTCTACAAATGTCTACCAATCTCTCTTCGGTAAAATTTACTTTCTTGAAAAACAAATTGAAATTCTTAAAATAACAAAACAGACAAAGTTGACAGATTTCTTTAAGCAAAAATAAAGTATGCTGTATTTTTTTTAGTTACATATTATATTTCATTTTAAATGAATTAAATTAATTTCAAACAAATGACAAATTAATACGTACATAAATATTGTTAAAATATAATAAAATAATAAGAGTAATAAATCTAGCAGAACGTATAATAATGTATTAAATCATTAACCTCTATAAGCGAGAAAAATCGTACCTGAACCTTTGTAAGTGAGAAACTGGGTTAGTGAGAAACCTTTATAAGCGAGAGAAGATAGCCGTTCCCTTCAACTCTCGCTTATCCAGGTTCCACTGTATTAACAATAAAAAGGTACATACAATTCATGAATTTTTTCCAATTGTTCCAGCTGGATATAAGATCGTGGAAGTAGCATCTCAAGTCATTTATCTTCCAATCGCCGGGAAGGCAATACATAATATTCAAGTGCGAATCGTTGATCAAGAAGGAAATTTAATAAATTTTCGTGGTGAAACTAATCATTAAAATATTTTTCATTTGCTGTTGTTTCTTTAAAAGAAATGGAAGATATTCTAAACATTATTAGACCAGTTAAATTTGATGATTCTCTAGCACACTATGAGATTCATTCTCATCAACCCTACAATTCATCAGCATTTAATAATAGTGATGAAATTTGAATTCCAGTTCAAAATCAAGATCAATACATTATACCCTCAAAAAGTACAATACACGTAACAGGAAGATTAGTAAAAGCTAATAATACTAATGTCAATAACACAAAGTTAATTAGTAATAGCGTTAGTTTTTTATTCAACGAGATTCGTTATAAATTGAGTGGAGTGGAAATTGATCGCTGTAAAAATGTTGGTCTCACAACGACTATGAAAGCGTATGTTTCTCACACACCCAAACAATTAATTTATGCTAAAAATGCTGGCTATCTTGAATTCGATGAATATCTTAGAATGACCAATGCGAATGGTTATTTTGATGTAAACATACCATTAGACATGATTTTTGGATTTGCCGAAGTCTATCGAAAGATTGTTATTAATGCAAAACATGAACTTATCCTCACAAGATCTCGTACAGACCTTAAAAATTGAATTATTAAAATTTATTGAAAAAGACCCTCATATATCTATGAGCTTCAGATCGTGGGATATGTATGAATACATATCCCACGTAGGTAACCCATTGTTACCTACCACTCAAAAACATGTTTGGACTGTAAAAACTTCAACGCAGGTTGAGAAACCTCGATATGTAATCCTTGGATTACAAATAAATCGAAAAGATCATCCTGGAAGATATGCAAATATTTTTGATAGCTGTAATCTCCTAAATGTAAAACTTTTCTTAAATTCACAATACTATCCTTATAGTAATTTAAATTTCGTAGATACTCGAGTTGAATGCCAGAAGAAGTCCACCCCTAGCCCGACCGAAGAAGTTGACCTTGACCGCTGGAGAAACAATAGAGTTGAAATTAGGGAGACTCACCTGCAAGTCTACCTTTGTTGACCAGGTTTCACATGCACAAAGAATATCCTGATCCTTCAGAATACCATACAAATCAACCACATTGTTAAAACCATGTAGATTCCAGAATACAATCCTTGCCTGAGATCCAAATGAGCGCCCATCCGCCTGTCTTTGCTATTCTTCATAGGATAATTTCCTCTGAGTAGAGGAGCCCTCCTTATCTACACTGCTACCGGTCTGCTTCGGAGTACCCAAATAATTATCCAATGTTTGTAAAGGTAAAGTCTAACTTTGTTAGTATTGTTATCGGTTTAGTATACGTTCCTTCGGAGATTGATATGACAGTTTTTTTGGATGACATCAATTTAATTCTTAATAATATTTGTAAAAAATATCCTGGGATTCCGTTGATGGTGGGAGGCGATTTTAATGCTAGAGTATCTAATTTAAATCAACTTGATCTCGATGTTTTAAACTATGACAATTTTTTTACCGCAGATAGACTTTCCAATGATATGATACTTAATTCTAGAGGGAAGATTTTGGTTGAGTATATGGAAATTTCAGATTTTATTTTATTAAATGGGCGTTCACCTGCTATGGGATTCCGTTTAGCAATGGCGCTAGGTAGCGCTACGCTACGGATTCTTCTAATTAAAAAACAACTAAAAAACAGGGTAGTAGTACTGTACTGTACTGTACTGTACTGTACTGTACTGTACTGTACTGTACTGCACTGCACTGTACTGTAATCTTTCTGTACAACCTACGTTGAGCATGACGGTAAAACCTTTTTTATTTCAATCATAATTATTAAATCAAGTCACCTAATTGACATGTAAAGTCTTTAGTAATAAGGGGCCATCCATATATTACGTTACGCTTTTTTTCCGAAAATAAGACCCCCCTTCCCCCACGTTACGCAGCTTCCAATACATTAGCGCTATTTTTTATATAGACTGTAAGAAACCGTTTGAACCTCCTCCCCCTCAATGCCTTACGTAACACCGTCCGACAAAATTCAACTTTTTTTTTCACACACGAAAAAATCAATGATTTTCAGAAACTAGGACCAAAAAAAAGATACCCGTGTCTGGCCGTTTTGCTAGATCAGGTCATTTTTTGCTTTTAGGGGTAAAAACAACCCTTAAATGAAAGGTGATAGGAAATCTTGTACAAATTAATAATTTTTTATGAAACCTGGTATCTCGGGGTTTTCCGGGTCGCTGATTACGAATCTGATGTCAGATTTTCAAAATTCAAAATGGCGGATCTAATATGGCGGTCGAAATTTATAAAAATTCACCAATTCATTTGAAAGTTGTTTCTTAGAGGTTTTTGGGGTCGCTGATTACGAATATGATGTCAGATTTTCAAAATTCAAAATGACGGATTCAATATGGCGGTCGAAATTTATAACTATTAATTATTTTTTGTAAAACTTGGTATCTAGGGGTTTTTGGGGTCGCTGAGTACGAATGTGAAGTCAGATTTTTAAAATTCAAAATGGCAGATTCAATATGGCGTTTTAAATTTATAAAAGTTCGTCGAATTCATTTGAAACTTGTTACTTGAAGGTTTTTGGGGTTGCTGATTACAAATTTGATGTCGGGTTTTCAAAATTCAAAATGGCGAATCTAATATGGTGGTCGAATCTTTAAATCGTAAAAATAAGCGTCTAAAATTTACATAAACGTAATACAAGTGTTGTTATGAAATGCTTCTATTAATTTTATTTTATTGCATTATATTTGTTTAATAAATTTTGATTATAACCTTTTGAATTTATTAATTCTAATAGAAACTTAATTTATTAAAAATCACTTAAAATAAAAATTTTTAAATGTTGGCTTGCAAATTTTAACAAAAAATTGATCGGACATTTAAATTTTCCAAATTATTTTTCAGATTTGTGATCTTCACCTTTATTAGATTTGGCGTTTTTATTTTTCTTATCTGACATCATTTTCATACTCAGAGACGCTAAAGCACTTAGATACCAAGTTTTATAAAAAATTAACAATTTTTATAAATTTCAACCGTCATATTGAGTCTGCCATATTGAATTTTAAAAATCTACAATCAGATTCGTACTCAGCGACCCAAAAACCCAGAGATACGAAGTTTTATAAAAAACTAATAACATTTATAAATTTCGACCACCATATTCGATCCGCCATTTTGAATTTTCAAAACCCAACATCGAATTCGTTATCAGCGACCCCAATAACCTTCAAGTAACAAGTTTCAAGTGAATTCGATGAACTTTTATAAATTTCGACCGCCATATTGAATCTACCATTTTGAATTTTAAAAATCTGACTTCAGATTCGTACTCAGCGACCCCAAAACCCCTAGATACCAAGTTTTACAAAAAATAATTAATATATTTATAAATTTCGACCACCATATTGGATCCGCCATTTTGAATTTTCAAAATCTGACATCATATTCGTTATCAGCGACCCCAAAAACCCCTAACTAACAACTTTCAAATAAATTGGTGAATTTTTATAAATTTCTACCGCCATATTGGATCCGCCATTTTGAATTTTGAAAATCTGACATCAGATTCGTAATCAGCGACCCGGAAAACTCCGAGATACCAGGTTTCATAAAAAATTATTAATTTGTACAAGATTTCCTATCACCTTTCATTTAAGGGTTGTTTTTACCCCTAAAAGCAAAAAATGACCTGATCTAGCAAAACGGCCAGACACGGGTATCTTTTTTTTGGTCCTAGTTTCTGAAAATCATTGATTTTTTCGTGTGTGAAAAATCGTGTCGGACGGTGTAATATATGGATGGCCCCTTACTGTATATCACAATCGGGTAAGAGAGGGGGAATTGATTTAAAAGTACATAAAGTATAGTACTATGTACAGTAAGTACATAGTATTACTGAATATGACATTTTGTCACGTTTGGTGAAGACCCCCCTCCCAGAGCGTGACATCATTTGTTAATTCTCCCTTTTAAAAAAATCGTCCGCCTTATTGAGTCAACCATTTTGAATTTTGCAAAACGGACCTCGTATTCGTAATCAGCAACTCAGAAATCCCCCAAGTGACAAGTTTTAATCAAATCCAATTAATTTAAAAATTTTTTTTGCCATATTGGATCCGTTTTTTTGTATTTTGAAAAACAGACCTAAAATTCGTAATCAGCGCACCCGAAAACCCCCGAGTAACGATTTTCAAGCTAAATGCATTAAATTTTCAAAAACTCGTCTGCCATATTGGATCCGCCATATTGAATTTTAAAAACATAAGAGAAGCAGGCGCATAGCGCCTCCATCACAGGGTTTCGCGGCTTTTATTACAATTTAAAAAAAAACGAACAATCATCTCCATGCTTAAAATAAACATTTATTTTGAACCACCTCCATAACAACGGTTGCTATGGTAACCGTTTGCATAGCAACCGTTGCTAGGGTAATCAACAACACTAGTAGATCCCAACAGGTGGTTGTTGGGTGTCTCAATTGAGACGAGTCTTAAGTCTCAAGTCTCAATTGCGACAAGTCCAATGTCTCAATTGAGACTAGTCTCATGTCTCAATTGCAACAAGTCTCATGTCTCAATTGACACGAGTCTCAAGTCTCAATTGCGACTAGTCTCATGTTTCAATTGAGAATTGTCTCAATTAAGACTTGAGACTTGTCTCAATTGTGACTTAAGACTCGTCAATTGAGACAAATCTCAAGTCTGATTTGAGACAAGTCTCAATTGCGACATGTCTCATGTCTCAATTGAGACTTGATATCTTGACTTGCGACTGCAAATCACCTATTGCGCTTATACGACGGACGGACGGACGGACACCAAAGAGAAACTATAAGGGTTCCGGCCTTGAGCCGCGAAATCCTAAAAAACTAATATCAAATTCGTGATCTGTGACCCCGAAAACCTCTGAGTAACCAGTTTCATTTATTTTTAAAGAGTTTGGAATGACTTAAATGTTGCGCATATATACTTCGGCGACATTCATGGGGTTAAATTTTGAAAATTTTGAAAAACTGACTTTAAATTCATAATCAGCGACCCCAAAAACCCTTCAATACCAAGTTTCATGAAAATTCATAAAAATTTTTTTAACAAACTTTTGGCCCAAACAGTAAAACGCCTTCTCAACAGGCAAGGGGTTAACCACTTTATTTTAACCCTGTTATAACCCTTGGAAACATTGTAAACAATTTTTACCGCCATCTTAAATAATTATGGTAACGAAAACTAAAAAAAATTTGATTTTTTGAAAAAAAACTCAGTGTATTCTCCTCTTAAGTGAATTTGAATTTGTGTTACAGCTAGTGACTTTGCGCTACGCTCCGAAGCGATTACACCCTACCGATTTGTAACAAAAGCTTGACCAATTCGCTAACTCGTAGCGCCGATTGACTTTGTTTTTTATCTTACACGCCACTAATTAATTTTTTTAACAAAATTCAAACGGGAGTTGATCTTGATTATCATATACAATAAGTCTGTAAAAAAAATTAATTTTTTAGTGCTAATTAATGCAATGCGCTACTTAGCGCCGTTGCTAAAAGGAATCCCATAGCTGGTAACACCCCTGCTAATTTTACCTTCACGGGACCCCAGGGTTTTAGTGTAATAGATCTTGTGTGGTGCTCAATGGTTGATTTGTTGCTGTTCTGTGATCTTCGTGTTTTGCATCTCCCCACTCTATCCGATCATTTTCCAGTTGTGCTAACTTTGGCTAATACTCACAGTAATGTAAATTTGTCCACACCTCTCTTGAAAGAGGGAATTCGTTTTGATAGGTCTAAAGCAAATGACTTTACTTTCATGATGGAATGGAGGGGGGAGGTGTCGAATTTGAGTGGGGATGTGGACGTTTTGAATGAGACACTTGCTTCGACTATAAGGCTTGTTGCTGCGGAATTGGGTATGGTTCGCCCTTTCAGGCGTTTTCTGTCGGAGAATGGTAGCAAGCCGTGGTATGATAGGGAATGCAGAAAGGAAAAGGGGCGTTCGCGATTGGCATTGAGGAAGGTCAAGAAAAAAGGTTTTGATACAGAACTCAAAAACGAATTTTTAAATGTAAAACAAAATTACCGTCTTATTCTTACATCAAAAAAAATAACTATCGAAAGGCTCAAATTAATTTACTCGACAATTGTAATAATTCAAGTGATTTTTGGAGAATTGTTAATTCGAAGAGAAAAAGACGATGTAATGAATCATGTATAGATCTTGCTACATGGTTAGAATATCTGCACACGTGCTACCCTGAGCCTTCTTCGAATAATATCTTTTCTGACAATTCAATTGTGAGTCCCTTACATCCCTTCCTTGACGCGGAAATTACTTACGAGAAAGTTGAAAAAAGTATCCGGCATTGTAAAAATGGAAAGGCTCCCGGGATTGATGGAATTAGCAACGAATTTTATAAGAACCTACCTCAGAATTGGATTCTTTTTATGACATATTTTTTTTATTCTATTTTGAGCAAGGAAACAGTTCCTAAATGCTGGGGTGAAATATCCACTTTTATGTTATATAAAAAAGGGGATATTACAAAGCCGGAGAATCATCGATCAATAGCATTAATTAATAATATTGCGAAAATTTTTACACAGATAATAAACGATAGAATTGTGGCATGGTCTGAGGAACTTAAATTGATCCCCGAATCTGAATCAGGGTTTCGTAAAGGCAGAAGTTGTTTAGATAATCTTTTTACGCTTTCTTCAGTCATTCAGATTCATCTGAGTAAACCAAACGCGGTATTGTATGCGGTTTTCATCGATTCCAAGGGAGCTTTTCCATCGGTCTCACACGATCTTTTATGGAAAAAATTGAACAACCTTGGTCTAAGTCAAAAATTGATTAATATATTAAGAAGTTTTTACTCGCATGCATCCACTTGTGTGAAATGTGCTAAGGGCGTTACCGATTTTGTGACAGTCACACGGGGAGTGCTGCAAGGTGAAACTCTCAGTCCCTTACTTTTTTTACTATTTATCAGTAATCTAGAAGATTATTTAATTAAAAAGGGCTGTAAAGGTGTTTCAATTAACCACCATACCGAAATTTTATTGCAAGGTTACGCTGACGATTATGTTATGCTCTCTGACTCACCAGTAGAATTAGTTAAAAAATTGGAGGCGCTCCGATCTTATTGTGCTGAAAATGAATTGATTGTCAATACCGATAAAACTAAAATTGTGATTTTTACGAAGTCTGGGAGGTCTCTATCGAAAAAATTTAGTTCTTTTAAGTATGGAGAGGAGGTTATTGAAGTGGTGAAAGAGTATAATTACCTAGGAGTCATTTTTTCAAATTCAACTTCCTTTTCGCAGCAAGCTGCTAAAGTATCAGCTGGTGCTCGTTCTGCAATTGGAGGGATCTTAAGAACCATTTTCTCTTTGGGTGCGGACTCTTGGAGCTCGTACACCAAACTTTTTGACAGCTTGTCAATTAGTGTGTTAAACAGTTAAAAAGCTTTTTTGTGAAAGGTGATATGAGTGACTTGTGGTCGAACCTTTCCCTAGACTCCATTGACTTATCTAGTGGTTTAATCCTGGAGAGATATGGACGCTCCCTCCGTGCCCTAGACGAGACACGATGCGCGGCGTCGAGCAGTCTCTGCTTTTATTCTTCATTTACAATACAACCAAGTACACAATTATATTTGAAAAAGATATCCTCTTTATCACTTAAAAGAACTATGGCCCAAATTAGACTGCTCAATAAGTATGTCTGCCGAATTATATCAGATAATTTTGTGTTCTGTTTCAAAAAGAGTTCTGTCTGTATGTCTTGTAGATTGGATGACGATTCTTTGTACCATTTGTTATTGGATTGCCCTGCGTGTGCACATCTTTGTGAACATTATTTTCCGGAAGTAATGAATAAAACAGACCGGAGTCAAGCATGGCTTGATATTATGTCTTCAGAGAACAGTAATATTTTAAAAAAGTTTATTCAATTTATAGTTAAAATTTTAGAAGAGCGTGCTACAAAAATATTATAAGAAGTTAAAGTAATTTATATTTCAATTCATTGTTATGAGGCTCCGCTTGTATAAACCTTTGGGTTAAAAACGAGTGTTAATAAATATAGTAATTTAAATTTGAATTTTAATCAAAATCAATTTTCAATTCTCTATGTGATGTATTGTAATTTTCAATCATCATACTATGGTAAAGATCCTGAGCCTTTGCTGTCCAGGAATGAATTTAAAGATTATGCACTATTAGCTATCATAGATTGTTCCAAGCAAAATGAATTTCTTAAACAAGCTTCTGTGGATGTGAAACTAGAATTTGAATCTAGTGAAAATTTTCCAAACAATACAGCAGCTTATTGTTTAATTATTCATGATCGAATTATTCAATACACACCCATCAGTAATGTTGTGAATAAAGTATCGTAAAGGGTAGGGGTAAATGTGAGTAGTGGGGGTAATGGTAAAAAAGTGGGGATAAGAGTATAAATACAGCAACTCTTAGAGGCTTAAGTCATTCATCTGTTATAGATACCATGGAGTACGTCGTAGATTTCCAGTGCTTCAAAAGACCTTATAACGAGTTTATCATAAAAGAGCTAGCAATCATCCCACTTCAAGAAGATGCTCATCCATTATTGTTCCTCCTCGAGCCGCCATATGCCTGCAGCCGCCTACCGAGAAGATACAAGAGTCAAAATCGATGGACTGCATTTAATTATCATGGTATTGATTGGAATGCTGGTGACATACCTTATGAAGATTTACAACCAATTCTAAAAGAAATATTAATAGGTTCACTTACAGTTTATGTAAAAGGTTTAGAGAAACAAAAATGGCTATAAAGCTATACACAAAATGTATTAAATTTAGATGATTTGAATTGTCCGTCGTTGAAAAAATTAGCTTTAGATCAATATACTCCATGTACAAATCACACACACAATAATTTCCATTGTTCTGTAAAAAATGTATATAATATTCGAAAATGGTTACTACAACCATCTAATGTACCGACAAATATTCCTTTAGGTCACGATGAAGTTGATAATAATTCAACATTACAAGATTTTTATAATAATTGTGACCACTTTTTATTAAGTCCATAAATGTATATTGTTATTGTAAATAATTCTTTTTTTTAAATAATAAAAATTGTTTATATGGGGCATTCTTTCTTAACTTTACCACCATGCTGCCCATCATCAGTTTCAACGAAATTGAATGAAATACCGCTTAAAATTTTCAGAAAAATGTCAACTTTTGAATGCCGAGTGGCAAAATTGTCCGTTTTTGATTGGTTCATTCTAAAAATGACAAAATGGAAAAAAATAAAGAAAATAATTTTTTATGGGTCAAGTTCCAAATAGCACCCACCCCCGATTTCATTGAAACTTGGCATATTTATGTGATTTGGAGCGCTGATTACGAAAATCGTAGTGGAAATTGGCGCAAATTTGATTTTCATGGTGAAAACCATTAAAAACACTATAAAATCATGGTTTTTTGCGATTAACTCGTAAAAGTCGCAAAATTTCGAAAAATATTTCCAACAAAAGTTATAGATCACAAAAAAACACACATTTTATGTCTTATTCATTTTTTCCCAAAAGTGATTATTTTTCAAGAAAAATCCAAAAAACCGTCAAAAACACCAAAATTGATGGAGAAATCATAAATAGAGAGTAATTTTGTACTTTTAAGTATACTAACATATTTTATTGCGCTCATTACGAGAATGATTGTAAAAATTGCGATGTGTAGACGCAAACCAAATGTGTACCACTTGCACCAGCGATTCAAATCCTTTAATTCTCTACCTTTCTGTGCAAAATACCTGGAACATTTGAATTCTCGAGCAACTTGTCTTATCGTCCATGTACTTGGCACTATAGTCAAAATCGTCAACCTTAAAGGATCAGTGATGTCGAGACTATAAAACTTGTTTTTCAATGCCCAAGCAGCACGTAATATAACCTCAAAGTGAAGGGAATATTCCATGGTATATTTGGAATATTCCGTGGAATATTCCAGAGATAATGTAGCAATATTAAAATGTCCGCCTCAAGGAAATATCCCAAGATGAAATCAAGGGAATGTTCTACAGGAATATTTGAGGATTATTCCCAGGGAATAAAGAGGGAATATTGAGGGAATATTCCCCGGTGATATTCGGAAAATTGAAAAGTGATAAAACAACTCGGTAATATTAAAAGCGTTCAGAATGCAATAAGTTGTATTTTTAATGAAAAAAAAACTTAATTTTAATTTTCCGAATATCACCGTGGAATATTCCCTCTATATTCCCTGGGAATATTCCTTGAACATTCTCGTGGAACATTCCCTCAATTTCAGCTTTGAATATTTCCTTGAGGCGGACATTTTAATATTGCTACATTATCTCTGGAATATTCCACGGAATATTCCAAATATACCATGGAATATTCCCTTCACTTTGAGGTTATATTACGTGCTGCTTGGGCATTGAAAAACAAGTTTTATAGTCTCGACATCTCTGATTCTTTAAGGTTGACGATTTTGACTATAGTGCCAAGCTCATTCTGTTTCTATTTTCTCAGATATCGTCTAGTCTTTAAAGATAGATCTAATTAAAATAAATGCTGTTGGTCGTATGGAGGGTTTCCTGCCCAAGAAACCGCTTTCAGAGTTGACTCTTGGACATAAGTATCCTATTACCAAAATCCAGTTTGTCAACACAAAATATGGAGAAAAGGTAATCGTTAAAGTGGATGGAAAATTTAATACTTTCTTACCTTCACGATTTGTACCTATGTTCGCTGACAACTCCGTATGCTTCGATCAAATGCAAGAAGCTATTGATGCTGGACAATTACGCCTCAAGTATATTGGTGGTTCATATAATCATATTGAATTTAAATTAAAACAAGTTTAATTTTGTATAAATTTATGTAAAAAAAATATTTCTATAATAAAGAAAATAATCTAATATCTCTGTTATTATTTTAGGTTAGGTCTAAATTTAAGATTTGCTTTAGTTTGTAATTCAAGATTAACTATAAAGTTAAGACTAATTGTAATTTTAGATTTGAGGTTAGGTTACAATTAATTTTAAAAAACATTTTATGATTAGTTAATTAGGAATATATATATATATATATATATTTTTAGGAATATATCTTTTTAAAGAAATAAATAAAACAACTGACTTTAAACATTCTTTATAAAAAAATTAATTTAAAAATACAACAACAGCTTTCAATAAAAAACTTGTAACTTATATTATAATGACGTGAGCGCCATCTTTTGGGTGGTTAGTGAACTGTCTTTAATGTTCGGTCAGTTAAACAGTTTCCTACCTAATCACTCGAGTTAAAATTTATGTCAGACTCCTACACGGAGAGAAAAAGCATGCGTTTTTAGTATGAAAGTGGTTCATACTAGGATAGTATTAACCGTTCATACGCTTAATGTAAGAATTCATGCGTTTCTAGTATGAGAGTATTGCATAGTTTAACTGTATGCCGTACATAGTCCAGTTGTACGAGCTTCAGACTCTCTCGGTATGATAGCTATACAACTGACGATTAAGCCACGCCTTCTTTCAGCTTGCTCATTTCCTATCGAGAGAGTATCTTGTGAATTTGTTCCTGATCCCCGCATAATTTAATATTATAAATTATTGTTATAATAATAATAATTATTATTATAAATTTGTGAAAGTATATTATTTGGTGAAGTGACAAATTAAAAAAATAAAGAAGTGTTTCCTGCTACATTTACATTTTACATTTATTAATAATTTTTTATAATTTCATAAATATTAATAACAATACATAACATATTCATCTTAACTTCATCTTTGAAATATAATAAAAAATTATTTAAATAAATCAAAACTGAGCAAAGAATTGAAAGCGGGCAGGTGATTCAGAAATATGCAAACTGAAAGTGGGCGTGGCTTAATAGTCTGTTCTATGAGTATCATACCGAGAGAGTATAAAGCTCATACAATCGTAGTATGTTTGTATTACATACGTTTGGCGTATGGACTTCTTACTGCGAAACTATGAATGTCATACAGTATTCGCATGAGAAAGTTTCATACATTAAACGTATGCCTCTTCATACTAAAAACGCATGGTTTTTCTCTCCGTGTACATTACCCATTGCTAATAACGTAGAAATCTACATTACCGACCAGACAGTTACCATACACGGCTACATGTTATATATTTTAAATAAATACTTAAGAAAACTATTATGATCATACTGATTGATGTGAACGCCATCTATTGGGTTGTTGGTAAACTAGGTCAATAAAAAAGTTTCAAATTATTTTGAAAAATATATAATAAAAACAAAGTTTGGGACACAGAAAATGGGTGGAAGGCAAACTAACTTCAATGTTTGGTCGATAGAAGAGATTAACCCCTTCACAGTCGAGACCCAAATCTCATAAGTGGGCTCAAAATGTCACCAACATTTTTAAAAACTAAAATTTGCGCAATCAAGTATACTATTGTATTTGAGGTCGCTGATTACGAATCTTCCATCAGATTTTGAAAATTCAAAATGGCGGATCCAATATGGCGGACAACTTTTTCAAAATTTGATCGGTTTCGTTTGAAACTTGATACTCGGGGGTTTTTGAGGTCGCTGATTACGAATCCGATGTCAGTTTTTCAAAATTTAAAATGGCGGATCCAATATGGCGGACAACTTTTTCAAAATTTGATCAGTTTCGCTTGAAACTTGATACTCGGGGGTTTTTGGCGTCGCTGATTACGAATCCAATGTCAGTTTTTCAAAATTTAAAATGGCGGATCCAATATAGCAGACGACACAGAAACAACGCAATGACGAAAACAATTGACAGTCAATCGCCTTCAACGAAAAAGACAGTGACAGTATTGTACAGACAATAACAAACGGGAATCGAGACTGTAAAAAACAATTGCTAATCGATTTAGTAAAACAGAGATGAGACAATTTTTGAAAGTGAAAAGAAGCATAAAAATAACACATTCGACACAGAAACAACGCAATGACGAAAACAATTGACAGTCAATCGCCTTCAACGAAAAGACAGTGACAGTACTGTACAGACTATGACAAACATGAATCAAGACAGTAAAAAACAATCCGCCATTTTGAATTTTCAAAATTTTGGAAAACTGGCATCGGATTTGTAATCCGCGACACCGAAAACCCCCGAGTAATAAGTTTCAAGCGAAACCGATCAAATTTTGAAAAAGTCGTCCGCAATATTGGATCCGCCATTTTTAATTTAAAAATTTTTTAAAACTGACTTCGGATTCGTAATCAGCAACCCCGAAAACCCCCCAGTAACAAGTTTCAAGCGAATCGCATCAAATTTTGAAAAAGTCGTCCACCATATTGGATCCGCCATTTTGAATTTTAAAAAACTGACATCGGATTCGTAATCAGAAACCCCGAAAACCCCCGAGTAACAATTTTGGGACAAATATGTCTGTTTATATAGCCACAAATCTGCTTGCGTGTATACACGTCATCGACAGTTTGAGCCCACTTATGCCATGACGTGTATACACGTCATCGACTGTGAAGGGGTTAAGTATCATTGCACATGCGCAGTATACCCTATCTACCTCATTAAGATATTTCCATTATATGACGTCACAAAAACAAAGTCTCGACACGTTTAATTAGGTCGCAACATGTTTTTTTTAAATTTTAAAAATATCATTCGTAAAATATTTTAAATACGCAATCCTGCATAGATAACTTTTACTACGCATGCGCGATATGCTGATTAACTCTAGTGATCTCTGGAGGGGCTCCCCATCCCTCATGCAATGCTAACTATTGCACCATTCCATTCTTGGATCACTCTTGTGGCTCATCTAGAGCAGATTATGTGAATCCATGAGAGCAGTCCGACTCTTATAGGCAGTACCCCACCACAACCGCAGGCACGGAGCGGCGCGCGCCGCCGCCGGGTAGGGGTACTTCTCACGCGGCACCGTACACAACTTGCTCGCACGCTCGATCGACCAGTTACCAACTATCGACCGAGCGAGAATTTTACCATGAGGTAAAGAGCGCAGCACTGTTGCGCGGAAATAAATTCAAAATAATTATTTTAAGAAAAAATAATATCTAAAAATACAAAGTCGATAAGAAAGGTGAGCGCCACCTATTGAGTAACGGGTAAACTAACTCGGTCGATGAAACAGTTTTAATTAAAAAATAATTTCTAAAAAAACGCAGACTGAAGAGAGCGCCATCTACTGGATGTCGGGTAAACTAATTCAGAAAAAAAGTATAAAACCACAGACTGAAGTGAGCGCCATCTTTTGGGTGGCTGGTTAACTAATTCGGTAAAAAAGTTTAAAACCACATGTGGGATTTATTTAAATGTTTAATATTAATATTGCTAAGATATAAAAGGAATTATTTTCGAAGGTATCCCAACAACTCGCGTGTTCAAGTAAAGGGTAATTATAATAAAAGTTCATGGATTAAAATAACTATTTATTGTGCACGTGTAAAAGGCGTGCTACACAAGCAGTCTACTCAGCGTGGTCCCAATCGCAACTGAACATTCAAAGCACGCGACAGTCATACTACGTATCTCTATCGACGCGCATCTACTTTCTCACTTTCCGTGCGAGTGAGAAGTTTTATCATGAGAACACAACGTCGTTACCATGCTTGCTACGATCCCCACAGTACTCCCCCCTAAGTGCAACGATTACCGAAATTTTAAAATCTTCACTCAGTGCGGTTATTTTGAATTGTGCGGTCGTAGATAAATTTTCAGTATATAACGAAAAAAGTATAATAAGTAATATAATATAAATATAATAAAAAATCTAGTGCACTAGTGTAAAAAAATTGTAAATGAAAAAAAAAAATCATCGTCGATCGACTGTGTACTAAGGTAAGTACTAAATAAATAATGTAAATAATAAAATATCAATATACACGTATAAAAAATAAAAAAATCTTGTAGTTAAAATAATTTTTTGCAAGTGACAAAATTTATAATTTAAGAAAAGATATCGCTAAAAAAAATTGCAGTCATATCAGTCTTAATTTCATTTTATCACATTAGTTTTTTTTGAATGAGACTTTTTTCTTATTAACATATGTGCGTAAAATTGGTCTCGGATTCACAATTGTATCGCTTTGCGAAGTCGAAGGTGCAGGCATATTCTGCATCGTCGAATTACTATTAGCTACAACATTTGGTTGATTTTTATTTATTTTAGGATTGTCTATTTGCGTGTTATTAGTGTGTACATTGCTCCTATTTTCATTCGTACTTAAATTTTCATAAGTTGAAAAAAATGCTGGTTTTAAATTTTCAATAGAAATTTGTTTATTTATACCGTTAATCTCTATTTCAAAAACTCTATCGGATGTACGTTTGACTATTTTGTGCGGACCCGAATAAGGACATTCGAGTGCCTTTTTTATTGTTCCGACTTTAACAAAGACATGAGAGCAATTATATAAATCCTTATAAAAAAATATCTTTTTTTTATGTTTGTGCTCAACTGGCACTGGTTTAACCTTCCTCATGTGTTCCCTGAATTCCTCTATAAAGATCTGTCGATCAGCAGAAAAATCCTCTGGCAACACGAACTCGCCGGGAATTCTGAGGGTGGTTCCGTACAAGAATTCGGCAGGCGACGCCCCCGAATCCAGGATATTATTACGCAACCCCAACATCACGGTGGATAGGGAGTAAATCCACTTATTATTGTTGTGGCACATTATTGCTGCTTTTAATGTACGGTGCCAGCGCTCCATCATCCCGTTCGCTGCTGGGTGGTAAGGAGTAGTCCTTATCCTATGACATCCTGTTAAGTTCAATAACGCTTTAAACAGTCGCGACTCGAATTGGCTGCCCTAATCCGTCGAAAGTGTTTCCGGGGACCCGAAACGAGCAATCCAACCGTCGAAAAACGCGCGACACACAGTTGAGGCTTCAATATCTTTCAATGGTATTGCCTCTGGCCAGCGAGAAAATCGGTCGATTAGTGTTAGGCAATATTTAAAACCGTCGCATACTGGCAGAGGACCGATTATGTCCATGTGGACATGCTGGAACCGGCTGTCAGGTGCGACAAAATGAGAAGGTAATGCTATGGTGTGTCTGGTAACTTTCGCGCGTTGGCATTGTAAACAAGACCTGCACCAATCCTTAATATCACGATTCATGAACGGCCACACGTATTTTTTTCGAATCAAACGATCAGTAATCTTGCCCCCAGGGTGTGCAGAATTGTGCATCAAATTGAAAATTTGTCTACGGAAAGAAGGTGGTATGTAAGGGCGGAGATTGTCCCCAGAAATATCACATACGATAGAAACGTCATTCCAAACCAAACTTCTCAATTTCAATGACGAATTTGCGTCATTAACGATCAACTTTAATTCCTCGTCTTCATCTTGAGCTTTAGAGAGCCCTGCTAGTTCAATTTCGCATGAAAAAGTGATCGCGTCGGCTCGCGATAATGCGTCAGCAACCACGTTATCGATCCCGGGAAGATATTCTATTTCCGAAGCAAATTGAGAGAGGAACGAAAGTTGTCGCTGCTGTCTTGGCGAGGCTTTTTCACCATTTTTCTGGAAAGCATAAATTAATGGTTTATGATCCGTGACTATTTTAAACTCATGTCCTTCTAAAAAATATCTAAAATATTTTACTGCCTCATAAATTGCCGTTAACTCGCGGTCGTAAGTGCTGTACTTTAATTGAGCGGAATTAAATTTTTTCGAAAAAAAGCTAGAGGTTGCCAAGAATTATTTAAGTATTGTTCCAACGCCGCGCCCATTCCCAGATCAGAAGCGTCCGTGACGAGACGTATAGGCGCGCTAGGGGATGGAAAAGCGAGAAGGGTAGCCTTTGCCAATGCCTCTTTTACCGCAATAAAAGCTTGCTCGGCTTCTGCGGTCCAGACAATTTCTCGTTTGTCGTTCTTGCGCGTATCGTGCAAATACTTATTTAATGGCTGCTGTAATTGAGCGGCGTGAGGAACGTTACGACGGTAGAAATTTGCGAGTCCCAGGAATCTGCGAAGATCCTGGATCGTGCGAGGCTTACCGAATTCCGCAATTGCGCGTGTTTTCTCAGGAGTGGGCCGAAAACCGTTTTTATCCAATAAATGTCCTAAGAATTCGATCTGATCTTGATAAAAAATACATTTTTTTAAATTTAATTTCAAAGCATACTCGTTCAATCTATTAAAAACTATATCAAGATGTTCCTCATGTTCCTTCATATTTTCGGATGCTATGAGGATATCATCTAAATAAACAAAAGTGAAGTCTAAATCGCCGAGGGCTTGAAACATATATCTCTGAAATGTTTGGCCTGCATTTCTGAGTCCGAATGGCATATACAAAAACTCGAACAGTCCGAAAGGCGTCGTGACTGCTGTCTTTGGTATGTCCTCCGGAAACACAGGTATTTGGTGATATGCCGCGTGCAAATCTAGTTTGGAGAAAATCCTCTTTCCATTTAAATTAATTGCGAAGTCGTGTAAGAAAGGTATAGGGAATTTATCCGGAACCGTTATAGTATTTAAAAGTCTAAAATCGCCGCAAATCGTGGATAGGCGAGGCGTAGGCTGCACTTGACGGTCGACATTTTCCCGCTTCGGTTAAAGCTTTAAAATGGCTTTTTGCCACTGTTAACTTGTCCGGAGGAAGTCTACGCGGTCTTTGTGCAACCGGTGGGCCTTTTGTTACTATGTGGTGGAAAATACCGTTTTTAACTTTAATATCATGTTTTGTTAGATCAATAATATCTGGATATTTGCGTATTATATTAAAACAAGGTAACGACTTGTCAATCGAGCTAATATCTGTAACGTTAGCTTTTTTATAAAAACAAATGGCATAATCGCCTGAATTAACGTCTAACAATTTACGATTCTGTAAATCAACCGATAATCCGAAATAAGAAAGGAAATCGGCGCCGAGAATAGGGTATGGAACCGATGCAATGCAAAAATCCCACTGTAAATTTCGACTAAGACCAAGATCAAGATTTATTTTGCTAAAACCATATGTATTTATCTGCGAATTATTCGCAGCATAAATGACATAATGGGAAGCTTTCGAAACTTGACGCTAATTTACGGGGATTAATGACACATCTGAACCCGTGTCGATTAGAAATACTAGCCCTGACTTACGGTCTTTGATATGTAGACGTTTTGAAAAGGAAAGACTATTTAAACTATTAATTTGACGCGGCTGCATTAGTTTTCCGTTGAAGAACCGGATTGCATGACGCATGGCGGTACGCATTTAAGTGCCTTATCTCCAAATTTTGCGTGATAGAAACATAATTGGCGATCGTTTTCAGTATCATTACGAGCATTGTTTTGATTGTATTGTTTTCTAAAATTTGTGTTTCTGTTAAAATTGTTGTTATTATTATATCTTTTATTATTTGACGATTTACTTCGATTTCTTTTTTTATAGGGGTCGGAGCGCTGCGTTGGACGGAATCTACCTGGAGCGGAAATCGCGTCGACCTTGGCGGACAACTCTTCGATCAGCTTCATCATCTTATCGTGGGAATTTTCTGAAACGACTGCAGCGACCTGTGGTGCACTGTTTTGGCCAGAAGCTTCTACGAAGCTTGGCCAGTTCTGCCAATTTATCTATCTCGGTAACCTCGCTTAATGCGAGAGCTGCGCGGCAACTTGCTGGTAATTGATCGACAAAGACAGTTTTTATAATTTCGTCTCCGCATTTTCCCTGACTTAAGGTTTTTATTCGGTTTAATATCAATGAAGGCTTTCCTTCACCCGACAATTCCCCTTTCAATAACTGTCTTAAACGTGATTCCGAAGATACTACAAAAGTTGAAATTAATCGCTGTTTAATTGGACTATAAGTATCTACCGGAGGGGTTTCTTGTGTTATGATATCTGTTAAGCTATATGAATTTGAGTGATCAAATGATGTGTAATATGTACAAATTTTCGCTATACATCCCCACCCTTTTTGGTTGAAATTATATCTACAACCAGTTGTGTCATAGCCACTGTTATGATACCATCGTCAAATTTCGACGAGAATTTCTTTCTCGAGTCCGTTTCCAAACTTTATTATTATACTATGTCAGAGAAGAGTTTACGCGAGTTTAATAGTTTGTATAGAGGTGAATTATGTTAAATAAAGAACAAGTTAAATAAATTAATTGTGAGTGACTGGAACTTATTTATTTATGTGTTAGTGAACGTTCTTCCTACGATTTACTCCCATAAAGAAACATTGGCGATCCTGCCAGGATACTCTACACAATTTAAATTGTTAATAATTTAACAAACTCAGTGAGTGTTCTTCAACAAATTGTGATTATTTATGGGAATTACTGTGAAGATTGAGAAATTTTCCTATTCGAAATAGCCACGAGACAGTGAGCATTTTAATTAAAGGTTGTTGGAAGGTTATCTCATTCCTTTCAAGGCGTTCAAAAATAAACAGTGCGCCTGAAGAGTGTGCCTAATAACACATTTTAATTTTCGAATTAATATTTAGTTGTCATGAGAGTATACTTTATCATACGACGATGCCGAATAACGTCGTATCTAATAAATGATGCTTAGAATGAATCATTCATCGTCTCTCTCTCTCTCTCTACGCACACCTGTTTGTTGAGTACTCACACGTTTATCTGTCATTTGGTTCTCTTATACCATTTCACAGAGCCCTGTGCCTTAACTGTTTGAAACTTTAATGTCACTCAAGAGTGAAAAACATTCTTCTCCTGACTCAAATTTAAACAGTTTTGAAGATAGTTTTTCGCGTTTGTTCTCTTCCTCTATCGACGAAACAGTATTTGAAAATAAAGTTAAAATGTCAGCCCACGAACCTGCCCTCGAGGACCTTCTAGTGGAGCAGCTAGAACATTTCTAAACCCTGCGACGCAGTTTTGATACAATGGAGGTAATACTGAGAGATCCCGTAGTGACTTCTCTTCCAAAACTCTCTTCCCGTTTGGACAACATTCAGGCTGTATGGCCCAAGTGTGTGGAAGTTCAAATTTCTCTCAAGCAAATATCAACTCCAGAAGATCGAAAGCTGATACCTTATTTCAAGGAAAAGCAGTTTGCGACAATAGAAGATATCTACTTGGATCTGGTTGGGGAGTCCAAGGCTATTCTATTCGGCCTACCTGGTAATTTGAATCAATCATCGATCCAGCCTGTTCATCCACAGACGACTACAGAGATTGCTGCTCGGTCTATAGTCAAGGTTCAACCTATTTCATTACCTACTTTTTCAGGTGCATACAAGGATTGGGTCACCTTCAGTGACTATTTCACATCCTTAATTATAAATGATAAAAGATTTGATGATTTGCATAAATTACATTATTTGAAGTCTTGCCTTGGTGGAGAGGCAGCTAATTTACTTAGTAATGTACCGGTCACTGCTTTGGGTTTTCAAACGGCTTGGAGCAAATTAAAAAATCGTTATTCAAATAAACGCTGTATTTTAAATACCCATTTAACAAATTTATTTGCAATTAAATCTATTTCAAATTCAACTCCGGGAAATTTGCGTAAATTGCTTGATTCTGCGACTGAGTCAATAGAAGCGATGTCATTATTAGGACGTCCCACTGACAAATGGGACGATATTCTAATTTTCTTGATTATTAAACGATTCGACAAGGTAACACGTGAAGCGTGGGAGTTTCATCTGGAGGATTCTGATGACTTTCCTCTCTTTTCAGATCTTATTAATTTTTTAAGTAAACGAATTCGTGCTCTTGAAGCTGCATCAGCGCTCCCAGAAAAAACTCCCACGCAGTCTACGTCAAAATCTGCTAATGTACAAGCGCATCATTCTGAAGCCTCTCCACCTCGGTGCCTTGTATGCTCTGAAGCTCATGCTATTTACAGATGTAAAAATTTTATTGCAAAACCTGTGAAGGAAAAATTAGAGTTGGTAAAAAAGAATAAATTGTGTCAAAATTGTCTTACCGGCTTTCATCGCGGAAAGGCATGCGGAAGTAAGATGTACTGCTCTCAATGTAAGAAGCGACATCACACACTCTTACATTATAATACCAAGAGTGAAATCTCGGAAGAGAGGGGGGAGAACCCGCCTACCAAGCCTTCAACGAGCCTTGAATCTGAAAACTCGGAACCAATAGATAACAGTCTAGTAGCTTCTTCCCACCTTTCGAGTGGGTCACAATTGTCTCCTCGCATTCTTGCTACGGCTTGGGTGGTGGTTTCTTCCGCCTCTCAACGGGCTGTTACTGTTAGGGCACTTTTAGATCAAGGGTCAACCCACACGTTCGTTTCAAGGAAATTAGCAAACGCCTTGAACTCGAAAACGTTCCCGGTTTCAGCCGAAGTGAGTGTTCTTGGAAACCATACTTCTAAACGCATTAACCGTCTCATTCCAATTTCAGTAAAGGCAACGCGCGGTAATGAAACAGTTCTTTCAACTGAAGCTTTGATTTTAGATTCATTAACCTCTTATGTACCTAAAATCAATTATCCAATTTCCAACTGTGACCATCTTCATGGTCTTACTTTCGCTGATGAGCGATTGACGGATGACACTCCTATCCATGCGATTATCGGGGTTGATCTTTATCCTTACGCGCTTCTTGATGGGATTCGTAAGGGAAGGCCTGGGGAACCGGTGGCTCAAAATACAATATTTGGGTGGATACTTTCAGGTCAAACAAAACCTCTTTCTACTTCTGAGAGTATAGTTCAGGTTCATCATCTTCAGGTGAGTGATAACCTTGAAACTGCTCTTCGAAAATTCTGGGAGGTGGAAGAAGGTCCGTCCTTTCAGCCTCCATCAGAGGAAGAAAATAAGTGTGAAATGCATTTTCGCGAAACACATTCCCGCAATTCTGAAGGAAAGTATATTGTCCGATATCCTTTCAAAACTCCACCCCCTCTTGACATTGGAGATACACGTATTCGATCACAAAAGGTATTTTTCTCTATTGAAAGGAGACTGGCTCAACGTCCTGATGAAAAGGAATCATATCACAATTTTCTTCGTGAATATGAATCTTTAGGACACATGAGACTGGTTGATCCTCCTTCTGATGAATCCGCTCAAATTGTTTATCTTCCGCATCATCCAGTAGTAAAGGCTACCAGTACCACTACAAAAACTAGAGTTGTTTTTAATGCTTCAAGCCCTTCGTCAAATCAGGTATCATTGAATGACCTTCAAATGATTGGTCCCAGACTTCAGGGAGATCTTCCTATGCTCTTAACACGTTGGCGTATTCATCCCTTTGTATATTGCGCTGACATTGAGAAAATGTTCAGGCAGATACTTATGGATGAACGAGACGTCAACTATCAGAGAATTTTCTGGCGAACAGACTCCTCAGAGATCATACAGGAATATCAGCTGTTGACCGTGACCTATGGAACAGCTTGTGCTCCGTTCCTGGCTATGAGGGTATTAAAACAACTTGCCTTGGATGAAGGTCACGATTTCCCTTTAGCTGTTCCGATCATTCAAGATCAGATATACGTAGATGACTGTCTCTTTGGTGGACCTAATATCAAGGAGGCAAAACAAAAGCGAGATCAATTGGTTGCTCTTCTCAAACGCGCTGGTCTTGATCTTAGGAAATGGGCAAGTAATTCTCCCGAGCTCTTAAATGATATTGATGAGAGCAACCATGGACTTGCCTGTGATAAGTCGTTACAACCTGATGAAAGTTTGAGAATCCTGGGTATTTCTTGGAACCCAGCATCAGATACTTACCGTTTTTCTGTGCACCAAGAAGAAACGAAGGTCATTACCAAGAGAGTAGTTCTTTCTATCATTTCTAAGGTATTTGATCCTCTTGGTTGGCTTTCACCTGTTGTTGTGCTGGCAAAGATTTTCATGCAGTCTTTATGGCGTCATCAACTTGATTGGGATACCCCCCTCCCTGAAGACTTGTCCTCCTATTGGATAAAATTCTACAGCTCTTTGAATTCACTTGATAAATTGCAGATTCCTCGATGGATCGGAATTGGGGATGAAACTGTTGTTAATGAGCTACATGGGTTTTCAGACGCATCAACAGCAGCATATGCAGCTGTTGTATATATCCGTGTGATATCAAGGTCAGGTGATGTTCAAATCTCATTACTGTCAAGCAAAACAAAGGTTGCCCCTGAGAAACAATTGAGTGTGCCTCGTCTTGAGCTCTGTGGTGCAGTTCTATTGGCACGATTGATGAAACAACTACTTGCCTTATCTGAATTCAATTCGTTTCAATCATATTGCTGGACTGATTCATCCATAGTCAGAGCATGGTTGAAATTACCCTCATCTCATTGGAAAACATTTGTTGCCAATAGAGTATCAGAGATTCATACACTCATTCCTGATATTACATGGCTCCATGTTCCTGGCTCTGAAAATCCCGCTGATTTGGCAACCCGAGGATTAAAACCCGAGGACATTCTCTCTAATCATCTGTGGTGGAGAGGTCCTCCGTGGCTCTCGCTTGATTTCAATTCGTGGCCATCGGAGGAACCTTTAGTACCAAATGATGCTCCTTTGGAAGAAAAAACACCTAAGGTATGTGTGGCAAATTTAGTTATCAATTCAGAAAATGAATTCGAGATTGCCCAACGGTTTTCCTCGTGGCCACGTCTCTTGCGAGTGACTGCTCTCATTCTTCGATGGTTACCATCCAGAAGAGAAATCAGGGATGGTGCAGTTTCATTGATTCCAGATCCTGAAGAGATTAAATTCGCATCTATTCGGTGGATTTCTCTTATGCAATCTCGTTATTTTCCGGACGAGATCAAGACTCTTTGCAAAAATGAACCTGATTCTGATGGCTTCAAATCTCTTAAGGTAGATCAAACGTTCAAATGTGATAGCCAACTTCGTCGACTCAATCCCATCCTTGATCCTGATGGACTTTTACGCGTAGGTGGGAGACTGTCCTTGAGTCGTTTAGATCCTGCGGCAAAATTCCCCTATATTTTGAAGGCTGATTCAATTTCACGCCTTATTATTTTGGATGCCCATCAACGTTGTTTACATGGTGGAATCACTCTTACATTGAGTACTCTCCGAAATAATTATTGGATTTTACAAGCTCGTAAGGTGATAAAATCTATTATCTTTCACTGTGTGACCTGTTCCCGAATAAAGGCCGAGATACCGGTCCAACTCATGAGTCCACTGCCTTCAGCTAGGGTTGAGAATCCGGGCTTTCCATTTACGAATTGTGGGGTTGATTACGCCGGACCTATTAGTGTTCGCATGGGGGGCGGTCGTGGTATTCGCTCACGACCAGCATGGATACCGGTGTTTATTTGTCTCGCAACTAAGGCTGTGCATTTAGAGGTGGTTTCCGAATATTCGACGGCTGCATTCTTGGCCGCGTTTGATCGTTTCTGTTCGCGTCGAAACAAGCCTTCCAAAATGCATAGTGATCGGGGAACTAATTTTCAGGGCGCGGACAAGGAGTTGCGTCAGGCATTCCGTGAGTTGAGGTCAGATCCTAGTGTTCAAGCGCGACTAGCCAATGACGGAATCGCGTGGCAGTTTATTCCGCCTGCAGCGCCACATTTCGGTGGTTTGTGGGAGGCAGGTGTCAAGAGTATGAAACATCATCTTATTCGAATACTTGGTGCTCATACGCCCACCTTTGAAGAGCTTTCAACATTAGTATGCCGCATTGAAGCTTGTATGAATTCTAGACCAATAGGTCCGATTAACGATGATGTGGAAAGTCTTGACACTCTTACTCCGGGACATTTTCTTGTCTATCGCAATTTTACTTCTGTTCCGAGACCGAGTTTAGATAATATACCTGAAAATCGTTTGTCGCGCTGGCAACTAATGCGTCAACTCCTTGAACAATTCTGGCGAGAATGGTCAAATGATTATATTAGATCTTGTCAACATAGGACTAAATGGCAAAACAGAACAACCTCGTTAAAGGTTGGTCAAATTGTATTACTACGAAACGATAATCTTCCACCAACTAAGTGGAATCTGGGTCGAATCACACGCTGTCATCCTGGATCTGACGGTTTAACGCGTGTAGTTTCAGTCAAAACGGCGACGTCGGAATATACTCGCCCTATCTCGAAATTAGCTCTTTTTCCAATAAATATCGATGAATAGTTACCGTCAGATTTCTGTTTGAAGGCCTGTCTTTAAGGGGGGAACACCAGTTGTAACTTTCGAAAAATCAATTTTTTTTTTTGTGCATTTTCTTAAAGTACACATATTTAGAAATGTGTCTGTAAATTTCAAAGTTGATCCGGTGAAAAATAAATGAGATATACAGAACACTGCATCGGCGCGTCCCGTGGCTTCATACAAGGTGGCCAGCCATAACTGACCCTAACGACAGATGGCCTTTTCCTATGATTTAGAAACGGCAACCACTGCGGAAGAGTTATTATATGGTCCAAGAATCGATGACTCTTTGTAACTTGGAAACAAAATTTCTTCTGAACAAAAAAAAGTAAGTTGAAACTTTGAATGCGTTTTTCTCAAAATGACATTTTCCAAGTCGGTGACCACGATTACTCGAATACCATTAAACCGATTTATTTAAAATTTAGTGTGCTTCATTTACACATATAAGTCTAGTTCGTGATCGAAGGATTTTTTTTTTTATGCAAAACTTTTTTTTATATAGCTGAAAATCGACCGTATTTTTTTAACGAAAATCATACTTTTGACTTTGACAGGTCGCCATTTTGTCAAATTTTTTTTTTTTTTTAAATCCTTCGATCACGAACTAGATAATCTTATAATAAATGTAAATCAATTTCATTTTTGTATTTCAGACGAAGTATACTTGCAGAATGCTGGTCACCGCAATTCGCCTTTTTTCTTAAGACGCCACTTCAATGGCTCATATCTCCAAAAGTTTTTGTTAAAAAAATTTTTTTTTTCTTTTAAATTACAGCTTTTTACATGTACTTTTAACTAATAAATAGTATTCTTTAAAAAGATTCATTGTTCTTTTGGAAAATATTCTTGAAAAAAGCATTATTTTTTGAGTTACAACTGGTGTTCCCCCCTTAAACCTTTACGGGTGACCAAAAAAAAAAAATTTATTTTTGTATGCCTACTTGATTTGGTTTATATTACGCTGTATACATCGCAAGGCGGGCGGTATGTTAAGCTATATGAATTTGAGTGATCAAATGATGTGTAATATGTACAAATTTTCGCTATACATCCCCACCCTTTTTGGTTGAAATTATATCTACAACCAGTTGTGTCATAGCCACTGTTATGATACCATCGTCAAATTTCGACGAGAATTTCTTTCTCGAGTCCGTTTCCAAACTTTATTATTATACTATGTCAGAGAAGAGTTTACGCGAGTTTAATAGTTTGTATAGAGGTGAATTATGTTAAATAAAGAACAAGTTAAATAAATTAATTGTGAGTGACTGGAACTTATTTATTTATGTGTTAGTGAACGTTCTTCCTACGATTTACTCCCATAAAGAAACAATATCGCTTATGGTCATAACTGTCTCAAAATCCAACGCTGACAGCACTGCCCCAGCCTTAGCTTTTTCCCTAGTAACTCTCGAATAGTCAAAAAGGAGTTCGACTTCGGCAAACCACACGCCCGGTTCTTTATGATAAAAAGCGGGCAACTTTAACAACGGTCTGAACCTTCTATTTCGTCTAAAACCGGCGGCGGGGTTGTCACCCCCCCCCTTGATCGGACTCATCATCGGTAACGAATTCATCACTCGGCGAGTTTGCCATATTGCCAGAAGAAAAACAACAACAATTTAATTTGCAATATATATATAAGAAGGCGCTCTCATGCCTCAGTAATATCCGATTTGCAGAAAAAAATCAAAAACACAACTATAATTTATCGACAAACAAGTCTATTAAAAAAATGTAATATTTCGCCAACTATAAAAATTAATTATTTCCAGAAGTAATAAAATTTTAACTGTTAAATGGACTAGCAAATGTCCAAAACCGCGAATATCTCTGATTGAAATTATTCAATTAGTTCATTATAATCAACAATATATTGTTGTGTGAAAATTATTTAATGTTAAAGAGCAATGCACCACTAATTAAACAATCCTTCACAAATTAAAATTATTAAAGTGTCAAAAATTAAAATATCAACATACGCAAGTGGACCCTGTGATAAAAAAAATAAAATAAAAAGTTCCTGACATAATAAGTAATACGAGGGGAGAAAAAAAATTTCAATTTATTATCTTTCTTTTTGTAAAAAAAAAGAAAAAAAAATAAAAAAATGTGAAGAAAAAAAAATATATAAAAAAAAATGGAAGTAGAGATAGAGTAATACAAAAACAATTCTATATGATTACAATATTGAACTTTGCTGAAATCTCCTTCTATTTGAAAGGAAAATATGAAAATTAAAATATAATTATAATTTGAAATTCATTACACTCAATACAAACTATCATTCACTCGGTCATACCGGAGAAGGTTGGGACCACTGTTTTGATACTCACAAATCATTAAACCGACAACAAAACGAATGATGTCCTTGATGATGACCCTCTGCTACCGTTGTTCCGTAAATTTATTATTTTTGATTCTCCTCGAATTATACTTGACTTCCTGGATATTTTGCTAACGACTCTGGAAATAGGCCTTGAAAAATTGACGGCACCTTCCTTTGCAGTCTCATCAGTGAATCAGGAAGCATGAAAAAAAAATTTTAAATCAATGGGGGAGGAAAACTGTTACTGCCACAGGGTGTAAAAAAGCAATACACACCTGTTGCATGGGCAGGAATATTTTTGCCCATGCGCCGTTTTCCAAAACCTTGTTAATATAAAATTTTCAGCACTCCCTAGAAGTCCTTGTCAGGATAGCTGCCTCAGGATACTCCTCTCGTCCTTGAAAGGATCCAATTTTGGCCTCAATAACGTCCGTTGACGATAAAAAAATATTTAAAAAAATAGAAAGCAACCCTCGTAGGAACTCTGGGGTGATTTTGCTTCCCCCAAGCGTCCTCGTTGGTTGGACCAGCTGCTAAATAGATTAATAATGAACACTTACGCAAGGTGAGCAATATTTTTTTTAAAATAAAAAAAAAATTTTTAAATTCTTTTTTAAAAAATAATATAATAATTATTTATTTTTGCAGAGAAGTGTGAGCTGATATGTGACGTCATCTCTCCAAGCCGACAACAGTATGGCGTCCCCATGTGCTAACATGTGCTCGAGAGAATGCTGGGTTTATGAGTCCAAATTCCACTTTTTCAGCAAACTTTTCACGACACTCTGTCCCATAAATTTTTAATTATTTAATGTCACTTCACCTTTGCTGTAATATTCGCGATTCACAAGATTTTACGCGATTACCCGCGTGTGTGAAAATCACGTCGGGGTCACCAATGTGGGATTTATTTAAATGTTTAATATTAATATTGCTAAGATATAAAAGGAATTATTTTCGAAGGTATCCCAACAACTCGCGTGTTCAAGTAAAGGGTAATTATAATAAAAGTTCATGGATTAAAATAACTATTTATTGTGCACGTGTAAAAGGCGTGCTACACAAGCAGTCTACTCAGCGTGGTCCCAATCGCAACTGAACATTCAAAGCACGCGACAGTCATACTACGTATCTCTATCGACGCGCATCTACTTTCTCACTTTCCGTGCGAGTGAGAAGTTTTATCATGAGAACACAACGTCGTTACCATGCTTGCTACGATCCCCACACACAGACTGAAGTAAGCGCCATCTATTGGGTGGTCGGTAAACTAATTCGGTAAAAAAGTTTTAAAACACAGACTGAAGTGAGCGCCATCTATTGGGTGGTCGGTAAACTAACTTCCATGTTCAGTAAAACATGTTGTGAATAATTTTATTTTTAATTAAAAGGTTAATTAAAGTCGGCAACACAGTCTGAAGTGAGCGCCATCTATTGGGTGGTCGGTAAACTAACTTCAATGTTCGGTCGGTAAAACAGTTTCTCACCTTATCGGCAGAGTTGAAATTTTTGTCAGATTCCAACCTTAAAAACTGCTGATAAAGTAGAAATCTGCATTACCGACCGAGCAGTTACCGACTGCAGGTACTTAGCCGAGATCAGAACCTGCCCCAAAACCCCCCTTGCTATACTACAATCAAAACCTATATTTTACCAAATTTCCATTACTTAACATGAGTTGTTTTTTAGTATGTAAAATTTATGCGTCTCTTATTGTAGGTAGTTGTAGAAAAATCCAATATCGTCTTTTGCTAAACGACGCAACTTAACATTACAGCGCTATTGAGATAAAATCTGTTTTTTTTTAAATATTATTAACATAAAATGCAATTTTTAACCCTATGTTTATACGGATTTTAGTTTCTAATTTTAATGTATATTTAATGATTTAATAAAATTATTACATTACATATTATATATTAATATATATTATATATAATTTTATATTATTATATGTGACGCGACGCGAAGAAAGGGACCTAAGAGTCCAATTTTTGATTTTCGGATTATGATTGATTCAGATAAATTAAGGATTGCTTTTTAATTATGTGAAGTCAAAAATAAATTTTATCAAATAGTTTTTTTGCAATAACGATTTAAACATGAGCGATCCGTGTAGAGAATTGACTCTCTTTCTCCTCACACACACATGCGTACGCTCCCCTCTCACTGTGTCCATGCGTCACTTGAAGTTCGGGTCGGTATTCGTGATTTAGAGAGAAATGCGCTGAATACACCGTTCTCTCTCACTACGAAAGCACGTGTACGAGGTGCATCTCTCTTTACTTTCCGAAGTCGCCCGAACACACAGACGCCAACTTGAAATAGTAGTGGGAAGCAAGAGAGAGTAAGAGATATCGGAAACTCTTCGCCACGTTCTTGCCTACTCTTTTCTCTCTCCTGTGAAATTGCCGTTTGGACGCTTAGGTCCCTTTCTTCGCGTCGCGTCACATATTATTATCATTAAGGAAAAATGAAATCAGTTTTTTCCTTAGCGCTAATGTTAAGTAATCATCCACCAAACGAATAATTGTATGTTTCTCCACCAAATTTAACTACCTACTATGGGTACAGTACAGATGTCGCATTGTCGCTTCGTTTACCTTCGTCGTTCTTCGCTCAGCGCGCAACATATTCAAAGGTTCAAACCAAACAGTTCCAAATAAGCGAATAGCTGCATCTAGTTGCGTGCATTAGTATACAACTTGTTTTCATTTTTTTCGCCACAATAAATTACGCGTGTGCTAAGTTTCTTAAACCTTGTGTTCGACATAAAAAAGTGTCAGTAATTGAAACAAACGAAGTGACACATGTTAAAGGTGATGAAGTGTAAAAAAAGAAAAAGGTTCGAATAATCTGTGGAGTTGGATGCTGTGTTGCCGTATTAATTTTTATAGGAGGTAAATACATTTCAATATATTTTATTTATTTACTTTAAGTTACAATCTTTAAAATAGTTATATATGTATAAAGTTTCTTAAAAATAAATAATGCAAACAGAAAATTTTTTATCTGTCTAAATTTCAAGATATTCACTGAAATAGATTGCTTTCTTCGTTGATCAACTTAAACTTCGTTTAAAGAATTTTAGATAAAAAATTTAGAAATATTTGAATTTTGAAAGATTTTGTGTAGTGATTTTTAGAAACAAATTTAAATTTAAGAAATTTAAAATTGAAATGTTTACAAATTTGAATTACTAAATTTTTTTTACAAATTTTATACAAGAACAGAATTTTAAAGAATTTTGTACTGAAAACTGTTTTAAAAAATTAAATTTTCGACAATTTTTAATAAAAGTTATTATAAATAATTTAACTTTTCGTGACCCTTTATTGAAATTGATGTAAGTTTAAAGTTTTGAAAATTATTAACAAAATCAAACATTAATTTTAATTTATAGAATTTTTAATCCAATACCGTAAAATGAGGTAAATTCGGCGTTTGCGGGTGAAGTCGGCCGGCGCTTAAAACACTTAAATGTTGTATTTCATTTATTAATTTACATTAATTCTAAGTACATTTGTAATAAAACTAGGATTTCTTCTGGAAAAAAGTAATAGTTAAACTTTAAAATGATTTAAAGCGCCGGCCGACTTTACCCTCAAACACCGACTTTACCCCATATTACGGTACTGTTATAAATCTTTGAATTTTTTGAAAAATTAAATAACAAAAATTGGAATAATTAATTTAACAAAGAATTTTGAATACAAAGTTTGGAAATTAATTGCATGTTAGAGAAATTTTTAAAAAATTCAATTTTCAAAGAATATGATTAAAGTTATTAGAAATAAATAATTTAACGAAGAATTTTATACAAAAATTTGAAAAATAATTGAATTTTAAAATATTTGCAGTTAAGATTTTTAGAAATAATGCAATTTTTTTACATTTTTAATTGAAATTGTTTTAAATTTTAATTTAATGAATATTATTTATAAAATTTTTGAACAATATGTAACTTGAATTTTTGAAAATTTTGAATTGAAAAATGTTTTTAATAATTCAGTTATTGAAAGAGTTCGAGTTAAGATTCTTAAAAATAATTAAATCGTAATAGCATATGAAAATTATTATTATTATTTTCTCCAAAAACAGAAAGTATTTTGCAACAAAAAACGGTCTGAAAAAACCCAAATGAACATAATAAAACATATAGCCTTGTTGAATCTCTTAGCTTAATCCCTTTTCATGTTCTTTTGCTATATATA
This sequence comes from Leptopilina boulardi, assembly GCF_019393585.1. NCBI lineage: Eukaryota > Metazoa > Arthropoda > Insecta > Hymenoptera > Figitidae > Leptopilina > Leptopilina boulardi. Next base: position 1,816,806 of record NW_026137966.1, read on the forward strand.
CCCCCTGCGGTTCAGGTATATTGGACGTCTTTAAACAGATATGAACCGAACCTTTTTCTGATTATACATTTTCTTTGCGTAAAAAGCCATAAAATTTTTTAATCCTTCTTCTCGAATTTTTAACAGAAAATGTTTATGACATTATAAATCATTATTTTTAACATAAGGTTACACGGAGAAAAATGGATTAATATAAAATGTTTCTCTTTCAACTTTTTTTAAAAACATTTTTTAAAGAAAAATGCGACTGAATTAGTATAAAATTTACATCTTTAAAAAATAAAATTATTTAAAAGAATATTAACAAGAATTCTTCTCAAAATCATTCATTTTCAATCATTTTAATTAATAAAAAAATCAAAAAAATCCCATAATTTAAAATATTTTTAATTGACAATTCTCTAAAATGCAATTATTGTCTAAACTTTGTAAAAAAAATCCATCAATTTAAATTTATGAAAGATTCAATTTATAATCTCCTAAAATTCAATTACTTCTAAAAAATTCAATTATTTCTAAAAAATTTAACTTGAACTCCTCCAAAATTCGATTGTTTCTAAAATTATTTACAAAATTAATTATTTCTAATGAGTTTAATTAACATTTCCAAAAGTTTAATAATTTTAAACATTTTTCAATTCAAAATTCTCTAAAAGTCAATTATTATCGGAAGCTTATAAAAAATCTTCAACAATTCAAATTTATGAAAATTTTAATTAAAAATGTCCTGAAATTAAATTAGTTCTAAATATGTTAAATTCAATTTTTTCAAATATATTCATTATTTCTAAAAAAATTTCTAAATTAATTCCTTATAATAATATAATAATTATTCTTTAAAATTTTGTTAATAATTTTCAATGATTCCAATTTACAACAATGTCAATTAAAAATCTTCTAAAACTAAATTATTTCTAAAATTTTTCGCTAAATTTATTTTTTAGAATAATGTTTTAATCAACATTTTCGAAAATTTAATTATTTTCAATATTTTTTAATCCAAAATTCTGTGTAAGTGAATTATTATTAGAAGCTTATAAAAAACTTCAGCAATTCAAAACAACAATTTTAAATAAAAATCTCTAAAAATTCAGTTATTTCTAAAAATTTGATTTGCAAGTTTTTAAAGTTACCATTATTTCTAAAATGTTTATTAAATTATGTCTTCAATTACATTTTAATTAAATTCGTCGAAAATTTAATTGTTTAAAGCATTTACTTAATTTCTCAATTCGAATAATTTGCATAAATCAAGCTTCGAAAATTTTTATAAAGACAGTATTTTTTAATTATTTTTTAAAATTTGGAAATGAAATTCTTGAAAATTTGTTTTTCAGTTCAATTCTGAAATATTGATTTATTTGTCTAATATCGTATCCCAAGAAGCACGTAATATAACCTCAATATCAAGGTAATATTACATGTAAGATTCGTAATATAACGTTGTAATATTACAGTAATCTTACAGTGATCTTAAAATGTCCGCCTCAAGGTAATATTACCGGTAATTTTACTGTAATATTACGTGCTAATATTAAGGTAATATTACAGTAATATTGCAGTAATATTATACCGTAATATTAAGGTAATATTACAAGAGAATATTACAGTAATATTATGGAAACATTTCTTTGTGAAAAAAATCTACCCATCCAGGGAATCGAACCCCGAACTCAAAGCACACGAGTCCAGAGTTTTACCAACAAGCCAAATTGACTTATAATATATTTACGTTTTTTATGCTTTATGAATAACTCAAATCAGTCTGTAATATTACTGTAATATTACTGTAATATTGCTGTAATATTACCGTTAATATTACAGTAATATTCCTGGTAATATTACCTTGAGGCGGACATTTTAAGATTACTGTAATATTACAGCGTTATATTACGAATCTCACGTGTAATATTACCTTGATATTGAGGATATATTACGTGCTTCTTGGGACATGATTTTCAGAAACTCAGAATAATGTTGAAAATTTTATGTCATCACGAAACGGCAAGAGAATGATAATTCCGACTTTAAACAATATGGGCTCCCTCTCTGACACAGATTCAGAAAATAATAAAAAAAAGTTTTAAGCGCAAGGTACGCATAACACAAATCTTATTCATGAGAGATTCCATGTTATGTGATCCAAGGGAGAAAAGTGTATTTTTTTCTCTAATAATTTTTTTGTCTTAAAAATTATAATAAACTTTTTTTTTTAATATCAGTATCAATAGATTTTTTGATGCTCTTTCGATTGGTAAAATGCGTTTTTGTGAAAAAAAATTTTTTGACCAAATAGTCTGAAGTTTAAAAATAAATTTGAGTTTTTCTTGATGATGACGTTTTTTTTATTTTTTAAATATTTTTAAACGAAAGCTGACATTTTTTCCCATAAGAATATATAGTTAAAAAAGTTTACCTCAGTCACACATAAGCACGAAAAATTTGTTACCTAAATCATAAATTTAAAAATAAAAAAGACCCCAATTAATACCGAAACAATTATCTGTTTTCATTTACTCCGCCCAGATAAAATAATACCTAAACTAGGGATTACGCCCCGGGACGTACATCCGTCACCTGAACTCAAAACATCAAATATACAAATTATCTGAAAAAAATACACAATTAGTAAGGGAGAGTGGTCCTATGTCGGCCCTGTGGGTAAAGTCGGCCCCCCGGGTTTCTCAGAGCTGGCGTTCGCGTCGAATTAATAATTTTGTGGTGTGACAACACTAAAATAATTATTTTAGTGTATGTAAAAAAAGAGTTTGTTTAAAATTATTAATTCGACGCGAACGCCAGCTCTGAGAAACCCGGGGGGCCGACTTTACCTACAGGGCCGAAATAGAACCACTCTCCCCTACATGAATGATTCTTCTTGAAATTACTCTTTCTAAACTTATGATTTTCAATTTATATATCCTTTGAATTCTATAATTTCTCTTTTAAAATTATATTGAAAAATTCTGTATGTTATCTTACAACATTTATGATTTTATTTAATAAATTGTAACGATGTGAATCGTCACTTATATTAAATGTTGCGAGTCAGCGTCTTTCCCCTCTCGTTCAGTCAGCTGTTCGTTTGTCGTCAGCGTGCTATGAACAGGTGATCATAGCAAGTCTCGATATTTGGATTTACGCACGTGTGTGTCGAGTAAAGGTCTCGTTGTCAGCGTTGGTTTCCGTTTCCTGAGACAGGTTGCCGCCAAGTCCGTCAACGAGAAGGATGGAGCGACAGGGGTGACGAAGATGGATGACAGCGCGCCCTCTTTCTGGTGGAGATTTTGGACAGTTTTGGCGGGTCGATGAGTCAGTCGATAGTTCGCATCAGTCGAGTCGAGTCGTGTCTCAATATCCGTATTGTTATACATTCTTGTCGTTGTGAATCAAGTGCAGTTGCACGTTCTGTTAACTAGTCCAATACATTTAATAAATACTGTTTAAGTTTAATAAGTTATTAGTGATTCATTTTCCTGGTTATTTCCTGTCAGCGTCGTCGTCGTCGTCCGACAGTCTTGGGTCAACGAAGGTGAGTCGCACTCTTTATCTTGTGAATCGTGAATGCACCAGCGATTCGTGTTGGTTGCGAATCTCCCTTTGGTAGTTTTTTATGAGCGTTTGAGTGTTTCGATAATGTGGACGGTGCAAGCGGGTTGTTGGTAACCCGCGAAAGTCCATCGTTACAATTGGCATCCCTTGTGGGGAGATTGCAACCAAACCATTATTAACAAGATTTCTTATTTTTTATGTGTTGTGTTTGTCAGCGAGGAGGAAATTCCTGTTTGTCAGTGCGTGTCCGACATTTTTTAAAAAAAATAGGGAAATTAAAGAATTTCTGTTTCGCGCGGTCGCGTGCCGGTAATGGTGTCGCGAGGTATAGTTTCAGCGTCATCGATTATCGGAAATAATCAATGAATTTCTCGAAAATTTTTTTTTATATATAAGGTGAGAATTGACGGTAATATTTAATTTTTTTTTTATTGTTCGCGGAGCATTGTGAATATATTTTTTTTTTGGTATCAGCGAAGATAAGCGTCCCTTTAAAAATAAATTCGCAAACATGTGCTCGGAAATGACGTCACGCGGGTGACGCAGCGCGGGCAGTAGTCAGCTGTGAAAGCAAGGCACCGTGAACGGAGAAATTTTGAACATTGGCGAAAATAATTTTTTTTTTCTATCCGTCAAATATTCTCGGTGTTATTAAGTGTTCGAGAAATTATTTTGAGACTTTAACCAAGTGCGAATATATTTTTTTTATGTGAATTTCTCTCGTTGGTTTTTCTTTTTGTTTGAACGGGATTTAATTTGACTATATCTCCGAGTGCGATTGAATCGAGTATTAGGAAAATATCCTCGACTTATAACGCACTCTGCGAGTCAAGTGAGACAAGTAATGTAAATGATATGTGAGTGCGTGAATTTTTTTTCAGCGTGTTTATGAAGTAAATGACAAGACTCTTAAATATCGACCAAAATTTTTTTTTAATATCACCGTGAGCGTAAATCGGGATTTTTAAGGAAAGATTTTTTTTTATTATCAGCGTCAAATTAATTTTTTTTCTCTCTTTCGTGAAAATACAAACTTGTCAGGTGACAAGCGAGGCTTGCTCATTTCTCGAAGAGACTATTATTGAGAGAGTTTCATTTTTGAGAAAAGTGAAATTGAGCGATTATTAATTGCCGCGTGATTAGTGTGAGTCAGCGTTCGGTGAATTAATTCGTTTTGAGGTGTTAATTTTTCTTTCTTTCTCTAAATAAAAAAAAAAAAAAGAAAATTATTTATTTAATTTTTTTTTATTATTGATTTGACACTTACTCGCTACGTACAAGAAATCAGTTTTTTTTGTGTGTCAGTGGCGTATGGGAAATTGTATGATTGGACGAAATTTAGTGTTGCGGGTGCAACAAGAAATTTTTTTTTTTGTGTTTAGAAACTATTCTTTTTTTTATAATTTTATAAAAGTGTGTTTCTTTTCAGCGTCCAATTTTAATCGGAATAAATTAAGGAATTGATTATTCGTTAAGTTAATTGGAAATTTATTTTGTGGACCTTATAGAGAATTTTTTTTTTTTTTTTCCTTTTGCCCATAAACGGAAAATATTTTTTCTCTCTTATTTTCTTTTTTTTTTTTTTTGTGTGTTCGGTAAATCGGTACAAGGATATAAGCGACATTTTAGCGACAACTCAATTGTTTTCGGAAAACGGGAAGAGTTGTAAGAGTGCCGCGATTTATTATCAGAATATTTTTTTTTATATATATAAAGAGTATTTTGTTTTTCGTTAGCGTTATTATTTGATCGGTTAAAGTGGATAATTTCCCGGAATTAGTTTCGTTATCGCGAAGAGTGAAAAATTTGCTTTCATCGACAATGGAGGTATATCAGCGTCACTTCGCGAAACTTTTGGAGAATCCGAATATCAGCGCAAATTGGCAATCGATAACGCGTATGCCCATCATTGACGTCGTGAGAGAATTGATGAGTCATAATGTCAGTACATTAGGTTCGGTGCAAGTATTGCGCGAGCGTTTGTTGCGTGCACGGGCAAGACTAGTTTTTGGCGAAATAGTTTTTGTTCCGTGGATTAAAAGATTTGACGCCGGCGATTCGGAGGAGGTTTTTCTAGTGGAGGCTATGCCGGATCTAGATAAATTAACTATACCGGAAGTGCATTTGACAATCGATCAAATTGACACGAACGACGAAGTGGGGGTGAACCTGGGCGGTGACGTGGCCAGCGGCGTGGATTATAACACCGGGTTAGATCAGCAGATACTAACGACTAGTGAGTCAGCGGGTATGACTCCAGCTATTATATCAGCGGCTGTTACGGCTGTTAGCAGTGCGGTGTCTAACGTAACGTCAGTAGCGCCGACGGTGACAAGTGGAACGTATGGGACGTCTCCTTCAGTAACTTGGGCGTTACCGAGCTCTGGCGTGGCTACGCCTAGTTTTGTACCACCTATGGGGAGGTTTAGTCAATTCGACACGCGAATGTGCTATATCCCCCATAATGGTACGGTGTTTACACACAACACTAATACCGAGGTTAATTGGGAGCCGCGGCCTCCCGAACAAATTAGTCAGCGTCAGGGAATAGCGTTACCGAATGCAGCGTCGGCTCCGCCTATGCAGGGTACCGATAGTAACATAGGTTCAGGTGCGGTACCAAAAGTTTCACAACCACAAAACTCTTTTAGCGAACCTCCCTTAAGTTTCCCAGATCAGTGTCATGATCGCGTGTCCGGTCTGGTCAACGATATTAGAAAGGTTTTAGACCCGCCCGAAAGGGATGAGTGGTCAAAGAGAGGTAGGAGGGAGGAAGCTAAATCCTATGGGGGGAGCAATATCGGTAATACAGAGCAAAATTTTAACTACGAGGAAAACCGGGAAAATAGCGCGAATCAGCGTAGGGATGGCCGGTCAAATAACGGTAACTCAGCGCGAGGCCATTATGTAGCAGTTTTGAACTTGTCTTCGGACGAGTCAGGATCGGAGGACGAATACGGCCCAAACCAGGCTCACTATGGGCAAGGACCGGGTTCGCGCGAAATCTCGGGTGCTCGCGCAGCTAAGCTTTTAAAGAGCTGGAATTTAAAATTTTCAGCGTCCGATAAGGAAGATCCGGGCGAATTTTTAATTCGCGTGCAGGACTGTAGAGAATGTTATCAAATTTGCGACCAAGAGTTATTAGCGGCAATCCCTAGCGTTTTATTAAATTCAGCGAGTCGTTGGTATCATGTCACCAGAAGAGAAATTAGATCGTGGCGAGTTTTCAAAAAGTTATTCTTAAGAGAATTCAGCGGCGATATCGACGAAGAGGATTTGTGGGAGGAATTAAAAGCGCGCACTCAGGCAAAAGGAGAGCGAATTTCTTCTTATTTAACTAGCCTTCGTTTAATTTCTCAACAATTTAAACGTCCGATTTCAGCGTCTAAAATGTTGAAGATCGTGTTTAGAGGTTTGACACCGGAGTACCGCCGATTCATAGCAACGTATGAGAACATTTCGCTTAGCGAATTGGAGAAAACTTTGCATCGCTACGAGCGCATACGCGACATAGATAAACGTTATGCCCCACATCCCCCCAAAGACAAAATGAGAGTACCGTCAGCGGCCCCTTCGGGAATTAATAAGGCGCACAAAATAGACGCGTTATTAGATATTTCAGCGTCGGAGTCGGAGGGGGACGGTAGTGCCCCCAAACCCCCAAAAAGAAAAAGAGTAAGAAAAAGTCTCAGAAACAAAAGGATTCAGGTGTTAAGGAAAGCGAACCCGTGGTCGAAGCATTTAGGGCGGATCAAGCGCCACCTAGGGGAACTAACGGAAATCAATCTAAGTCGTTGCCCCCTAGACCTGCTCAATGTGTTCCTAATAGCGGACCACCCCGTCCCCAGGCTGGACCTAATTATGGGCAGAAACGTGGCCCTCAGTGGGGACCTAAGAGTGATGCTGGTCAGTCAGCGTCAAATCAGCGTCCGTACTTTGCCCCCTGTAGTGTCTGTCAGGTGGTCGGCCACCGAGCGTCAGCGTGCCCTATGAGAGTGTGTTTTGCGTGCAATAAGGCAGGTCATTTTGCAGCGCAATGCCCAGACAAGGGACAGCCCCAACAAAGTGTTGAGAGTTGTCAAATTTGCGGTACCCGCGGGACAGTGTTTTCACAATGTCCGAACTGTGTCGTGTTAAGACAGTGGATGGAAAACTGTCAAGGGGGGGGATCCAACGACCTTCCCCCCCGTTAGCGAATCAGCCTCGATAGTCAGCGCTCCATTCGTTAAAAATGATTGTTTTCTGCGGGTGAAATTAATGGAATATTCGGAACCAAGCAACGATTCGGGTATTAGTCAACGTATTGTTCAGGGGTCTGAACAGCGTATAATTAGCGCCGACTTTGCGACTAGTGAGGACGTGTGTTGTGAACAACGTCCAGAGTCACTAGTGAACAATGTTCAAGGGTCTGAACATAATGTTCGAAACAGCAAAAGTGCGACTAATGAGGACATCTGTAGGGTACAGAGTCCTCAACCGTTGGTGAATCATGTTCACAGGTGTGAACAGAGGATTCCCAGCAATATTATTGCGACTAGTGAGGACGTGTGTCGTGGACAACGCCCAGAATCACTAGTGAACGATGTTCAAAGGGTTGAACATACTGTTCTAAACAGCAATAATATTCCGATTAGGGAGGACGAATGCTGTGAGCAACGTCCAATAACTAGTCCGAATCAGTCTCAGGGGTCTGAGCAAAGGTTAAATAAAGGGAATAATAGAGATTTCAGCGAATTGGCGGGTGATGTTATCAGCGTCTCGATCGGGCAGGATGAATTAGCGACTCCTAGTGTTAGTGGAGCTCCAAGTGCTGTTCGAGAATCAGCACGTGTAGTCCAGGAGGGGGTAGGAACTGCAGATGGTGCAGTTGAATCCCCAATCATCGACGAGACGGATTTCGGGAGTATCAGCGACAACAGACGTTTCTTTAAAGTATTTTTAGCGGATCAACCATATTTAGCGTTGTTTGATCCGGGAGCGACAGTGTCAGTTGTAGGTCCCAAACTCGCGCAAAAATTCAAGGATCGTTTAGTAGGCATGAAGTCAGCAATACATAGTGCTATAGGCGGATCCACCAAATCTCTTGGGAAGTTGAAGTTATGGTTGACTGTTGATGGTTGCACCAACTCTTTTGAGTTGATAGCCATTGACTCTTTGTCCCATGATTTGTTGCTTGGTAATGATTTCTGTAAAGAAATGGACATCGAGGTCCAGTTAGGTAAAGGTTTATGGAGAATTAGCGGCCGCGAATGGCATGAATTCGCGGAAAGTAGAAATCAGCGTCTGGACGGCACAATTAACGCAGAGTGTGCGGGTATTTGTGAATTGACGCCTGAACAGCGTCAGGAAGTCCAGAGTCTGGTTGATGAACTAGTATTACCCCAAAAGGTAGAGCATGGTATGACAACCCTTACCGAACATCATATTAGCGTGTTAGACCCGACGCCGATTAAACATCGGCCGCGGAGAATGTCACCGATGATGTTACATTGGTTAATAGAGGAGGTCAAAAAGTTAATTCAACAAGGGGTAATAGAAAAAGCTGCGAGCGAATGGAGCACGGCTCCAGTCGTGGTTAAGAGAAGCGACGGCACTTTGCGTTTGTGTTTTGATTTTAGGGATCTTAACAAAGTGACCGTAAAGGACGCTTATCCGATACCTAGCGTGGACTCGATCCTGGATAAGCTTAGAAAGGCACGCTACATTTCGAAGATTGACCTAAAAGCAGCTTATCACCAGGTACCTATGTGAGCGTCTAGTAAGAAGTACACGGCGTTTTCGGTTCCTGGATTAGGTCTTTTCCAATTTAAACGTATGCCGTTTGGGTTAACCAATGCACCTATGACTTTTCAGCGTTTAATCGACTCACTTTTCGGTCCCGAGTTTGAACCGGTCGTTTTTGGTTATTTAGACGATATTATCGTGGTAACCAATGACTACAATGAACATGTGCGTTGGTTGAAGGTAGTTTTGGAAAAGTTAGCGTCAGCGGGATTAGTGGTTAATCCAGAAAAATGCGAATTCGGTTGTTCGAAAGTAACGTACTTAGGATATGTTCTCGACAGTAGCGGTTTGCGTCCAGATCCCGAGAAGATAGCGCCGGTTGTGGAGTACCCTGCGTCGCAGAATTTAAAACAATTAAGGCGTTTTCTCGGTATGGTCGGATGGTACTCGCGTTTCATTGAAAATGATAGCGAATTAAAGGTGCCATTGTTACGTCTGCTTCAGAAAGACCGAAAATGGGAATGGGAGGACGACCAAAATGAAGCGTTTTTGGCATTGAAATCTAAACTGGTATCAGCGCCGGTGTTAGCCCGACCTGATTTTAGTAAACCGTTTACGATTCAATGCGACGCGAGCGATTTCGCGATTGGGGCGGTCCTTACCCAAGAGTCAGCGGATGGTGAACACCCCATAGTTTATATCAGTAAAGCGTTATCAGCGTCCGAGAAGAATTATAGCGTGACCGAGAAAGAGTGTCTTGCACTGCTTTGGGCCATCAAAAAGTTTAGACCGTACATTGAGGGGTATAAATTTACGGTGATTACGGACCACAGCGCGCTTAAGTGGTTACGTAACCTAAAAGACCCCACAGGTAGGCTAGCAAGATGGGCCCTCGAGTTACAACAGTGGGACTTCGATATCGTGCATAGAAGGGGAATTCACCATCATGTTCCGGATGCTTTATCGAGAATGTTCGAAGAAAGCGAGGAACTGTCTGCGTTCGAAACGGTTAGCGACCCATGGTATCTAAAGCGTAAGGAATTAGTTGAGAAATTTCCCCAACGTTTTCCAGGGTGGACGGTAGAGGGTGATAAGTTGTATCGCCATAAAGCTTGTCCGATTCTGTCGCCCTTTTCGAACGATGAAAAAGGTTGGAAGTTAGTAGTGCCAGCGGAATTTAGAGAGCGTGTAATTAGCGACGCACACAACGAGCTGTCTGCGGGACATTTAGGTGTCGAAAAAACGTATAAGCGCGTTGCGGATGATTATTATTGGCAGGGAATCTGGTTCGACGTCCATAATTTCGTTAAGTCGTGTGATGATTGTCAGCGTTTTAAAGTATCTCAGGAGGGACCTCAAGGGTTGATGGGTCAGCGTGTGGTTGAACACCCGTGGGTGGTAGTTGCGGCGGATTGTATGGAGTTTCCGCCTAGTAAGAGTCAATGCCGCCATCTAGTGGTGTTTCAGGATTTGTTTTCTCGGTGGATCGAGGTCAAACCGATTAGGTCAGCGGACGGAAAATCGATAGCCCGAGCGTTCGAGGAATTAGTAGTATTTCGTTGGAACACTCCGCGTTTTTTGTTGACCGATAATGGTAAAGAATTTGACAACAAAGTCCTGAAGGCTACATTGGAGGAATATGGCGTGCAACATTTGACGACGCCACCCTACCACCCACAGGCCAACCCGGTGGAGAGGAGTAATCGTACCCTCAAAACCATGATCGCGACGTTCGTTGGTGCGGACCATCGCGACTGGGACAAACATGTCCATGAGTTCCGGCATGCTGTTAACACGGCTGTGCAGTCAGCGACTAAAGCGTCACCAGCGTTTTTGAATTACGGTCGTCAGCCGGAGCCGGTCAAGAGTCTGCGTCGTGAAGTCGAAAAAATAAGCGTAATTCAGCGTCTTGATCCGGAATTATGGGTCGATCGCATGAAGCGTTTGGATGCTTTGCGTGATCTGGTGGCCAGATTTATTGATTCAGCGAGGGAAAAGCAAACGGCGCACTATAATCGGAATAAGCGTGAAGCGGTTTTCAGCGTTGGCGATCGGGTTTTATGGCGGACACATAAGCTGTCTAATGCGGCACAAAGGTTTTCGGCCAAATTAGCGCCCAAGTATGAAGGTCCGTACGAAATAATAAAACAGTTGTCAGCGTCGGTTTACGAGTTAAAATCCGAGGATAATCGCCGTGTTGCTAAGGTGCATGTTTCTGACTTGAAACGGTTCGTACCTCCTCGTTGCGGACGTTCCTAGGGATTAGCAACTTGATGTTTGTTTGTTGCAGGTGTTGAATGCCAGCGTGCCACCGGGAGTCGGCAAGGAGTTTCCATCACCGCCATTCCAAGCGTGTCACTAGAAGCAACAGGATGTGGAGAAGTTCGGCCGCACACCGTAGGCAGTGGTCGGGTCGGCAAGACGTGGCTCGTCGTAGCCTCCCCGAATTCCCGCCCCCCATGGACGTCGCCCGGAAGTATCTCTTAGACGAGATTGCAGAAGCAAGTAAGGCTTCGTCGCCGAGAGCTTCCGGGGCGAGCGCAGGTGCGGTCCCCAAAATTCAGCGTCCGAGGCTTGAGTCCGTTGTACAGGCAACGGAGAAGCCTGTCGTCCGAAGCATCGAACGCGTACAGATTCGGTTGGCATCAGTGGCTGAGAGCAGGGAGGCTCAGGAGAGTCGGCAAGCGGTGGCCGAATTAGATCAAGTCCTTCTGGACTCTCCGCCCCAGCAAGAGAGGTCCAAGGTGGACGAGCTGAGGGCAAAACAGAAGGAGGAGTTGCGCCGTCGGAGGGAGAGCCAGCTCCATATGGAGGACTTTGTGTCTGGGTGTTCATCATCGGCGGCACGAGACGTCCGCCCCAAGTTGTCTCCAGAGCCCGAACCAGGACCTCCAATACGGTCCTCTGCTGTGAGCACCACAACTCAGCGCCGTTCGAGATCCCCCCAATGTCAGCGTCCGTCCAACCCGCCAGCCAGTCAGCGCAGGTCGGATGATCGAGTTTCTCTGCCGATCATTCGGCACGGCAGAATGTTTGGCGGATTGGACGTCATACCCACGGATCGAGAATTGGATCCGCCCAAGAACGCGTGCCATAATTGTTGGCAAAAGGGACATCGTTTGTCAGCGTGTCCCCAGGAGTTGGGTTCTTTTTGCTGGAACTGCGGCAGGCGAGGAGTTGTCCTCTCTGCGTGTCCGCGTTGTGCCAAGGTGCACAAGAGGGACATGGTTCGCCAGTTCGGCGAGGCCAATTATCTTGAACATCGGCGACGTCGCGCCGACTATTTTGACGAATGGCACCAGGTTCAGCGACAGTATGAGCGAGGTATTCAGCGTGCGTCCCTGTTGCGGGACACTGACGCTATCTCTCGCCCGTCTCTCGTAACAGGGACAGCATTTATTCGGCCTTATAATAGGAGTACTAATCGAGGTCTTTTACAGATTAGTGCCTCCACCGATTTGATTTCATCGAGCCCCTTGTCAGCGTCCAGAGAGAGTGGGTCTCTTCTGGAGGACTTGCGTTCATTGGAGAACCAGTTGGCCAACTGGCCAGACGAATTGGCCCAAATGGCGCGGGCTCAATTTTTGGAGGAGCGACGGGTTAACCACTCCCCCTATTATTAAATTTTGTATTCCCCCATTATTTTGAAATAAATCTGTTCTTTGATATCAGCGTTTAATTTCGTTTTGGGTTTGATCGGCGATAATAGCGGGCTATTATCGGCCTAGGGGAGGGATTTGTAACGATGTGAATCGTCACTTATATTAAATGTTGCGAGTCAGCGTCTTTCCCCTCTCGTTCAGTCAGCTGTTCGTTTGTCGTCAGCGTGCTATGAACAGGTGATCATAGCAAGTCTCGATATTTGGATTTACGCACGTGTGTGTCGAGTAAAGGTCTCGTTGTCAGCGTTGGTTTCCGTTTCCTGAGACAGGTTGCCGCCAAGTCCGTCAACGAGAAGGATGGAGCGACAGGGGTGACGAAGATGGATGACAGCGCGCCCTCTTTCTGGTGGAGATTTTGGACAGTTTTGGCGGGTCGATGAGTCAGTCGATAGTTCGCATCAGTCGAGTCGAGTCGTGTCTCAATATCCGTATTGTTATACATTCTTGTCGTTGTGAATCAAGTGCAGTTGCACGTTCTGTTAACTAGTCAAATACATTTAATAAATACTGTTTAAGTTTAATAAGTTATTAGTGATTCATTTTCCTGGTTATTTCCTGTCAGCGTCGTCGTCGTCGTCCGACAGTCTTGGGTCAACGAAGGTGAGTCGCACTCTTTATCTTGTGAATCGTAAATGCACCAGCGATTCGTGTTGGTTGCGAATCTCCCTTTGGTAGTTTTTTATGAGCGTTTGAGTGTTTCGATAATGTGGACGGTGCAAGCGGGTTGTTGGTAACCCGCGAAAGTCCATCGTTACAAAATGAATTATCCATTTTTAGAAATAAAATGTTGAATATAATAATTATTTAAAAAGAGATAATGATTCGTATTTTTTAATACGTAACAAATATTTCCAAACAATGCAGAGAGCAGTTACGACAATAATATTGAATATTATTAATGATAATAATTAGAAAAATAGACTTTTCATAGATTTATCTCGACATTTAATTGATTGAACTTTCTAAAAAGAAAATAATTGACATTCTTTCTTTATTTTATTAAGTAATATTTACTTAATAAATCGAATCTGACAAAATTCGTTAAATACTTGTGCAGCGATATGTTCTTAGCTGTCCAGTGACTGGGACATTTACCTTATATTTTATAAACAAATGAATTTAGAGAAATTTTAAAATTCTTGTCCTGAAACCTACGAAATTCTGCATCCAACGAGTCCTATATATAAAGCATTTTGGATTTTTAATAAGATTTTAAATAAATAAAGAAATAATAATGAAAATGTTTAGGACTGATTGGATGCGGAAATTGATAAACTTTAAACTGGTCATTTCAGAATTACCCAAATATTAGTTGTTTTTATATAATATAATATTTCATTTATTAATAATTTTTTTTAATTAATTAATCTCGAAAACAAAAAAAGAAGGACATGTAAAAATTTTATTTACTAAAAGTACTTATTTTAAGCCTTATTTACGAAAATTTTTTTTTTAAATGCCAATTTTGAGAATAAAAAGTTAAAAATATTTTCGATTTTCCAAAAAAGGATTAAAGTTTGAATTTGTAAATAAAAATTTTACACTATTGGAAAGAGCAGGAGATACACTTGTCGAAAACATAAATAAGAAATTTTTTTTCATTTCAGTACATACTATAGCTATTATTATTAACAAAATCCTCCATTGGTGCTAGACTAAAAACTTCACCCCTCTCCCCGCCTTCAATTTTTTATAAAACTTAATAATATTTGTTGGTTGAAGTACCTATATACATAGTTCTAAATTTTGTAAAAATATCAGCCAGATCAAAAAACTTTTTTTAAAACCTCGTACACTTTAGGAATTTTCCATCTTATATATGTATAATATTCCCAAGTAGCACGTAATATTACAGTAACATTACCAGGTAATATTATAGTAATATTACTGTAATATTATAATGTTTTTAATGTTATGCTTCCTATCTTTTACATTTTATTAATAAAAAATTATTCTCTATAGCCAACTTGAAGGAGTTAACGAGTGAAGTTACGGACGTGGCAAATAAGTCAGGAAAGGACTGTTTGGATAAAGTTAGTGCCATTAAAGGAGATGAGGTAAACATTAAACGAAAAAGAAAAGACCTAAAAAATGCAAAGCATTTATTTTCAAGAAAAGAAATTTTTTTTTGACACGTGTCAATTTTTTATACATGTACAAAAATTTTAAGCAAGATTATTTGCATGTGTATATTTCATTTATTTCTGTTTTTTACAGATCCATTTAGGTCGTAATGTGTGGATAAAAAAATATGCCTATGACGCCATTAAGGGAAAATCCCGCATTACTGTACCCCTATTTGTGAAAGAAATTGCTTTGGCTGTGTTTGGTGTGGACACTCTTTTAGCTAGCACGGTTACTGGCAAGCAATCAAATAGGTCCAAATTAAGGATGCAGAGCAGGATTTACAGAAGCTGGATCCTGTTAAATTAATTGCTATTATGGGTAACAAAAAATAAAATATAGAAAATATAAATAAGAAATTTTAAGATTAAAAAAAATTTTTTTTTCCAAGACGGACATAAATTTTATTTTAAAATACATAAAAAATATTTACAGATATAACTTTCCACTGGCTCAAGGAAGAATTGGAGAAAAGCGTCACAGAGGCTGAACTGGCAAAAGCGAAGGTTGGGCACTACATTTCACAAAAAATCAGTGAAATGAAAACGGGTATTAAAAAATGCGAGGAGTCAATTATTGCTGCAGGTACGAATGTTTTGTTTCATCACATTAAAATATCTCATTATTTTAATGATAGAAATATAACTGTAAAAGTGATATATAATGAGACATATTTTTACAATTATTTATTTTAGGTAATGGAGCAGCACAAAATAAAAGTGACCATGAAAAGGAAAGTCAAGAAAAGGAAATTAATCAAGAAAAGGAATTTAAACAACAAAAGGAAATAAATCAAGAAAAGGAAATCAATCAAGAAAAAGAAATGGAAGATATTACTGACAATAATATATTATCAGATAATATTAATAGCGGTAGTGAATTTGACGACTTGAGGGACAGTGACGAAAACAACGACTGTAATAATGACAATGAAAATGACAATTACCAAGATCCCTTATTTATCGATCCCTTAAACATGGACGACAATTTGTTTAATGAAAATAATATTTAATAGAGTAATTAAATTTATTTATTTATTTAAATATTATATTAAGAAGAATAAATAAAAACTTATACAAAACAACTAAAATGATCAGGATTAATTTCAGTAAAAAAATTATTAAATTTCATTGACAAAAAATACATTCATTTTGCTAGAGTTTCTATAAAAAATAATTAATAGAATTTTATACAATATACACAAATTTGCAGATTTCAAAATGTGATTGAAAAGTATTAAAATTTTGACTATAAATTTCTGTGAAAAATAAGTATCCATTTTGATAGATTTTCTATAAAAAATAATTGATAAAATCAATATAAATAAATTTGCAGATTCAAAAATGTGATTGAAAAGTATTAAAACTTTTGTCTATCAAATTCTGTGAAAAATAAGTATTCATTTTGATAGACTTTCTATCAAAAATCATTGATAGAATCTTATTCAATATACATAAATTTATTGATTTAAAATCGCGGATTGAAAAGTATTAAAAGTTTTGTCTATCAAATTCTGAGAAAAATAAGTATTCATTTTGATAGACTTTCTATCAAAAATCATTGATAGAATCTTATTCAATATACATAAATTTATTGATTTAAAATCGCGGATTGAAAAGTATTAAAATTTCATCAATCAAATTCTATAAAAAATAATTATTCATT
Organism: Leptopilina boulardi; assembly: GCF_019393585.1. Classification (NCBI taxonomy): domain Eukaryota; kingdom Metazoa; phylum Arthropoda; class Insecta; order Hymenoptera; family Figitidae; genus Leptopilina; species Leptopilina boulardi. Next base: position 1,833,533 of record NW_026137966.1, read on the forward strand.
TTGATAGACTTTCTATCCAAAAATATTGATAGGATCTTATACAATCTACATAAAATTGCGGATTCAAAAAACGGATTGAAAAGTATTAAAAAAATTTCTATCAAATTGTATCAAAAACTAGTATTCGTTTTGATAGACTTTGATGTGTTTAATTAGTTTTTGGCAAAGTTCATCAACCATTTAAAAATTTTTTAAAACTGACATCGGATTTGTAATCAGCGACCAAAAAAACCCCTATGTAGACATTTTTACGAAATTAGCTCAATTTTTTAAATTTTTTTGTCCTCCATTTTGAATTCGCCATTTATAATTTTTAAAAACTGACATCAAATTTGTAACCAGCAACCTCGAAAACCCCCGAGTTGTAATTTTTACGAGCCTAGCTCAATTTTTAATTTTATCCACCATATTTAATCCGCCATTTTGAATTTTGAAAGGAGATACGTTATCAGTTTGTAAGTAAACTATGTTGTCGTTATTTTTATCGTCATATGTGAAGCTTTAAACAATAATATAGATTATATTAGTGGATTTTTTGTGTTTTTTATGTCATTTAGGCGCCATATTTAAGTCGCCATTTTGAATTTCAAAAAGCGCCCAACGATATTAAAAAGTAGACATTCCAAGCTAATTTTTCCAATATGCTAAATTTTTTTTAAATTAAACCAATTATGGAGAGATGGGGTGGTCCGGTTGACAAAGAACGTCCCATATACATTACCGACTGTGGGTAAATACCGACCGGCGGTAAGTGACAGTGGCTCCATCTAGCGGCAGCCTGAGGAACTAATTCTTTTGAGTGATATAGTTACACTACTTCCATGAAGAAAATAATCAATTTTCTAATAGATTTATCCTTTTTTTTACACATTTCAAGATTCAAATTTGAACAGGGCATCACAAAATCGTCTCCACGGGCATCCACCGACCCTTCAATATTTTTTTAAAAAATAGAATATAATTAAATAATAAAGGTTAAATAAAGTATAGTTATATTATTTTGGTCTATATATATATGTGAAACATACGCTGCCGTCCTGATGACGAAAGTCGGTAATCGACATTTTTATCAAAAATGAGTTTTTTATGTCATTGGATTCGTTATGAAAAAAGGAATCTATCTGTAGTAATCTTAGTTAACAATATTAATTAATTTTGGAGATAATTAACCATTAATTACCCTACTTTCGCGAAATCATTCTCACAGAGTCGGTACTTACAGACAAAATAGTCGGTATTTGCTCTCACAGCTTCAAAATGATGACGTATGTACGTACTTTCCTTGAAGCACAGTCCGCATTGGCAAATACTGCCAGGAAACGTGGTCTGATTTGATTCGACATCCTAATGCCGATGGGCAGTATCGCGAATACCGACTCTTGCCTCAAGGATTTCAGTCGGAGAAAGACCAACTTTCCTTGCAAAAAGTCGGTACTCACATTTTTACATAATAATTTAAGTAATATAATTTATTTAATTAAATAATTATTATTAAAAATATTAATTTTAATTAATTTATTTGTAACAATTATTATTTTTTACAATTCTGTATTATTAAATAATAATGAACAAAAATAATAGAAAATTGAAAAGCCTAATAGTTTTTGCATATACTCACAAGGTAAAATATACGTAACAGGCTGCAAGTACCGACTCTAAAACAGTGACGTCACGCCGGCAGTAATAGCACATACCGACTCTTGAGCAGTATTTCCAGGATTTCCAAATCAATTTTTGTCAGTAATCGACTTTTTTATTATAAAAAATAAAAATTTCTAAAAAATTTTACCACCATTGAATAGAGCATACCCAAATTAGTTAATATCGATTGTAATTATTTTATTATGTTTCAAATATTAGTGCTGCTCGTTAAAAACACGTTTCTTTAAATATCTCAAAATCACTCTGAATCCGAATACCGACTTTCGTCATCAGGACGGCAGTATGAAACCGATTAAAAATAAATGATAATTTTCTCAAAAAAAAAAAAATTATTAACGCCAGTTCCACCGACCCCAGCGTCTCCACCCGCCACAGAATTTCCACCGTCACTAGTACAAGTTTAATACTGCAATGAAACAAACAAAATTAAAAATATTTATTATAAACTATCATAGCTCCGGTAAGTTTACTATAACTTACCAAATAAATTTCCATAAATTAACGTATAAATTTCCATAAATTACCAAAATAAAATTTTTAATTGTCGTTCGCGCTATATATATTTTTGTAAATTACCGCGAAAATTTTCATAAATTACCGAAATTAAAATTTTTGATTGCGATTTATGCTTTACATATTTTTATGAATTATAGCCAAAATTTCTATAAATGACCGTATACATTTCCATAAATTACCGAAATAAAATTTTTAATTGTCGTTCGCGCTATATATATTTTTGTGAATTACCCCAAAAATTCCCATAAACATTTTAAATCAAATTTCAACTATTTTATAGAATTCAAAAAGCAAAGAAATTTTTTTTAATTTGTTTAAAAAAATTATATAAAATTTTTCCGACCCACCATGGATATTTATTTCTTGACACTTTATCTTCAAAAATATGTATTGATATTTATCATTTCGATAAAAAAATATTTTTAAAGTTTCAGACACCAAATCGTGCGCTACGCGGAGAATGATCCATATATCACTTTACACTGTTTACTACACGGAAGCAGCTGTCCCTAGGCGCGGCCATATTGCGGAAACTCCTAAGTACACCGCTTTTCCAATAGAGGCGTTATAATCGGAGATATGTAATTTCGAATTTAATTCTGTTAAGAATATTATTAAAGCGTCACCTATGTGACTGAACTAGTATATCAATATACATCAGTTTCGATCTGTATCTCTTGCAAGAATCACCTCGAACAATAAATAATAATGTAAATTGTTATTAAAAATATTGAATTTTTAGGTTTAAAATTTTGCAATTATATTCATTGAAAAGAGGCCAATTTTTTATATAATCAGTATAAGTTTCATTAATTTGTTGCAAACGGTTGTTCAGTTATTAATTTTTCTTTAAAATTTTGTAAAATTTTGTTTATGCAAAAAAACTAACAAAAATTTTAAATTTCAAAAAACGGTTAAAAGTGTTTTTTTGTTTTATTATAAACTACAGATTTTCATAAAAGTTTTTACATTTTAGAAAATCAATGAAAATTTGTTGACACGGTTGACCTGGAGTTACTCTCATATATTGTTGTTCTTCTCTTATTAATTCTTCCGTTTGCGATTACGATTCCGGTTACGTTTCTTTTGTGCTTAGACCTTAAACAAGAAGGGGTGGACATATTACATAAATGTGATGTTCATTTCACGAACATTATGCTTCCTCGCAGAAAATATTTAATTTAATTTACATTAAAAAAAAATTTTTTTTAATACTTTTAATTTAATTTATTTCGATTTTGCATTTCCTGAAGAAGATTTTGTTAATTCTTAAATTTTTATTTTTCTTAAGTTCTTTCGAATTTATTTTCGTTTTGTTGACGTTAAAAATAACGATTAATTTTATAAAAGGTAAAATATATAGATTAATCAATTAGTTTCTATGTAAGAAATGCAATTTTGCGTAAAATTTGGCATAAAATTTTTGAAAATTTTTATTAAGAAAAAAGAAAAAGAATTTTAATTAAAAAAAATTTAAATTTTTTGAAAAAATAAAAATAATTATTTCAGCTATAAATTTAGGTAAAATATGAACTTAATATAGGTTAAAAAATTTGTTTTAACGCAAAGAATACTTTTTTAAAACAAATAAAGTGAAATTTTTATAATAAAAAGCTTTTTTATCAAAAAATGTATTTTTAATTTTTAGAAAAAATGGTCCCAAAAAAAATTGTGTGGATATTTTTGAAAATCCTTGTGTCCGATTTTTGGTATTAGTAAGTACAATTAGCATGCAAAATTTCAGGTCGATCCGTCAACATTTGTTCGAGATAATTTGTACACAAGAAGCCGTGACATACATACACATACATCCGGACATTTGTTCCTCATGTCGAAATATAACTATATTAGTTAAAAATCTATTAAAATAATTGATTTTAGGAAGTTCGAATATTGTCATCACTATAAAGCTTCCTACGAGGAAGCAAAAACAGAAATTTCTGAAAATTGACATTTTTTGCACTTCGCGTAAGGTGCCTAACCACCCCAGTTTTCCATTCTAGAGTTAAAGATAGTGGAATGGAACCAATTTTTACTTTATTAAAGAATTATTTAAAGAGGTTATTTTTAAAGGGATTATTAAAATTTTTTTAAATGTTATCAATATATTACATTTTTTTATTATCAGCATAAAATAGTGCCGAGCGCTTATTCACAGAGTAATTTGTATCTAATTATTTAAAAAAATCAACGTAAATAAATAACGAGTAATTGTTGTATAATTTTTTAAAAATTATATATGAAAAGCTCGAATTTAAAACAAAGCATATTTTTACATATTTTTTTCGACGAGATTCGAAAATCTATAAAATGTAATGAAATTCATTTATATTTAACGCTACCGTATTAGCCGTGAATTGCTCAGAAAATCTGTATGAAAGTACAACAAACATTCGTTCGTTTTTTGAACGAAAAAAATAGTATTTATATGTATATGTACAAACAATTTATTTTGAGACCAGTTCTGTTATTATATGCATCTTAAGTTCTTGAAAAATTGTAGAGGGGCAAATGTGAAAAATTTTCTTTAACTTTTGTAAACATCCATACACAAGGAATGAATTCGCGGAGTAAAAAAAATAAAGACGGAATGTGTTTATGAATGTATTTTGTTAAAGTTTTAATTTTATTTCATCTATTTCACTCACGACACTATGATTAATTAGGAAAATCGTCATTAATAAAATGTTTAAAATGAGATTATCATTTTTATTGAAAGTGAACAATTTTTATTTAAAAATAGAACCGTCTCAACTCCGCAACAGAAATATAAAATTTTCATTTGTTAAACATGGAATTTTCGCGAATTTGACATTTGTGAAATTTGCTAACGAATGCGAATGAGTAATGAATTGTATCATTAGATAAAAACCTACATATAATTTACTACCATGACAAAAAAAGTCTCTCGAATACAAACATGAGTAGAAAAATGATGCCTTACAATTTTTCACATTCACAGCTCTAGCTTTGTAAAAAAAAATTAAATCGGTTCGATAATTCAACCATCTTTACAGCCACTTTAATTTCTTCGTCAGTTCCAACTTTTCACCCAAGATTCCGGTTCAAGAACAGACCAGTTTGGTGAGTTTTTCTCACTTGAGAGCCAATTAAAGTCATCAACACAGTTCCAGTTGTTTATCTTGGGATCGAGACCCGCCAGATTGAAATGACTTATCTGATCTTCATAAGACCAATTGTAGGGCGCTACACGAATTTGAGAACAGTCTTCTATAATAGCTCTGCTCGTGACATGTAAGTATATTGAGCAGTCCGCTGAAGAATGGAGTCTAAGTTGTTGACAAGCGAAGGCGAAATTACAATCCTTGCAATCGTGAGCGAAAACCGAGGACGAAACGGGGCCCACGAGGATTGTACATTGTCTTAAATTAACCATGTGCAGAGTGCTCGGTGCACCATATATTCGTACTGTGCAACGGGTCAAGTCCGAGAGAAGAACGTCGTTTTTATTCACATTCTCAGCATCGAGAATCAATGATTTATCGATTTTTCCCAGCAACATGCAAGCACTGTCACCATATTTACTGGACAATTTCTTTTTTGGGTTTCCAGAACCGTTCACAATACCTTCCGTTATTTGGAGATCCTTCAACAATACAGTAAAAAACAATTAATACATCTAGAAGAAAATAGTGTCGATTTAAACAAAAATTTCAAAAAGGGATTATTTTGAAAAAATTTTTGGTTGTAGGTATAAAAGAAAAAACAAATAACAGGCTTTAATAAGAATCCGAGTTATGCTGTCTGTCAGTAGCAAATTGTTCGATTCGAGAAAAAACGCGTTTAAGGTTACTTTTTTATTTCTTTGAATTTTGATCTGGACTTAAAGGATTAAACTTTAAAGAAAATTTTGAAACTAAAAATCCATTTTCAATCTTTTAAATGGTTATATGGAAATCCTGTCAAATAATTATTATTATTTATAATGAAATTTTAGGGTAAAACTCCGTCAGGAAATGAGCAATTTGCAAGTAGTCTTTCGATTTCTATGAAACTGGGGGAATTAATAGTCTTATTTGGTAAGTTTTTATTTCATTTAATGAATTCCCTTTTTTACAATTAAGGTGTGATTAAGGTGATTTTTTTCAAAAAATCGAATTGTTTTTTTTATTCTTGATTAGTATAACTATTTGAGAAGTTCTCAAATAGTGGAAAAGTCGACTTCGATTTAGCTCGAAAGTCGACTTTCACACGTTAAAAGTCGACTTATTGCAATCGACTTTCTCGAGATTAAAGTCGACAAGATCGACTTTGTTCGTTCGACTTTCGACTTAGTTTGACGGTTGACAAATTCAAGTTGTTCAAGTTTTTCTCAGAAGCATATGCCTGAAGTTATAAACGTTTAAATGAAAGAAATAATTTTTTTTTAAATTTACTACATCAACGAAAATAAAAAGTTACATTTAAAATTCAATAAGTTATTCACTTATTTTTCGATACAGAAACCAATATTTTATAAAAAAATTTGAAGTTAAAACAGTGGTAAACAAATTTTTCGTTCATTTGAACGTTCAGAACTTCAGTCACATTCAGAAGCATTGATCCAGACATATATTTTGATGACAATTAATCTTTTTTTTGGTTTTAAAAATATTAAATGTTTAACATCGCATTAAAATTTTTCCGTTTTACTTCCCGAGAAGAAATTTTGTCATGGTCTAAACTTGGCCAAATCTGGCATCCATAAAATTGACATGAAATGCCTTACCTGATTTGGGCCACAAGATAAAGTCACATTTTGACGCTTCCCAGGTCTGGCCCATATTGGGTGAGGCGTTTCAATCCATTTTTGGGCCAAATATGGCAATTTCTACACGGGTTCTACGCTGTGACAAAATGTGATAAAAAGAAGACTAATTTAACAGTAATTTTATTTTAAAAAAAGTATCATTGTAAAAATATATGCTATCCTTTACATTTCAATATTAAGAATTAATTTTGAATATAAAGAAAATTTATCTAATTTTACTTGTAAATTTTTAGATTTTATACACTATAAAACATTTTTAAACTGGGGCATTTTACGTGTAATGTCCTAAGTTGAAAAATTGATTTCTCGAAAAAAGGGAAACTTTGGGAAATTGTTGTCCTACCTGATAGTAAAATATCCCTGTTACGTACATTGTCCTAAACAGTTATTTTTAAATCAAAGGAATAAAGGTTCAGAAGGTAAGACAGAAATTAACTTCAATTTAATTTATATATGTTACTACATTGATTGCGTTAATTTGTGTACACAAATTTAGGATCCAAATTCTATGTTTAGTGAATAATTTTTTAATTAGTTTGTTTTTCTTTTAAATTTTTCATTTGGTAACATGTATATTTTAAAAATAATTGAAGTGAGAGAGCAAAAGCAATCACGTTTTTATTTTGCCTCACTGTGCGTCTTCTGTCGATGGGACCTTGCGGCAATCTTCCTAATAAAATATTAACGACTGTAGCGATTTGTAGCATTGAAAATGTTACAGACGCAACGAGAAACATTGCGGCAATGTTCAAAATCTAAACTTAAAAAAAACAATGTACGAAAAGCATGAGCAACCATTGTGGCAGAGTTTCGAATATAACAAATTTTGAACCGATGTTATTTTTCCGAATTTAAAAGATAAATATTGTTAATAAAAGAAAAAATTAAATTGTTTTAGTGACAATTTTCACAAATAATAATAATTAATAAAAATTAAAAGAAAAAAGAAAGAAAAAAGAATGAAATTAAATAAAATATCTCGCGCTATGGGTACAGCATGTGTTGTGCAGCTACGGTTACACACCCACGTATGACTTCCGTACCTATAAGTACACGTACCACCATGGGTGCCTCGCGCTACGGGCATACATATAAGCGCTTGTACGTAACAGTGCTACACGAACACATCGCATACCTTTACTCACTACCTCGGTTTTTTCCATTGAGATCCCCATTACTTTTTTCTGAAACTACAGGGCTATGGACTACAGCATTTCAAAACAAAAGCATGTGAATTTGAAATTTCAGCTCACTGCTGTATATAGAATGAACTATTTTCAAATTGTTTGTTATGAGATGCTATGACTCAAATCCCAATCAATTTAAACATTTTGTTGCAACTTGCAGTTAGTAATAAAATAACGGAAGGATGTAAGTTACAGGGATATTTAAATAAATATACATGTACCTGTAACTTATATTAATTCAGGACAAGGAAAATTATTATCCTTACGAGTCATATCAAATAAACATAACTAAAGATAAATTATAATTATAAACAAAATTTAACAATATAATTATAATTTTAGTTAGAAATAATGATTCCCTAAAAGTATCATATTTTTAGGTGTTTCCGTTTTCACGAAGACCAGCGTGAGATTCAAACACGTCAGCAAAAATGAAATGTCCAATGGGCCTCGTGCATTTTACCTATTTCTATTCTTTATTACTCCCTAAATTCTAAATTATCCCGCCTAGACCCCGAGGTAAGGACTAGAGGCATGTCGCAAAATTTCAATTAACGCAGTACAACTTTCCTCGCTTATTAACAAACACTTCTCCTGGCTCTAGCCTGGCAGAAGAGTTCCTTCAGCCTGTAAACGCCGCGCCTAAGCCTGTCCGCGAGTCAGAATCCGTGTTAGATCTTCATACAAAGTTATAAGTAAACAAGGGCGGACGAAAATAAAATTAAATTCTTTAGCCGGCAAAGTCCAGTGGAAGTCAACTTGAGTGAGAATTCTAATTAATTATACGATTAATTAATTGGAATTCTTGTTATTCAACTGGCCAGTTCGTACCCGAGGTACCTGCGCCATCCCAACTTGGTGGACCCACAAGCGCGAGAGCGCTACCAACCTTTTGTCTTGCCCGTTGAACGGAGTCGTAAAACCAGTGTGTGGACGACGGACAGCGGTAGTTTTAAACATCGTAGCGTAAGTAAAAATAATGTATCGTTCCCATGCTTAATTTCCTTTTGTAATTCTTTTAAATTTTATTTCAATAAACAATAACTTGTAACAGAATTCTTAGTCTTCTCTTACTGTCTACTCCTACCTTTTCGTAACAGATAGTTTCAATTTTTGTTTCGCTATATAGTGACTTGGCGGAACGTTCTAAATGGATGAACGATCCCACATAAAAATAAACAGAATTTCGAGTTTCTTTTCTTATACACTTTCAGTGTATAAAAACGGACCGATTTTAGTAAAAATAGCAAATTTATGTTTAATTATTGAAAGTCAAGGTCAAAATTGAAGAATTTAAAAAAAATTTACGATTGGAACGAGCATGAAAAAACCTTCAAAAAACATACCTTCAAAAATTTTTTTTATTGCATTTATAGACAGCAAAATTTCAAATAGTAGGCGGTGTCAGGCAAAACTAATAAAATTCCCCCCCCCCTTTCTCCTCCAAAATTTCTAAAAAGTTAAAAAAAATTTTGGGAATATTTTACTATAAGGTAGGACAACAATTTCCCAAAGTTTCATTTTTTTCGAGAAATCAATTTTTCAACTTGGGACATTACACGTAAAATGCCTCAACTATGGAGTCATCAGGTAAAATTGTTGGTAATAAATTAATCATCGACGGTTATATGAGAGATTCTTTTTCAATCGCCCCAGCCCAAAAAGTCAATGTTCTGGGATTGGCTTCATACTTTGGTAAATTGTTCTCCTATATGATAGTAATAAATCCCTAAAATATAAACTCATTAAAAAAATATTTGTAGAAAGTAGAGGGGGTTGAAGTTTTGACGTTAAGGGTAACATTGTCATTTTCAAATCCGTATAACTATGACAAAAGTTAATGGATTTTAATTTATCTATAATGAATTTTATTGTATTTTTCACGTACTTTTCAAAAATGTATACGAAATTAAAAAAAAAAAATTTTAACCCCTTTTTTTTCAAAATCAACCCTTATTTTTCGATTTTCACCCCTTCGGGTATTTTTTTTTTTTTTTTTTTTATTTTCATTGGAAAGCTGAGGTTTTTTCCCATGAGCTATGTAAATATGAAAATGGGACAACAATAATTTTGTGAGTAACAGAATATTAAAGTAGGCGGTGCCGATAAGGGGTGTACCTGGAGATCATCTTTGAGGATTTAGATAGGCACCGCCTAATTTAATATTATGTTTCTCACAAAATTATTGTTGTCCCATTTTCATATTTACATAGCTCATGGGAAAAAACCTCAGCTTTCCAATGAAAATAAAAAAAAAACAAAAAAAAATTCCCGAAGGGGTGAAAATCGAAAAATAAGGGTTGATTTTGAAAAAAAGGGGGTCAAAAAATTTTTTTTTTAAATTTTGTATACATTTTTGAAAAGTACGTGAAAAATGCAATAAAATTCACTATAGATAAATTAAAATCCATTAACTTTTGTCAAAGTTATACAGATTTGAAAATTACAATGTTACCCTTAACGGCACCCTTATCGGCACCGCCTACTTTAATATTCTGTTACTCACAAAATTATTGTTGTCCTATTTTCATATTTACATAGCTCATGGGAAAAAACCTCAGCTTTCCAATGAAAATAAAAAAAAAACAAAAAAATACCCGAAGGGGTGAAAATCGAAAAATAAGGGTTGATTTTGAAAAAAAGGGGTTAAAAATTTTTTTTTTTAAATTTCGTATACATTTTTGAAAAGTACGTGAAAAATGCAATAAAATTCATTATAGATAAATTAAAATCCATTAACTTTTGTCATAGTTATACGGATTTGAAAATGACAATGTTACCCTTAACGGCACCCTTATCGGCACCGCCTACTTTAATATTCTGTTACTCACAAAATTATTGTTGTCCCATTTTCATATTTACATAGCTCATGGGAAAAAACCTCAGCTTTCCAATGAAAATAAAAAAAAAAAAAAAAAAATACCCGATGGGGTGAAAATCGAAAAATAAGGGTTGATTTTGAAAAAAAGGGGTTAAAAATTTTTTTTTTAAATTTCGTATACATTTTTGAAAAGTACGTGAAAAATGCAATAAAATTCATTATAGATAAATTAAAATCCATTAACTTTTGTCATAGTTATACGGATTTGAAAATGACAATGTTACCCTTAACGTCAAAACTTCAACCCCCTCTACTTTCTACAAATATTTTTTTAATGAGTTTATATTTTAGGGATTTATTACTATCATATAGGAGAACAATTTACCAAAGTATGAAGCCAATCCCAGAACATTGACTTTTTGGGCTGGGGCGATTGAAAAAGAATCTCTCATATATATTTAAAGTCAAGAGAAAGAAAAGGAAAAACGTATTGAGACAATATTCGATTGCGGAAAGGTGAATGCAAAGGAAGAGTTGTAACAGTTATGAATAATAAAGATGTTATTATACTTAGATGACCTGCACAATGTGAACACGACACACATCTACCGTATCGTGAAGAAGATACTATTTTACGTTGCTTGAGGTTTTCTGATAGTAATTCAAAATATCTGTAAAAAGTCTTAATGGAATTTTACCACTTTGAAAGTGGGAAAGATTATTACCCACTATCATAACGGCTCTTTTACTGTCGATGGGAATAAAATTTTTAGGTTATGTAATTTTCCAGACGAGATGGGAAAATTAACACGAACTGTACAGTTACACTTTCTGGTATTTTAAACGCAGGAGAAAGTAAATATACAGACATCAATAATGTTACCGACTGAAATAAAATTGCTTTGAAAAAAGAGTACTTTTCCGAAATTTTATAAAATATTAAATTTTTATGTTTAGAAAAAAATATATGAATAATTTATACTTTTTATGCGATTACGATGAAGGTATTTACTTTTAAATTATTAATATTCGCTAAAGAATTTTATAAAATAAAGAAAAAATAATTATAAACACAATTAGACTCTATATTTTATTTCTATATTTTTGCACAAGAAACATTAATATTTTTGTTTTTCATATTCAAGTTTAATTTAAATTATAAACAAAAACTTTTATGAATTGTCCTATGTAAGAATAAAATAACTCGTGTCGTAAAATTTTACCATTTTTACGTCATCTTTACAATCAAAAAGACAATTGTCGATGAATGCCGACTGCTGTCGGGCATTAACGATTGCACACGACGCATAAATCGTAAATGTATGCGTATATTATGAATTTCAAAATTTGGGAATTTTCCAAAAATTGTCAATATTACTTTAAAAAAATGGTAATTTTACACGCTAATGTATTTTTCTAAAGAAACGGAAATATTACCAACACTTGTGATTATACTACATTAAAAACAGAAAAAATACTACAGTGTGGAATTGTCATTTTTGCTTTAGTAAGGTTACGTTCGCCAATGGTAATTTTCCCATCTAGTGCAGTTTCACAGCCTTCAGTCATTTCGTCCTTTTGAAAGTGGGTAACATTATTACCCACTTTAAAAGGAGGAATTTCGCCGAGGAATGAAAAATCCCAATATTCGAAATAGTAAAATTACCAAATATTGTATTTTCCATTTTGGACCCTGTATTATTTCTGCATTTAATATAGTATTTGTGCCAGGGATTCTTAAAAGTAAAATTCCTACATATCTTTAGGAAAATTCTGTTTGGACTTTTTACAGTCATCTATATCATATATGATATGTATAGGTGAAGCAGAGGTTAAGGCCTTTTTCCAATATGTTCCTAAATGTTTGCGTTGCGTGACTGACGCATTGGTTCGCAAGCGCAGTGACGTCATCAAAGCATTTATGCCAATCGCGAACAAAAAGTTTTGTTTATGATTTTAAGAAACTGAATTTTTTAATTATAAATATTAAATAATTAAAATTATTAAAAGCCGTCGAGAAACATTTGCATTTAAAATTGTAAAGTTGGAAAACAGGGATAAGAGGAACATAAACCAAACTTTTTGTTTGCGATTGGTATCAATGCTTAGATGACGTGACTGTGCTTGCGAACCAACGTGTCAGTAATGCAACGCAAACATTTAGGAACCTATTGGACAAAGGCCTTATCTGTGACAGACTAAAACGATCAGCTGCATCTCATCCTGAGCAGCCACCCGCACAGATAATTCGATCAGAATTGGAAGACGTTCCTGTACATATTCTCAGTGAAATACCAGAACGTCAGAATTTGGCTAAAGCAATGCGGAAATATAGACGTAAAGATTTACCTCCTAATCCGAAATTGTTGGCGGAATTAGGTTAGAATTTCTGACCAGAAGAAGAATTTCTGGCCAGAAGTGGCACTTGGTATGTGGACAGTACTTTTAAGGGTGGTTAGTTTTCGTTTTGCATTTTACATTTCATTTTCGCGATACCAGACTTTTCATTTTCAATCATACAGGTATGTCCAACAATTTTTACTCAAGGTTTTACGGTAATGGGATTGGTTCCTAACAATCCAAGAATACCTACGGCTGTACCTGAATATGTCGCATTTTTGTTCGTTTTTTCCCTGCTTTCTTCAAAAGAAACTGAGAAGTATACTACTGTTTTAAAGGCCATTGATGCTGCAGCGACAGAATATGGTATTGGAATTTGCAAGCCGCAGAAAATTATGGGAGCCTGTGCTCTGCCTGTGCAGATAAATATCTTGAAACTGCATATTCTGGTTGTTTCTACCACTTTTGCCAATCCATTTATTGGAAAATTCAAGCAGAAAGATTGCAGGAGCAATATAATGATCCTATCAACAGAGATATAAAAATTTGGTCACACTCGCTAATGGCACTAGCCTTTGTTCCTGAAGAGGATGTCGCACTGACTTTGCAAATTGTACAGGATGAAATAACAGAAGAACTTCTTCCTATTATCGACTATCTCAGGGAATTTTACGTTACCGGACGACCTGGTAGAGGGAGAAGAAGGGCTGTACCTTCCATAAGACACCATAAGACGAATAACGCAAGTGAAGGATGGTACAATCGATTCCGTATACTTGTAGGAAAGCACCATCCAGACTTGTATTCGACTCTAAAAGAATTCCAAAAAGAACAAGCGGATTCGGAAATTATGATAGCCGAACTAAGTTTGGGGCGATCTGTAAAAACAGGTACCAAAAAAATAGATTGAAGTGCAAAATTGCTTACGGTTCATTGTATTACAATATAAAGAATACAAAAATTCTGGCACCGTTTCCTTATATTTAACATTATTGGCTCATAACATTGCTTTATGATTGACTCCATTTATTTTGATCAACAAAATTCTTTTCATTACTTAATATTATTACATATAAACAATTTAAGTTGAAAAATTTTTGTCGAAAAATTCAATGTCTGACATTCATTTTTTTCAATAAATATTTATGATTCTAGTTTACAGGATAGTCAGAAATTAAGATAAGTCATATTAAGAAAAAATTTTCTTTTTTATTTCAGATTAACTGTTGCAGAGAAAAAGTGACAAACTTTTAGGGACGCATGAATATTCCCCAAATTAGACTTGCCGGAATTTTGGTGGTGTCGAATTAAAAATTATCGAATTTACATTTAGTAGAATTTTAAACAAGTAGATTTTATAGTGAGCCCAATTTTAATAATAAAAAATTTTTATTTAATAAAATCTTGATGTTGTAGAATTTTTATTTAACTGAACTTTGATAAAGCAGATTTTCTAAAAAAAAATTTCAAATTTTCAAAAAACACTGTTGAATGTGTGTGTGCATTTATATTTGTGTGTGATTCACGAATATATAATATATACCCAGGTGCGAGTTGACGGTTGGCCCCAAGTTGGGCCAACCATGTGCTCAGTCGGCCCACCTTGGGCAGCCAGAGGACGGGCCAACTAGCGAATTGATAACGTCAACCGACCTAGGGTCGATTTGGTTGACCCAACTATGAGTACCCAAGTCGGCCGAACTAGGGCTGCCGACCGTCGTGCCCGATGGTTGGCCCAACTATGGCAGTCACAGTTGGCGTGACTACAGGAGACTATGCAGACTGTATTTTTAGAATTTTTAAATAAGAATTAAAATTTTAATTATCATAAATAAATATAATAATAATTAATATTATGGTATTAACAAAATAATTCTTAAAAAAAATTAGGGTCATTTGGGGAAAATGTAAACAAGGGGTAAATGTAAACAGCAGATATTGCAGCTTAATTTACACATTTAAAATTAAGTTCCACCCCAATATTTTAACCTCAGCTCACCTGCAACAGGTTCTGAGTATTGCCAATTTTTTTTTCGACAATTGTCAAAGCCATACTCCAATTTGTAGCTTAATGCATGAAAGATTGAAAATCAAAGTTTTACTGTTTCAGTATTTTGTCTCGCATTTGAATAAAAATGAACTAAAAATTCAAACTAAAATTTCTAATTATTCCTTATGAATCCCTTAACAAAAGCTGACTTTGATTTTTTAATTTCGTCAATTTAGTTAATAGATAATTAAGTGTTTACGTTTACCCCGAGAATTCGAAAACTCGGGGTAAATGTAAACAGAATTTCTGCTGCATTTTAAAAGAAAATAATTGAATAAATTTGCTTCTATTTCACAATTACATTATTTTGGCCCTGTAAAATTACATAAAAACGAAATTGGATCTTCTTTTATATCTCCTTGGTGTTAGTCAGTTGCAGGTATAGACCTGCATAGTATTGCAAAGTGCATTTACGTGTTTAAAATATAGGAAAGCGATTCTTCACGATTGATGAATAAAACTCAGGTACGTAGGAATCCTAGAATAAGAGTGAGTGATTGATTGATTGATAGATTGATTGATGGATTGATTGATGGATTGATTGATGGATTGGTTGAGTGATTGGACGTTTGATTTATGGATTGGTTGATTGAGTAATTGGTGGATTGATTGGTGGATTGGATTGATTGGTTGATTGGATAATTGATTTATAGATTGGTTGATTGAGTGGTTGATTGGTGGATTGCTTGATTGATTGACTGATTGATTGGTGGATTGATTGGATGATTGGTTGATTGAGTGATTGATTGGTGGATAGATTGGTTGCTTGGATGATTGATTTATAGATTGGTTGATTGAGTGATTGATGGGTGGATTGATTGGTTGATTCATCCGCCATTTTGAAAATTTTAAATTTGTTTTCAAATTCGTATTCAGTGACCTCAAAAACCCCCGAGTAGCGAGATTCAAGCAAATTTGATCAATTTTTAAAAATATTTTTATGTTTGTCCGCCATTTTAGATCCGCCATTTTGAAATTTATAAATTCGATTTTAGAATCTTATTCAGCAACCTTAAAAACTTATTTTCACCAAGTTGAATGAAAATCTATTAAAATTTATTGAAGTTATTCAAGTTTTTACATTACTAGTTTTGTTATGGTAATGATTGCTTATTTTATATGTTGCATATCAATCAATTGGTTCAATTATTTTACATCCACCAAGAATTTTTTTTCAGTTTTTACATCCCTTTACACAGTAGTATACTTAGGATAACTTTTTTCTTAAACCTCTTTAAATTACAGGTGTGTTTACATTTACCCCGAATTTTGGGAAAATTTCAAAATCTCGGGGTAAATGTAAACAGTCAGTTTTAAGCGATTCAAGTTGATCAATATTTTTTTGTACCTCATAAAATGTTTCTAGGGAAGTGAAGTAACAAGTTCATCCAGTAGAAAACCGGAAGTATTTCATATCGAATCACTTTGGCGTTGGAAAAAAATTATTATAAAAATAAAACTTATTTAGATAAGAAAATTAGTCAATTTGAAATAAATTTTGCGTTTAAATTATCATGTATTTATATTTTAATTATTTAAAGACCATTATATCCCACAGTCGGCCCAACTATGGCGGCCAAGGTTGTCCCAACTAAGGTTGCCGACGTTGGCAGCCATAGTCGGGCCACCTTTGGGTGACAATATTTACCATGGTCGGACCAACTAGGGCGGCCGACTCTCATGCAGCCCTAGTTGGGCCGACCAACCATTTCTGGCGGCCGACCGAAATTTGCACCTGGGTAGCGAATATAAACTATAATATATATACTATATTGTATAAACTATATAAACCCTCTTATCGCCAAAACTTATCGCCAAAAAAAAAAACTTATCATTTGTTAAATTTTTCCTCTCAAGTAAAAAGTATCTGATATTAAAAATAAAGGAATTAATTTTAATTTGAAGAAATTATAGTCAAATCGAAGGATTCCATTTTCATACGACAGATAAAATTTTAATAGCATATTTGTAGCCTAAAATCATTAAATACCCTCAATAATGCTTCTCGGATATTTTGGAAAATTTTCAGATACATAAAATTTGAAAAACTGCATTATTAATGTATTTTTCGAACGTAGTTCGGAGTACAATGTATCTTTTTCTAAGCTCGCACTTTTGTGAGTTCGTGGTGTAATTCTGCGTCGAATGATATATTATATATACTTATTTTGATTGAAAACTTGCGTGAAGATTTAACTTTTACCATTTTTTGCTATTTTGAACCACTGTGCGCCGCCATCTTAGACTACAAGTGAAAAAAAATTTTTTTTTTCATATTCTTCAAGTTATTTATAACATATAAACAAAAATTTCTGAATGAATGTCATGTTTTTTTTAGAAATACATCCTAAAAAAGGCTTTTTTTCCCATTTTGAACTGGAATGTGCCCTTAAATTAGGTGATGGTCGATGTTTAAAAGCAACAAAAGTAGGCAAAATTAGAGCAATTTTTCCAATTTACGATCAAAGTAGCGAAATAACTTTATATAACGTATTCTATGTGAAGGATATGAACCAAAACATAATCAGTTATTCCAAGGTCACAAATGAAAATAAAATAGTCTCTATGGGTATTCGAAAATTTATATCATTAAACAAGTTTTGTTTATGAAAATCAAAATAAAGAAATAAATGCAAATTTAGTCACAAATAACGGTATGACTCAAAAAGAAAAATGGCATAGGGCATGTAAATTTTCAATATTTAACAAAAATCTGTAAAAATGAAACATTAACTGGTCTGCCAAAAAAATTAGAAAATGATTTTCTGAAATACGCTATTTGTATAGAAAGTAAAATGAGTAATTTACCCTTTAACAATAATAGAAACAAAGCAAATGATATCTTGGAAATAGTTCATACTGATTTGAATGGGTATCATTCTACTGAAGGAAATTGTGGGGAAAAATATTTTTTAACTTTTGTAGATGATTATAGTAAATTCGCTAAACTTTACACAATTAAAGCAAAATCAGATACTTATATAATTGTTTCGTCGATTATGTAAATTTAGTTGAAAATTTAACTGAAAGAAAGTTAAAACACTGATTTGCGACAATGGTAAAGAATATTTAAATAATGTTATTTTTAATTTTGTCAGAGAGAAAGGAATTTATTTAAAACTATGCCTACCACATGTTCACGAATTAAATGGGCTAGCAGAAAGATACAACAGGATACAACAGCGAGATGTTTGCTTAAAGAAGCTAAAGTAAATCAAACTTATTGGCCTGAAGTTGTGAAAGCAGCGGCTTATTTAAAAAATAAACAAAATATTAAAAGTCCGAAATCAAATCAAAATAGTTTAAGCGAAGAAACAAATGAACCTAGACGTTCTTTAAGAAACAGAATACCTAATAGCAAATATTATAACGAAGATTTTGTTTCTTATTTTATATGTGTGTGATTCACGAATATATACTATATTCCCTCTTATCGCTAAAACCAAAACTTATGAGTCAGTCTTTGCCATGAAGCCAAACAGTGTGGCAGTTTAGCGAGTAGCCTTCAATAGCTAAATTTTTAAGACAGAGAATTTTTATTTCACCGATACTTTATTTCACCCAAGTTTTACTTATCTGAATTTTCATTAGATAGAATTGTTAAAACGTCGAATTTCCATTTGATCAAACTTTCATATGTCAGATCATACACTTGGCAGAAACATTTCAGCGGGAGTTTTAAAATCAACCAATCAAAAATTATCAAGAAAATTGTGATTGGTGGATTTAAAAACTCCCACTGAAATGTTTCTGCCATTGTATGATGGGATATATGAAAGTTCGATCAAATGGAAATTCGACATTTAAAGAATTCTATCGAATGAAAATTCGGATAAGTGAAACTTCTGTCAAATGAAGTATCGGTGAAATAGAAAATCTCTATCTTAAAAATTAAGCTAAGTAGAATTTCTGTTAAATAAAAATTAGATTGTATAAAAATTTTTCGAATAAAATTTTTGTCAAATAAGAATTTTGTTATATAGAAATTCATTTAGTTGGAAATTCTGTCAATAAAAATACTTTTAAGTGAATATTCAGATAAATAGAAATTCAACAAAAGAACAATTCTAATAAAAAAAAATTCTTTTTTATAAAAATTTTTCCAGATATAAATTTTGTTAAATGGAAATTGTGTTATTTGAAAATTCGATGTATTAGAAAATCTGCTTTATTAAAGTTCAGTTAAATAAAAATTCTACAAAATCAGAATTTTGTTAAATAGAAATATTTCGATATTAAAATTGGGTTCATTATTAAATCTACTTTTTTAAAATTCCACTAAATGTAAATTTTACAATTTTTAATTCGAAACCACAAAAATTCCGGCAAGTCTAATTTGGGGAATATTCATGCGTCCCAACATTTAGAGTGTACCACTTTCGGCAGCCTTTTTTCAGTAGTTTATTAAAAAAAATAATACATTGTTTATCGAGTGGGAGACATAGGAGATTCCCACAAGCGTGAATTTTGCCGCGCGAGCGCGGCAATCACGTAAGAGCAAATCTCCGTCTCCCACGAGGTGCATATACTATAAAGTGCCGAAGAACCTTCTACGTCTAAATGAATTGTATTGGCATAGAAAGTAAGAAGTAATTTATTGAGTTCTGTTCACATTTTCAGGCATATTAAATGAGCCATTTTGAAAATTTTCTTTTTGCATTGAAAAGTAGACGCAAAGAGTTAAATTTTAGGCCCTATTACGACTCTTTTGGTCAAAACCATTTTTGGAGAGATAAGGGTCTCCCGTTCAGTTAATTTAATAATATCAGTAGTAAAAAATAAAGAAAAAGTTTCTGACAATCTAATGTAGATAAATTAAAAAAGAATCATTAAAAAAATGAAATTTTTTTTGGAGTAGCCGATACTGCTGTTACTGAAAGTCTAGGTTGAATGTGAATGTTTAGTCATTGAAACCTATATTTACCTTAAGTCCATCGGTAACATCATTTTCTCCATCTGATGGTTTTTTGATAACTCTTCGGTTTTTAAATCCAAATTTCTTTTTCGGTAAAAGCTTTGTTTCCAATTCCAATGCGTCATTTTCCAACATTTGTAGATTTTCCTGAGCCTTCCTGATATCATAGACTTTAAGAAACATTTTCGATTGATGCAAATAATTTTTTAATGTTAAGATCTCTTTGTTAACTTTATCAAAAATACCAGCAAGAGCGACTGAAGAAATGCCGGATGTGCTATCTAGTAATTCTTTAATTTTACTACATGAGGAATAAAAAGTTTCCTTAAAGTAACTAGTCTGTTCAGACTCTACAGCCAATTGTTGCCTCTCCTCGCGTCTTTTCTCAATTATGATCTTACGTTCGCGATCCCTTTTGTTAATTCTGTCAGGTAAACTCCCCTCCTCCACTACAGGAGGATCCATTATTTTAATTAAATGTTATTTTATTTTTGCACCTTGTAAATCCTCGTATTCTTTTATTAGATTGTTATCATGCATGTGATTACTCGGCTTAATAATTTTGCTTTTCTGGTGCTTATTTTGGAATTTTATGTATGCCTGTCCCCCAGGAAGAAACTAAAACAGTTTTAAACATGAATATAATAAAATTGAGTGAAAATATGATACAGAATCCATAATATTGTATCCTATGGGTGATTTGTACGTAACTGTATAATTTCCAGATCAATTTAAAAAGAAACAAAATTTTGTTTTTTTAATGTTGAACCTAACTTTTCCTCATCATTATGGCATAATATAGGGTAACTGCACCAGTGGTGGATCAACTGCGAGAAAAATGGTCATTTGTGTTTACACGTTTGTAAGTAAATGAACCGCAAGTGTCGGTAATTGTTAAGAAAGTTATACAGATCAATATTACAATTTCAAAAAATTTTTAAATTCATCGCGAAGAAAGCAGGACAACAATTACTAAAGTGGTGACAGAAAACAAGAGTTTTCCTTAGCATGTAAGTTAAGAGTATATTTTGGAATAGAAAGCTTTGGAGCCATTTTAGGACAATTTTTAATTCTTTTCACAATAGGAGGCATTTCGTTTCATCCCCATAGAGCCCTGAGAACAATATTTACGTCTTTAAGTAGCGCGTGTCCATTGTTTTGGGGTGATCCACGACTGGAACCAAAAAAGTAACAAAATCTAGTGGTGGATCAGTCCTACTTTTCGCCTGTTGACGCATTGTGGACGCTCCACATTATTAACATAAAATTAAATTTTTTTTAATTGAAAATTTTATGAATTAAATTATCTTCTAAAATTTTTAACATAAATTCAAGTTTTAGTTTTGTTTAATTAAAAAATTTGTGAATTTAATTTTTTTTTAAAATTTTTAACGTTCATTTAACTTTTAGTTTTGTTTTATTGAAAATTTTATGAGTTAAATTTTAGTTAACACTAATTCAAATGTTTATTAATTGTTAACACCTGATTTCAAATTGTTAAATTTTTGTTGAATTAAAATACCCAGAATTAATAAATGTTATTTATCATTGAAACTGAAGCTTTAAGAGTTTCTATTTATTTATTAGCAAAAATTCTAATAAAAAGATGATTAATTAACATTTAGTCACATTATACCTATAGAAATGAAAGAGGAGGGGATATGGATAGGAAAGTGAATTGGAAAATCTGTCCGTAAAGCCTTATAAAAGTTGCAAAACGTCTCAGTCTCGTAATTTTGAAATGCAATGTTTTTTAGTATGATTTTTTAAGTGATCCACCACTGGAGCAATCTATAACCATGACTGGTGCAAACAGTGATCCAGAATAGGATCATTGACAAATTATCTTTGATGGAGCATTAAAGTAAACGTAGGTGTCAAAATCAAGTCCAACCTTGAAGGAAATGTCTATTGGAACTATCTGGTCCATAATACTATAAAGAATAACCTCGAATTTGTCTAAAAGCAACCTTTACAGAACTTCAAAGTCAAAATAAGAAAGTTAAGGGGCTTAACTGATCCACCACTGGTGCAGTTACCCTAGTTTTAATTTTAACGGTTTTACTACAGCTATAATTTATAATTTTATAATTATACGAAAATTATAATAAATATTATAATAAATTTTTGAGAATTGGCTGCCACGGAGCTGACCACCCTATGCATTCAAATTCCTTATTATAACATTCTTTTCAATTGACTATGCATAATTAATATTAGATTTATATCTCAACATTTATTAATAAGTAGTAAAATTATATATTTAAAAAAATATCACTTTCTTTAACACGTCTCCGAAATTTAATTATAGTGTAAAGTGATATTTGATATTTTAATTAATTATTCTTCAAATTAATATTTAATAAAAATTAACCCCTTTGTTGGCAGAAGGAATTCGACAAAAAGTGACCAAAATGTACAGAAATTTTTTTTTCCTCAAAATTGGTATCCAGGGGGTTTTCGGGGTCGCTGATTACGAATTCGATGTTAGTTTTTTAAAATTCAAAATGTCGGATCCAATATGGCGGACTTTTTTTTCAAAAATCGTTCAGATTCACTTGCAACTCTTTACTCGGGGGTTTTCAGGGTCGCTGATTACGAACTCAATGTCAGTTTTTTGAAATTCAAATGTAAGATACAGTATGGCAGACGTTTTTTTTTTTTTTAAAATCAATGTTTTTTCCTAAAAAATGGTTTTCCTTGAGGTTTTTTAAAATTGATGATTACGAATCTGAAGTATTATTTTTAAAATTTTGAATATTCAAAATGGCGGATCCATTATGGCTGACGATTTTTTTTTTAAATTATTGTATTTCCTTAAAAATTTGAAAAATTAAAAATCAGACACCCCAAAAATCTTAAGATACCCATTTGAACGAAAATCCAATATTTTTTTAAAGAGACCAATATTTTTGTCTTAATTCATCCACCATATTGGATTCACTAATTTGAATTTTTGAATTCTGACTTCGGATTCGTAATCAGCGATCCCAAAAACTCCACAGTACCAAATTCTAGCAATTTTTTTAAATATTGTCAATTTAAATTTTTTTTTAAAACTAACATCGGATTCGTAATGAGCGACCTAAAAAATCCCTGAATACTAATTATTAAGCGAATCCAAACGAATTTTGAAAAAAAGTTCGCGATATTAAATTCGCTATTTTGAATTTTGAAAAACCAACATCGAATTCGGAAACAGCGACCCCAAAAACCCCCGAATGGGAAGTTTGAAGCAAATTCGTACGGTGGTTTTGCTGGGGCACGAAAGGGTATATAAAATTAATGGTTGACGCGTAAACGCGTCAATGCCAACGAAGGGGTTAATTATTGCAACATTTAATAAATATGAATTATTAAAACATTTAATAAATATTTATCATTTAATATGTTATTAAACAATTATTTATATTTTAATATTTCGATTTAAAAAAGAAAATCTAAAATGAAACACTTCATTTTTTGGCCAGTTTGAAATAATTTAAAGTGATTGTTTTTAAAATTATAAATTATTATAATATTCCACGGACCTTCACGAAATCAAAACAAAATTCAAAAATACTTTTCTTTTGATTCTGATCACGATATCGGAATCAGAAGTCAAGTTTTTTTAGTTTTGATTCCGAAATCAGAATCAAAAATCAGCTATATTCAGTTTTGATTCTGGTACCTGAATCAAAAGGGTAGTTCATTTAAGTTTTAATTCCGAAATCAGAATCAAAAATCAAGTCTGTTCGGATTTGATTGCGAAATCAGAATCTAAAGTTAACTTAGTTTTGATTTGTTTTAGTGAACGAAATGAATGAAGAATGTACTTCTGATTTTGTTTTTTAAACGAAAGAAAAGTTTGTAAGATAACTTCGGGTTCTCTAACTGAATCAAGTCATATGTCTTGAGTCTTACGTTTTACGTTTAGAGTCACATAGCGACGGATACTATCGGAATCAAAAGTCTACATTATATTTTCCTTTCGATTTATCAAACCGAATCAAAAGTCCATTCGACTTTAGTTTCGTTTACCAAATCGAATCCAAAATCTATTCGACTTTCGTTTCGTATACCAAACCGAATCAAAATTCCTTTCGACTTTCGTTTCGATTAATAAACTGAATCAAAATTATCTTTTAATTTCGTTTCGTTTACCAAACCGAATCAAAAGTCTATTCGAGTTTCGTTTTATTAATCAAACCGCATTAACCCTTTAAGGACCAAATGTACAAAAATTTAACTTTAAGTTTGGAAATTTTTTAAATTAACAAAACGCAATATCAAACAATTGGCAATATATATTTCTTATGTCCCCGGAAGCGCTCTTTCAAATGGTGCATCAGAAAAATCCGTAAATTAAAAAATAAACAAATTACAGACAATATTTAATAAAAAACATGAATTTTCAAGGTTTTTTTTACTTTATAATATTTTTAGACAATGTACCATTTTAAAATATCTTGTCTAGGTACAAATATCGAGTCAAAAATATCTGACCTTTGACAAGGTGACCTAGATTTATAAATAAAATCAAAATGGCGCAACAATACTGTCGATTAAAGTTTAATTTTTAATAACACATATGCATCTAGTTTTAAAAAATTTAAAAACTCATTGAATTCACTCGAAAATTGTTACTCGGGAGTTTTCGGGGTCGCTGATTACGAATCTGGGGTAGGTTTATATAAATTCAAAATGGCGGATCCAATATTTCAGATTTTAAATGTTAAAGAATTTGTATTGTATTTTATTTTTATAATTACTACGTTCTTTAGCTGTCAAATTGATTAAACGTTGAGAAACGCTAAAAAAGAAAATCAGAAAAAAATTTTAAAAATTAAAAAAAGACTCTATTCAACGTTTATCTCTACGCGGTTAGAGTTTGTCATCGTTTAATCAATTTGACGACTAATGAACGTAGTAAATATAAAAATCGAATACGATACAAATTCTTTAACATTTGAAATCCGAAAAATTTGATTCATTTTGAATTTTCTAAAACCTAACCCAGATTCGTAATCAGCGACCACGAAAACCCCCGAGTAACGATTTTCGAGTGAATTCAATGAGTTTTTAAAAATTTTGAAACTAGATGCATATATTTTATTAAAAATTAATCTTTAATCGACAATATTGTAGCGACATTTTGATTTTTTTAAAATTTAGGTCACCATGTCAAAGATAACAAATTTTTGACGCGATATTTATACCTGGACAAAATATTGTAAAATGATACATTGTCCAAAAATATTATAAAATAAAAAATAATTTTCTGAAAAATATTAATCAATTTACGCAGATTTTAATTACAATGCTTTAATAAGTTATAAAAAATTATTTTAAAATGTTATAAATGAAATACATTACAAATTAAGAAAATATAAATTCTTTTTAACGCTTCAACATTTTTCAGCATAAAATAAACATTGAAAACAGATCCTCTTTTAATGTCTATTTTTTAATTTCATTAATGACGTTTATCCGTTATCGTAATATTTTATCAGTTTGTAATTTGCAGAAATTCCGTTCTTCTTCCGTTCCTTTACACTGAACGCCACC
The DNA here is from genome assembly GCF_019393585.1 of Leptopilina boulardi. Taxonomy (NCBI): domain Eukaryota; kingdom Metazoa; phylum Arthropoda; class Insecta; order Hymenoptera; family Figitidae; genus Leptopilina; species Leptopilina boulardi. The sequence goes on from NW_026137966.1 coordinate 1,859,342, forward strand.
GGCGCCACGGAGCTGACATTTGACATTTAAACTATCATAACTCAAACAATTCTGCAAAATAATCCTTTTCCGTGTGTAGATCATTTGTTTCCAATGAAATTTTCAAAAATATCGTAATAATTATAACAAAGAGTGTTTAGATTAAAAGAATAGTAATACAACGTTACTGACCACTTTTTTTGTACATTTCCGGACACGGAGCTGACATTTTCGAAGTAATACTGCAATTTGTTAAAAAATTATAATATCTATTTGTACGTATTTTTTCTTGTAAATTGGTTTTATATACACCTGTGAAATTTATACACACCCAGGACAAAAATTTTTTGTATTGATTGTGTTTTGTATGACACCGCCAAATATTAAAATTACGTGCAAATCACCCATATGTATTTAATGAAAAGTAAAATAAAACAGTTTTTATGGCTCCGTTAGTTTACGCTTTTATTCCTCCCGATCGGTAGGTTAGCATCCTCGAACCAACTCAGCGATCGGGATTTCAGTGAGTATAAAGAATTTTATAATATGCTTCATCATAACTTATAAGAAATATTTTTTACCTTTGTCACATTGGTCTTGTTGAGATTAATAAGATTTGAAAGTAGATATCCTAAACTTCCACCAGATATTAAGAGGATGAACGATTTGAAGAACGCCATCAAGCTTTAAGCTTCCAAATTTCCTTTTTTTTCCCAGGTGAGTTTATCAAAAGTTCTCATTTCCAAAGCTGGATTCAATGTTTCTCCCAAAGTATAATAACCGTCAAGAATTTTTGGATATTTTTTGTTCATATAATACCTAAAATCTATAATGAAAAATATTTTAATAAAGAAATAATTTATCTATAGTATCGTTAAGAATTGACGGTAATATACAAAAACACACATGACTTTAAACTCAGACAATATACATATAAGTTAAACAGTTAAACAAAAACAATTGAAAATAGCTTATTGTATAACCCTGCAAAAAAAACTATATCACAAGACAACAAATGCTCGAGCAAGTTTACGCCCAAAACCATGTTTTATGGTTATTTAGAAATAAGCTTTTCAATAGTTTTTGTTTTAACGGTCTAACTTATATATTAAGTCAGACTTTATGAACTGGCAACATTTAAGAACGCTGAATACATAAAAAATGTTGAAATTTAAAAATTCAAAATGGCGGCTACATGACTGAAATTTCTAAAAATTATCTAATTTAAACAAAACTTGGTATTCAATGTTTTTGAGGTCGCTGAATTCAAATATGATGAATAACAAAATTCAAAATAGCGGATCTAATATGGAGCACTGAACTTTTTAAAAATGCTTGGATTTGAACAGAACTTGGTATTCCAATATTTTTAAGTTAGTTCTGTCAAGTTTCAGGGAATTTTGGGTGCTGTGTGGGTGCCTAGTCCAATAAGGTAGAATGAAGGTTTTAAAAATTTTTCTATTTTTATAAAACTTCATATTCATATACGAATTTAGAGACCCAAAAAATATCTAAACTTTAAGTTTCGGGGTGTCTAACACGGATTGAGAAAAAAATTCCGAATTTTCCCTGACATTTTTTTATTTTTCCTTGACTTTTTAATAACCTTATTTCTGCTTTCTTTGGACAAAAATGTGGTTACTGACATGTTTAACAATAAATTAATTTCTAATGGTATTAACAAATGTGACGCTCCACGAGAGAAGGGACCTATCTCCGAAATAATATTAGGCTTAGTTTTCATGTACGGTGCACGGAAAACTGAGCCTAATGTTATTTCGGGGATAGGGCCCTTCTCTCGTGGAGCGTCACAAATGGTAATGAAAACCATTCAAGTTTTTTTAGGTTAAAAATTTTTTAATTTCACACAAAATTTTAATTTTGGTAGAAATTTACAGAAATTTACCTGATTTTAAATAAAATTTTCTAAAATTTCCCTGACCAACAAAATTCCCTGACTTTTCCCTGACCTTTAGACACCCTGAGTTTTGTTCACATCTAAGTAGGAGAAGGTGGGGTGGTAATGGAAGCTTTTAAATTACAAGTACATAGAGACTTTTAATTTCGTGGAAATAACTCGGAAAACTTGAACAATCTTCCTATATGTCATACGAAGACAAACGGACACATTTCTGACAGATTTGTAGAAACTACAAGGAAAAATCAAGTTTTCGAGTTTTTCTTCTTAAATGGAAAATATTTCATGGAGATCAAAGTAAATGGTTAAAAATGTATTATATTTAATTATGTTTTGTGATTTTAATAGAGAAAAATATGTGCAGATTTAGATACATAAACAAATTTAATTATTACCTCTATTTTTATTCATGTATCTAAATCTGCACATATTTTTCTCTAATAAAATCACAAAACATTATTAAATGATACATTTTTAATCATTTACTTTGATCTCCATGAAATATTTTCCATTTAAGAAGAAAAACTCAAAAACTTGATTTTTCCTTGTAGTTTCTACAAATCTGTCAGAAATGTGTCCGTTTTTCTTCGTATGACATATAAGAAGATTGTTCAAGTTTTCCGAGTTATTTCCACGAAATTCAAAATCTCTGTGTACTTGTAATTTAAAAGCTTCCATTACCACCCCACCTTCTCCTACACTGGAATCTCAGACGATTGTAGCGCGCGAGTCTTATGTGCAATAGATGGAGGTTATCCTTGACGTCAAGGTTACGTCAAAAAGTGTGAACCAAGTTTTGGTAAACAATTGCAATTGTCAGAGATGCAGTAGTTTGAGGTTCCAGTGTATATCACTGGGTTAGTGGAAAAAAAGAACACCTCCTCTACGGTGGTCCTCGAATAGTTTCAAGTATGACTTTCTTCCACCTCTAATTTTCTTTTTTGTGAATGATAAGGGACTGTCTCAGGACCATTTTCCAAGAAAAATTAAAATCGAAGACTGAGCACTTTTTTATTGTGACTTTTCGTATAATTTTTTTAGTGAATCATACGTTTTTACATTCTCATCATAATGAGAAAATATTACATTTACAAGTTTTTGACCTATCTCTAATTCTTATGATTCTCCACGTTTTGAGATTTCTAGATACTAAAAAATAGGTTTTAAAAAATGGCTGTCTGTATGTATTTTGTGCGGACAATTTCGCTAAAAGGGAACGTTCACATATGTCGTCACGCAGTAGGGGGTAGGGAGGGGGTCTTGGTCAAACGTGACATGGCGTACGGGGGGGGTTCAGTTCCTTCGTGATGTCACTAAGTATGTTTACTACTTTTATAGTAGAATTTTGAATTTGATACCTTTTCCCGCGAATCGAATATCAAGGCATCATAATAAAGAGAAGCCAAAGATACATATAGAAAATTATATACTTTTAATCATGTTTTTATTATTATATTTTAATAATTTAAAGCGTTGTTTAAAGAAAAAAATTATAAACTTACTGTAAAGTTTAATAATTTAAGACATTGTTTTAAAAAAATATAGACTGATGTATAGTTTAAAAGCTGCAATAATCAGCTGCTAGTTTTAAAAAATTGCTGAGAAAAGATTAAAAATGAACTGCTTTGATTATTAATAATTAAAAATCAAGTATTACTTTTAATAATGAAATTAATTTTCATTGTTGGAAAAATGAGTTATTAAACTTTAAGTTTAATAACTCTGTTTAAGCAAAAAATATTATTATATTATTAAAGTATATAATTGCAAAAAAAAATAAATTATTTTTATCAGAAACCTTTTTTATTACATTTAAGTAATCTTAACATTTATTATTTCTTTAAAAACAATTTTAATACCTTAGAAAATTTTTAAGATTTAAAAAAAACAAAAAAAAAGGGGGGGGTGTTTAAAGAACGTGACGTCCATTATCAAGGGGGTCTTGTCAAATCGTGACAAAGGGGGGGTAGGGGTCAAAAAAGCTGAAAATTAGCGTGACGTCATATGTGAACGTTCCCAAAACAAAAAAATTATTCAAATTTTCAATTTTTAAAAATTTCTAAAATTTTTATTTAAAAAAATAAATTTTTAATTGTTTTAAAAAAATATGAATAAAAATACATGAATACTTTTTGTCTTTAACAATTTCATATTGGGATTAGAATAAAAATGTTATACATTGGTTATACATTTAAAAATTCAAAATTTACTCCATTTTCAAATTAAAAATGTTTTTGACTTTTCTTTAATAAAGGACCCTTTTTTTACCCTCAAAATAAAGCTTAAGATATATATATAGTATGAAGATATCGATCACTCTGAGTCAGGTAATAAAAGAAAACACAATTTTAACGTTTTCAACGGCTCAGCCGTCCTCTTCAGAAAACTAAAAATTTTTTATTACAAAAAAAATTAAAAATAAATATTTTCACAATTATTGTAGAAGATTATTAAGAACAATAAAATAAAAAAAAAATTATAAAAAAATTATAAAAAAAACCTTTACCATTGAAAATTAAATAAATAAAATTAACATAATTATAAGGAAACTTTTAAAATTGTTAAATTTTAAAATTCCTGTCAGCACGACGTATAATTTGACACTGATCGAACATTCAATAAATACAATCAATACCAAAAAAAAGTAAAATGTCGTTTTTTTGTTTTCGAGATATTAATTAATTTATCAATGTTAATAAAAAATTAAAAATTTCACAAACAAATTCTATCAGTTACATTCCAGATTGTAAGGAGTAACATCTTAATTGTAGTGGGTAACGTAACCATATTTTTTCTAACATCTTTGACGGTACAGAGTAGCATATTGGTGGTACCGGAAACAGGGTGTCTAACAAGGATTGAGAAAAAAATTCCCTGACATTTTTTTATTTTTCCCTGACTTTTTAATAACTTTATTTCTGCTTTTTTTGGACAAAAATATGGTTATTGACATATTTAACAATAAATTAATTTCTAATGGTAGTAACAAATGGTAATAAAAACCATTCAAGTTTTTTTAGATTAAAAAAATTTTTAAATTCACAAAAAATTTTAATTTTTGTAGAAATTTACAGAAATTTCCCTGACTTTGAATGAAATTTTTTGAAAATCCCTGACTTTTCCCTGACCGTTAGACACCCTGCGGATAACATCTACTTTTAACTATCTTAAGAACATAAGATCTTACCATCTATTTCTCTCCGTGTAGCAACAACGCCGTGCGTAGATTGCACGTAATATCTCCTACTATGATTGCAGAAGTTCTATGCTTTTTCGGTATTAGACTCTTGCAATTGACGATTAGGCCACGCCTACCTACTCGCCAGTAGACCTTTTCATGCTGATTATTCTGTCCTCTTCCAACTTATGCGTCATTATATGCGATAGATAAGGACAGAACGATCAGCATAAAATGGACTGTTGCAAGAGTGTAATACCGAAAAAGCATAGAACTTCTGCAACCGTAGTACACGGAAAAAATAAGTTCGTCAATCATTAACAGAATAGTCTGTCACTTTGAGACGGCGTCCATATTTGCCCTAGGGTAAAAATGAACAGCTGGTCCATGTGTTATTTTTACCCTAGAGTAAAAATGGACGCCATTTTCAAACGGTGGAACAAATGAAAGTCTTTTTCACCCGGTAGGGTTGTGAGTCGTGAAACGTTTCATTGAAAGATTGAAACTTTCATTTGAAAGTTTCAATCTTTCATGGACGAAAATTTCATTTGTTTCATGAAACATTGGAGAACCAATAGTGAGCCTTCATGTGCACATGCGCAATAACGTAATAAATATTTCAGGTTAGGTCAAAAAATAAACTTGTGAAAAGTTAATTATAATAATAAAATGTTTTACATTTTATTATATTATATCATAATTTTGCCTATGTTTCGAACTGAAATCAGTTCATCTTCAGGGCTAAAAATTTAAACAAAATATCACATTAAATAAATTTTCAATTAAAACAATTTAAATATAATAAATATCTGTTTTAATTTTCGAGTAATCGTTGGTATGCTATTTTTATGTATTATAATTATCGAGAGATATTTATTATATTTATTTAAACTGTTTTGATTGAAAAATTATTTAATGTCGTATTCTGTATGAAATGTTTATAGCTATGAAAATGAACAGATTCCAGTTCGAAACGGAGACAAAATTCTAATATAGTAATAAATCAAATATGACCAAAAAATCCGTATCACGTCAGGAATTTGAGTAAGATATGGGTAAATTCTTCAAAAACCGTATTTTTGAGGGTTTTGAGTATTTTTGTTTTTCTCCTTAATCCGACGTGCTGGAGACTTTTATATAAGCTTAAATTAAAGCTTAAACCTTACACTTTAAGACCCATATAAGCAAGATAAAAAAATTTGAAATTTTGAAAAAAATGGGGGTAAGGACCCCAAAAACCGTGCTATTAAGGTAAGAGTTTTCAGTATTTTTTTCTCCTTCATCTTACGTGCTAGAGAATTCTATATAGGCTTCAATTAAACATTAAATCGTACATTGTAAATGAACCAAAAGTTCTGAACGTTCAAATGAACAAAATATTTTTTTTCAATCTATAAATTATAAAAAATTATGATGTAAATGTAAAATAAAACAGTAAATTAAACAAATATTAAAGTCATAACTTCTTTTTAGATGTTTAAAACAAAATAAAATAATAAAATTCGTCATTAAAGAAGTTGCAAAAAAATTTTTGATCATTTGAACGTTCAAAACTTTTGGCTCATCATTGTAAGACAGTCATGTAAAGTTGGCACCAAAATCTCAAAAAATGAAAAATCCACAATGAGTTCTGGGTAGATTATCAACAATTCTAGAGTTCAATAAGTTTTAATTCAATAGTTCCGGAGATTTAGACCAGAAAATATGATATTAAAAAAATTAGGTGCTAACTTCACCCAGCACTATAATTTAGTAATATTATTTATATATTATATATATATTTTATTACTTGACTTATAAGATATTGCTGACTAGTGCTTGAACGAAGTGTTTTAAAAAATATTGAAATTGGAAATTTTGGCAAATCCCATATAAAAAAGGATATCCAAATTTCCATCCCGTGGGTAACCCGTTCTGTATATCCTAGGGATATCTTACACTGGATTTCCCGCAGTATCTGAGACGGGATATCTCATATTGGATATTTCATATAGACCATCCAAAATTAAATTGAGCTTTTTAAATTTTTTAAAATTGAAATAATAAAATTATGAAATGCACAATTATTTATTTATTTATTTGAAATTATAATCATAATACTTTTTTATTAAATTCTCTATCCATCAAATATATAAATATAAGTAAATATAATTTACCCCAATTTTTTTTTAAATTTTTATCTGGCGCTTATGGGTCTTACAAAGTCATGTGAAGTTGGCACCAAAATCTCAAAAAATGAAAAATCCACAATGAGTTCTGGGTAGATTATCAATAGTTCTAGAGTTCTATAAGTTTTAATTCAATAGTTCCGTAAATTTTGACCAGAAAACATGATATTAAAAAAATAAGGTGCTAACTTCACCCAGCACTATAATTTTCGCAAAAAAGAGTGCTGACATATTATTCCGATAGAAAATACAGAGTTATAGAGTTCTCTTATAAAACAAAAAATAGTTCCGCAAAATTTAAAAAATTTAAAGTTTTAGTTGATTTGACCGTAGTTTTGGCATCTTTATCAATAGATCAACAAATTATTCTTATGAAATTCTACTCTAAACTCAAAATAAAAAAAAGTGTTGAAATTTAAAATTTAAAAAAAAATTGTTTTCAAAAATTTGAGTTTTTATGAGTTTTGATAAGAGTTCTGCCATCTTCATCAAGAGTTGTACAAATTATTCTTATGAAATTCTACTCTAAACTCAAAATAAAAAAAGTGCTGAATATTAAAATTTTCAAAAATTTGAGTTTTATGAGTTCTAATAACAGTTCTGGCATCTTCATCAAGAGTTGTACAAATTATTCTTATATTTTACTCTAAATTTAAAATAAAAAAAAGTACAGAACTTTAAAATTTTCGAAATTTTTTTTTCAATTTGAGTTTTTATGAATTCTGATTAGAGTTCTGGCATCTTCATTAAAAGAAATTTTACTCTTAATTAAAAAAAAATGAACTTTAAAATTTTCAAAAAAATTTGAGTTCTCATGAGTTCTGATTAGAGTTTTGGCATCTTCATCAAGAGTTCTACAACTTATCCTTATGAAATTTTACTCTAAATTCAAAATCAAAAAGAGTGCTAAACTATAAAATTTTCGAAAATTTGAGTTTTCAGGAGTTCTGAGAAGAGTTCTGGCATCTTTATCAAGAGATCTACAACTTATTCTTATAACAGTTTACTCCAAATTCAAAATCAAAAAAAAAGCTGAACTTTGAAATTTCTGAAAATTTTTTTCAAAAATTTGAGTTTACATGAGTTTTGATTAGAGTTCTGGCATCTGCATCAAGAGTTCTACAAATTATCCTTATGAAATTCTAATCTCAATTCAAAATCAAAAAAAGTGCATTTACTATTTTCAGAATCTACATTTAACCCCTTCACTTTCAAAAAAATCAAAATTTTTTAGAGTTCTGAATAGTACTAACAGAGTTTTAGATTTCTCCTTTTTATCTAAAATAGTTCTGTACGAAAATTTTTTTTATTTAAAAAAATATTTAAATTACGTGTTCTTTAAGTTCTGATGGGTGTTCTGTTTACCCCCCACTAAGTTCTACAAAAAACACACCTACATTTTTTTTCTAAACTTAAAATTAAAAAATGGGAAAAGAACTAGGCGCAATTGCGCCTACATCTAGGGTTTCGTGGCGCTTTAAATTTTAATGTCAACTACTGGGACATGTCAACTATAGGGACATGTCTACTATATGGACATGTCAACTATTGGGACATGTCAATTACTGAGACAGATGAACTACTGGGACATGTTAATTATAGGGGCATGTTCACTAATGGGACATGTAATGTCCATTCGGGAAAATGTCCATTCAGTAAATGGAGGTTAGGGATCTGTGGGGCCCCAAAATTTGAATTTGGGAGCTATGGTGCCCCAAAATTTTAATTTGGGATCTGTGGTGCCCCAAAATTCGAATTTGGAAGCTATGTTTGCCCAAAATTTGAATTTGGGATCTGTGGTGCCACAAAATTCGAATTTGGAAGCTATGTTTGCCCAAAATTCGAATTTGGGATCTGTGGTGCCTCAAAAGTTTAATTTGGGATCTGTGGGGCCCCAAAATTTTAATTTGGGATCTGTGGTGCCCCAAAAGTTTAATTTGGGATCTGTGGGCCCCCAAAATTTTAATTTGGGATCTGTGGTGCCCCAAAATTCGAATTTGGAAGCTATGTTTGCCCAAAATTCGAATTTGGGATCTGTGGTGCCTCAAAAGTTTAATTTGGGATCTGTGGGGCCCCAAAATTTTAATTTGGGATCTGTGGTGCTCCAAAAGTTTAATTTGGGATCTGTGGGCCCCCAAAATTTTAATTTGGGATCTGTGGTGCCCCAAAATTCGAATTTGGAAGCTATGTTTGCCCAAAATTCGAATTTGGGATCTGTGGTGCCTCAAAAGTTTAATTTGGGATCTGTGGGGCCCCAAAATTTTAATTTGGGATCTGTGGTGCCCCAAAAGTTTAATTTGGGATCTGTGGGCCCCCAAAATTTTAATTTGGGATTTGTGGTGCCCCAAAATTTTAATTTGGCATCTGTGCCCTAAAATTTGATTTGGGAGCTGTGGTGCCCCAAAATATACTACGGACAGACGGACGCCAAAGTGAAACTATAAGGCTTTCGGCCATGGGCCACGAAACCCTAAAAAACTACGTGACTTTGAAATTTAAAAAAAATTCAAATAATTCAAAATTGAATTGCAAGAGTTTTGATTAGAGTACTGTTTGCCCCTCATTAAGTTCTACAAAAAACAGTAATAAAATTTTTTTCCATTTAAATTTCTTATCAAAGAAACTACAGGACTTTCAATTGACAACAATTAAAATATTTCGAAATTCAGTTCTAAGTATTCTGATAGTAGTTCTGTTTTCTCCCACTAAATTCTACAAAAAACCCTTAAGGGGTCTACCCACTTTAGACGCGATAAAATGAAGTTTGTTTTCTAGAATTTTTCTGATTGGTTTATATTATAAATATTGACATATAAGTTGTTAGACTAAAGAAAAACACTCCCGAAATACATGAAAAAATTTTTGTTATTTGTTTTTGTAAATTTTATATGCATGAAAATGGTAGTTGAAAAAAAATCCCACAACAATTTTTTTTCCGCGCTGTTGATGAAATCTCAGAAACGGCTCCACCGATCCTTACCAAATTTTTACCACTTATTCTTTGGGACCATAGCTCTTGCGCATATCAAGGGATTTTAAAAATTTTGATTCTAAATATTTTTTTTGGGCCCAAAACGGTCATAAACAACGTTTTTTTACATTTTTTTCGAAAAATGTCCGCCATTTTGCCAATTTTGCATAAAAAAAATCGTATGATATGCGCAATAGCTATCAACGTGCTGAATCTAATACCGTTTGAATTTTTTGTTTCAGACCATCCGTGTCAAAAATTTCATCAACAGCGCGCACCACACTTTTTTTAAACATATTTTTCAACATGTATTTTTAAATAAAAAAATTAATTGAAAAAAATCAAAAATATTTTTTTTTTTTTGCATTTCGAGAGTGTATTTATTATGTGCAATACCTCGCATATCAATATTTGTAATATAAAACTAAAAAAATATATGAAAATAGGCTATTTTTAGCCTGTCTAAAGTCCAAAGTCTTAGAAATCAAAATGTGTTAAATTGAACTCGCAACATAACTCTTGGAACTCAATTTTGAAAAAATTTTTTTTTTTTTTTAAATTTTAAGATCATGTAGTTTTTGTAATTTTAAGTTTAGAAAAAAATTTTAGGAGTGTTTTTTGTAGAACATAGTGGGGAGGGGGGTAAAAAGATTTCCCATCAGAACATGTGCAACTCGTAATATAAAAATTTATGAAAGTAAAAAAATTTTCGACTGTATATTTGCAGTTCTATTTTTAAAAACATAGGGAACTCTACAACTCTGTTAGAACTACTCAGAACTCAAAAAAAGGTTAATTTTGAAAAAAAATTTGTTTAGAATATCAAAGTTCACCCATTTTTTTTAATTTTAAATTTTGAGTAAAATGTTCTAAGGATAAATCGTAGAACTCTTTACGAAGTTGCTAAACCTCTTATCAGAACTCATAAAAACTCAAATTTTTGAAAAAAAATTTTCGGAAATTTCAAAGTTCAGCACTTTTTTTTATTTTGAATTTAGAGTAAAATTTGATAAGGATAAGTTGTAGAACTCTTGATGAAGATGCCAGAACTCTAATTAGAACTCATGAGAACTCAAATTTTTTCGAAAATTTCAAAGTTCAGCACTTGTTTTGATTTTGAGTTAAGGGTATGTGGGCGAAGGAGGTTTTTTTGTGGTTTGAATCTTTCTCTGAAATAAAAAATGATTTTGGGTTGAAATTCGGGAGAAATGATTTACTTTGGTACAAGGAATCTCGCTGTTCTACTTATTTACTACAACTTAACGCAAAAATAATAAAAATAAAGCAATAAATAGTAAAATAATGTGTTTTATCATAGTTCATTCAGCGGCCACTCGCTTAAATTGGCGCTGTTTACTGGAGCACTGACACACTCAAGCAACGACTCTGTATGCGCCGCCATCTTTTTTTCATTTTCGTTTAAAAATCCCACTTTTTAAACTTCATTTTTTTAATAATTTAACGCAAAATTATGTATTTTTCGGAGAACAGCGAGATTCATTGTAAGTACCAAAATCTATCATCCCTCAAAATTTTAGACAAAAATCTTTTCTCGTTTTAGAGAAGGATGTATACTAACAAAATACGTTTTTCCATACTAGGTCACGTGGGAGGTTCCCACATACCCTTAAGAGTAGAATTTCATAAGAATAATTTGTTGAACTATTGATAAAGGTGCCAGAACTTTGGTCAAATTGACTAAAACTTTAAATTTTTCAAAATTTTTAAATTTTGCGGAACTTTTTTTTGTTTTATAAGAGAACTCTAGAACTCTGTATTTTCTATCGGAATAATATGTCAGAACTCTTCTTTGCGAAATTTATAGTGCTGGGTGAAGTTAGCACCTTATTTTTTTAATATCATGTTTTCTGGTCTAAATCTACGGAACTATTGAATTAAAACTTATAGAACTCTAGAACTATTGATAATTTACCCAGAACTCATTGTGGATTTTTCATTTTTTGAGATTTTGGTGTCAATTATATAAATTATTATATAAATTATGTAAATTATATTTACTTATATTTATATATTTGATAGATAGAGAATTTAATAAAAAAGTATTATGATTATAATTTCAAATAAATAAATAAATAATTGTGCATTTCATAATTTTATTATTTCAATTTTAAAAAATTTAAAAAGCTCAATTTAATTTTGGATGGTCTATATGAAATATCCAATGTGAGATATCCCGTCTCAGATACTGCAGGAAATCCAGTGTAAGATATCCCTAGGATATACAGAACGGGTTACCCACGGGGTGGAAGTTTGGATATCCTTTTTTTATATGGGATTTGCCAAAATTTCAAATTTCAATATTTTTTAAAACCCTTCGTTCAATCACTAGTCAGCAATATCTTATAAGTCAAGTAATAAAATATTTTAAAAATGTAATTTCCTTTATTTGATTTATTTTGTGTAATATATTTTGGGAAAAAACATTTTTAATAACATTAAGTAAATTGCGAATGAAAAGCGTAAGTTTCAAAAAGAAAAACGTTTGCTTCACACAAAAATTATACAAAGAATTATACAAAAAAAAAAGTAAAAATGGAATTCATAGTTAAAGCTGTTCGAGGACCACCGTGCATAGTTAAATCAAACAAACGTATCATTTTTTTCCACTAACCCAGCGATATGTACAGGAGACATCATTTAGTCACAGTGTAAAAAAACCTGAAAATTTGAGAGAAATAACCACGTCATAAAATAAATAAATTAGATAGATAGATTAAAAAAGTAATTAAATTAATAAATACAATAATAAATTTAAAAAATTATTAAAATTAAGAAACGCGATCTGAAATAATAAGCGTTGCGATATTGTTAAATGTTAAAAAATATTTTTACCAAGATACCTTGGTTACAGTAAAGAATTTGGTAGATTTTAAAACAAAGGATAATGTCAGCCTTCGAAAAAATCTAATATTAATATGTATTTTATAATTATTTGATTTGAAACGAGACATGTTATATGAGATCCTGATCAATTGTCCGAATGTATGTTTGTATGTATGTGTGGACCCCTTTTTTGTGAACACAATAACTTAAACAGATTTTAATGGATTTGGGTAAAATTTGGTAGGCTTATTTATCACATTAATATCTCAAAATGGACGAAAGGATATTAAAAAATAACCAAAAAAAATTGTTATCGTCTTTTTTCCAAAAATTTTTTTAATCGAAAAAATTTTTAAATAGCAAAATTTAAGGTGATATATAATAAAATCCTATTTATTACGTCAAGACGAATCGATTGGTATATATAAAGTATAGATTTGATTTAAATTTAAAGAATTAGGTAATGAAAGTTAAAAAATCAAAAATTCACATTTTAGCTGGAAAATTTTGTATACTCAAATGTTTATATTATTTATGTATGTTTATTTCAATGTTAATGTTTTCTCCACGAGGAAGCAAAATGTTCATGTAATGAACATCTGAATTTACAACTTGTTATTTTGTCTGACCGAATAAAATCCCTTTTTATTTGGCCAGCCTTAATTATTTAGTCCTGTTAATAATATTATTACACTTAACAAATAGTTAAATCACCATCTTATTCTGCCTGTGTATTGGCCGAATAAATAAACGTTATTTCTGCAGTTTTTACTCGTGCTCGTGACGTACAATCGCTAAATAATTAAAACAGCTTATTCTGACAGCGAACTAAGCGAACAGATGCAGCATTAATGTAATTTAAACCTTCGATTATACTGAGTGAACATGTAGGTCTTTCTTATTTACCGTTATTATCCGAAAAAACACCCAAGATTCATAACTTGTTAAAGAAATTAATCCAATTTGGAAAGTGAATTGTCTGCCTGGATTGCCAGGAAATAACCTAAAAATTAAGATTAAACAAAAGACTTGCCTATTGTTACTCACCTTGTGAGACATTCAGGCGATGCCAGAGCGCGTATGATCCGATAAAACTTACAACTTCAAAGACTAAAAAAGCTTTCAGGAAAATGCCACTAAACTGATTCTTTGATTTCTTAATTAACATACTAGGAGCAAAGATTTCCTAAAATGGAAATCATCAATACCGGGAGAAACCAGCGACGAAATAACAAAACTTGAGTATAATATAGCTACTGACCGACATTAAACATACTACACAAATTATAAGGGCCAACGCACAATAGTTTCGGGAAAGTCATTTGTGAAGGCCTGAGCAGCATAGAAACGTAACCGGAATCGTAATCGCAAACGCAACCGGAAGAATGAGTTAGAGAACGATAGACATATTGTTTGTCCTTCTCTAACTCATTCTTCCGGTTGCGTTTGCGATTACGATTCCGGTTACGTTTCTATTCTGCGTTGGCCTTGAACGAGTGAATGGATATGTTCTTGTGACGTCTGGGCCGTTTCTACGGAAGCTTCTACGCGCCACCGCCACCTCGTAATGGAGCGTCTCCAATAGGAACCTAAGGTTGAGTCCAGAATAGTACGGAAGCCTGTATGGCTCACGAGCGTTTCGGACGCAAGTGGCGGTGTTTCGTACCACAAGTGGCACGAAATCCGTCCAACTTGTGGCAAGTTCGTTAATTCGTGCCACTTGTTGGACAGACTCCGTGCCACTTGTGGAAAGTGGATTTTTTGAAGGGTCATTCACAAATATGACAATTCCGTTGGATCCTGTTGCTATCTGTCAGTGCTTTTCATTTCAATTTCATGTGAAGGCCAACGCACAATAGGTTCGCGAACGAGATGCATGAGATAGAAAAGGATACGAATATATCTCTGTCTTTTTCTAACTCATGTTTCACGTTCGCGAACGTCTTTCGCAAAGCTATTCTGCTTAGGCCTTAAAGAAGAAGAAATGAATTTTATAAGATATTAGCATATTAGTAAATGTCATCGAACAAACTTTTTATAGTTCACACATAAATACTCCTTCCAAACGTAAATATACATATTAATAAACTAAGGATTCCACTAAGGGTACGGTCACACGACTTTTGGAAAAACCATTCTTGTCTTTCTCTCTCCTATTACAGACGCATAAGTTTGTCTCACTCTGCATTTTCCGTCTTTGGGAAATGTAAGAAAATGCAGAGTGAGACAATCTTATGCCTCTGTCTTAGGAGAGAGAAAGACAAGAATGGTTTTTCCAAAAGTCGTATGACCGTACCTTAAGAATTAAGCGGAAGTTTTTTCTTAGTTTTTTTAATTTTTCTTAGTTTAGTATAAAAATAAGATTTTTTGGTTATGTTGTCATTTTTTAATTTAAAATATATGAAGAGGATTTTATTTTTTAAAATCAAAAGTATATTTTTATGAATATTTAAGATTAATCAAGATGTCAATATCATTTGTTTACACTGAAATGTAATCTTTTACATGTATTTTCAATTAAAAAATAACAAATTCATTTTTATTCAAAGTAAGAAAAATTAAAAAAACTAAGAAAAAACTTCCGCTTAATTCTTAGTGGAATCCTTAGTTTATTAATATGTATATTTACGTTTGGAAGGAGTATTTATGTGTGAACTATAAAAAGTTTGTTCGATGACATTTACTAATATGCTAATATTACTAATATCTTATAAAATTCATTTCTTCTTCTTCACATGAAATTGAAATGAAAAGGACTGACGAAATAGATAGCAACAGGATTCAACGGAATTGTCATATTTGTGAATGACCCTTCAAAAAATCCACTTTCCACAAGTGGCATGGAGTCTGTCCAACAAGTGGCACGAACTATCGAACTTGCCACAAGTTAGACGGACTTCAAGCCACTTGTGGTACGAAATACCGCCACTTGCGTCCGAGACGCTCTCTTCAATTAATAGGTTAGAAAGAGTAGAAAAAACAAAATGGAGGGAGAGAATGGGTCAAAGTTACTAGATTGTTACTAGACCACCGTTCCCAATTGGAGAAAGGCACTAATCAATTTCTGCTTTTTTATTTTTAAGGCCTGAGCAGAATAGAAACGTAATCGCAATCGTAAACGGAAGAATGAGTTAGAGAAAGATAGTCATATATTGTTGTTCTTCTCTTACTAATTCTTCCGTTTGCGATGACGATTCCGGTTACGTTTCTATTGTGCTTAGGCCTTTATGGCTGGGTAGTGAAGTTACGCGAAATATTCACGTATAAAGGTCTGAGCTACGGAAGCTTCTACGCGCCACCACAAAACCAAGTTTATGCTCGATTCATTTTAGCCTCGAAAACTAAAGAACCGTTTGTGATTTTGCTGTTTCCATGTTTTTGACGTGAAAAACCGCGAGGTGGTTCAAATGTTCGCTCGTTCGCACGTTCGCAGATTCGAAAATTTGTCCAAAATCGTGTAACATTGTCTTTTTAGTTATATTTATAGATAAAAGTAAATACCTTGATATTTCAATTCTTAAATTTTATGTAAGATTTTATGATGTCCGCAATTAAATAAAGTTTTTGCTTTTATTTTGAGTAGAAAATATCGTTATTTTGAGGTGGATTGGGGTTTTTCTTTGTTATCTATGTAATAATAAATATAAATAAATAATCGATTTATTTTAATATAAGATTATGTAGTATGTATGCACGTGAGATTTTACATAATAATTGTCCTTCCTTTTCACATGTTTATCTTATATTATTTACAATAATATATAATGCTTATAGAGAGAAGCAATTATTTAATAGGATGTTAATAATCCTGTGTAATTTCGTGCGGACTTTTTTTATTTCTATGTAAAGTCATCCCGCCAAGAAATTGCTTTTTGACAGCTTTAGAATTTGATAAGAATGATAAACAACGCTTCCAAATAAACAAAGTTTTATGAAGAGGGATCAGTCCAAATTATTTTGAAACATGTTTTTTAATACTTAATATAATATTGAATGTAACTAACAAATTTTTGATTTTCAACAATCACTGACACATAAATTTATGTATAAATTTTTTACAAAAATGAATGTCTGTCTGAATTGCTAAAGTCTTTTTTATGAATTTCAGCCAATTTATAAAATTTTTTTATTATATATAGTACATGATATATTTCGTTATGTAAATAAAAAAAGACGCATGTACATCTTACTTGAAACTGAGATTCTTTTAAATTTATAAAATTTACGAATAATGCGAGATTTCATTACATATAAAAGAAAAAGAAAATTGTAACTCTTAAGAGAAGTTACTTAACAAAAGAATTAGAATTATTATGACATATAATTACATGTGAATACTTTTTTAGACATTTTATTTCTAAATTAATAGAATAAATAACTATCAATTCAAAAAAAAATTATTTTATATGATATGACCAATCCACCTCAAAATAACGATATTTTCTACTCTAGAATTTATTCTCACATAAATTTAGCAATTGAGGAAACTATAAAAAGTTAACTTAATTGTAAAATAATATCTTCACGCTTTAAGTATTTTCAAGTCTTATTCTCAAATCAAAGAATATAAACAGTTCTAAGAAAAGTCATAAATTAAGTAAAATAGCAAAAGGAAATATGATTCTAACTTTCCTTTAATCCCAACCATGAAATAAAAACCCTTAAAGATCATAAAAAAAATCCACTTGAAAAAGTTGTGGTCCTTTCTCTACAGGACACCAAACACATGTTGACCAGACACACATGTAGACTCGCTAAATCGAGAAAAGTCACGTATTGATCAAACAAAGGATAAAATATTTGTAAAGAAATATTTCATATCAACTAGATTTTTACATTAAAAATATAAATTAAAAATCATCATCTTCTCTATAAAACATTATTAAATATATAATCGTGGTGTGTGTGTTATTTACACAATAACAAGATAATAATTAATTATTACATTAATACGTATGAGTATGTTATATTGTTAATTATAATATTTATAATATAATAAATATTATGTATAAGATATACCTTGAAATATATAATTAGTAAAGTGTATATAGTAAATAAGATACGTAGTGTTGTGCAGTGCAGTGTTGCTGGAAACAGCATAGAATAAGAAAATATAAAGAGCATGCGCAAAGAAGCCACATGGACTCACAGCTGAGCGCTTCTCCACTACTTGTACTTTATGCTTTACGTCAGATCTTATCTTGCCTTCGACTTGTCGAGTTCGCTCCAAGTCAACTTTGTATTTGTCTCTTTCTATATTTAATAAAAGCTTGGGTTTTAATCTAGAAGTCGGAACAATTAATAATTGGTTAATTCGTTATCTAATTATTATTGTTCGTCTTCAAGAGGATTTTCCCTCCGTTTTAACGGAAATTAATTGTGTAATTATTTAAACTTTCCCGGTTCATTTTAATGATTAACACTAAGGCTGAATCCACAAAATAACCAAGTGAAATTGCGCTTGCGCAATTAAATATACAACTTGGCTCGTAACAGCTCTGTCACTTGTGACGTCAGAGTCGATTCTAGGTGTGACGTCAGAGGCCTGGAGGGACAACAAGCAGACGACACAATGTTATTCTTATGGGGAAGAAAATTAGTTTCCACTTTCATCAGTTTTATTCATACTTTAAACATGGAAAACGCTTGTTGACATATAATAAAATTAAAATGTGTGTTGATAATTAATTTTGTTATGTATTTGATTCAATTGCATTGATAGATTCTCTTAATTCGTGATAATATATAAATTTTAAAGTTATGGGTGTTTGTTTACTAACTTGAAATCTTTTACTGCTGCAGTAATTCTCACTTCAAATATATAATTTATATCTTTTTTAATAACGCATACTGGATATTGTTTAATAATGTTGTTAAAACGTAAAATGTGATTAGTAAAGAAACACCCCTAACCTCAAAATTTATATTTTATCACGAATTAAGAGAATCTATTAA
Organism: Leptopilina boulardi; assembly: GCF_019393585.1. Taxonomy (NCBI): domain Eukaryota; kingdom Metazoa; phylum Arthropoda; class Insecta; order Hymenoptera; family Figitidae; genus Leptopilina; species Leptopilina boulardi. The sequence goes on from NW_026137966.1 coordinate 1,878,355, forward strand.
TGCAATTGAATCAAATATATATAACAAAATTAATTATCAATACACATTTTAATTTTATTATATGTCAACAAGCGTTTTCCATGTTTAAAATATGAAAAAAATTGATGAAAGTGGAAACAAATTTTCTTCCCCATAAGAATAATATTGTGTCGTCTGTTTGTTATCCCTCCAAGCCGCTGACGTCACACCTAGAGTCGACTCTGACGTCACAAGTGACAGAGCCTAAAGGTGCTTTTATACCTCAAATTTCGATCAGATGAACATTATTTCTGGACCGTGAAAATGCGTGAAAAGTTATTTTCACGGAGGGTATTTTTGAATTGTTTCAAAAAAAAAATTTTTTTTTTAAGAAATATAATATTAAATAAGTGTTTTAATATGTAAGAACACTTTAAAATAGTGATAGAAAGATGATTTGATTGAAAAATTTAGCAAATTTCGCTTTAAAACGTTTTCTGATACAAGAAAGTGTAAAATGACGATGTTTGTGAAATGGTTTGTACAGTGCTTCTTCCTTGTGAGTGTCTCTCAGAGTTTTGTTTATGTTATGTCGGTTCTTTTTAACTTGTAATAAATAATGAGTACTGAAAATAAATCGGTAAGTTGAAGTGTTTATTGAATAATTTTAAATTCAACTACTTTGATTGGAAAATTAATTATAATTACTTATGAAAATCATAAGTAATTGAGGAGCCGGATCGTAGAACCGATTCTTCGCTCGAACTCACGCAGAAGTATTGTCCGCCCCTACATATTTTATCTATTTGAAACTTTTTCCTAAAATGTAATTTATTAGTACTAAAAAAAGAAAACTGAAAAATTTTTTTTTCGAAAATAAATTACTTTTTAATAAATATATCGTCCTTTTTCGGTCAAATATTGACGAAATTTTGTGAAATTTTGTAAGCATACACAATATACACAACAGAAGCCTACAAGCTATAAAAAATAAGAAAAATCACATTATTTATTTATTAAAAAATTTTAAAAGACGTCATTTACAAATAGAGGAATTTCACTTTTCTACACAAAAAAGTATGCGATGAATTTTCAAATTATGAAAACTTCTCGCGAGAAAGTTTTTCCTTTACTAATCAGGAAGTTTTTCCCACAATTTCAAACTGATTCGAATATAAATAAAGAAAATACGAGGAAAATAGCAAAACCGTACTTTCGTTCGCAACGAGAATGTAAAAAGGCAGCCATGTTTGTCGTCGCAACGTCACGCGCGCGCACACACACACACATATATGTAAACAACTTGAGGGAGCCTTAGTTGCTGCTGTGTGTGTGTATGCGCGCGTGTCATTGCGACGACAAACATGGCTGCCTTTTTACATTCTCGTTGCGAACGAAAGTACGGTTTCGCTATTTTCCTCGTATTTTCTTTATTTATATTCGAATCAGTTTGAAATTGTGGGAAAAACTTCCTGATTAGTAAAGGAAAAACTTTCTCGCGAGAAGTTTTCATAATTTGAAAATTCATCGCATACTTTTTTGTGTAGAAAAGTGAAATTCCTCTATTTGTAAATGACGTCTATTAAAATTTTTTAATAAATAAATAATGTGATTTTTCTTATTTTTTATAGCTTGTAGGCTTCTGTTGTGTATATTGTGTATAGGGTTGTGAGTCGTGAAACGTTTCATTGAAAGATTGAAACTTTCATTTGAAAGTTTCAATCTTTCATGGACGAAAATTTCATTTGTTTCATGAAACATAAGGTTATTCAAGTTGGGTGGGGGAAAGCCAAAATGGATGCTTGCTGGTGCACAAACATCCGGCCTATCAGCCAATCAGCATTCACTCCCATGTGAAATTCACGGTACTTTCACATGGGAATGAATGCCGATTGGCTGATAGACCGGATGTTTGTGCACCAGCAAGCATTCATCTTGGTTTTCCCCCACCCAACTTGGATAACCTTATTGGAGAACCAATAGTGAGCCTTCATGTGCACATGCGCAATAACGTAATAAATATTTCAGGTTAGGTCAAAAAATAAACTTGTGAAAAGTTAATTATAATAATAAAATGTTTTACATTTTATTATATTATATCATAATTTTGCCTATGTTTCGAACTGAAATCAGTTCATCTTCAGGGCTAAAAATTTAAACAAAATATCACATTAAATAAATTTTCAATTAAAACAATTTAAATATAATAAATATCTGTTTTAATTTTCGAGTAATCGTTGGTATGCTATTTTTATGTATTATAATTATCGAGAGATATTTATTATATTTATTTAAACTGTTTTGATTGAAAAATTATTTAATGTCGTATTCTGTATGAAATGTTTATAGCTATGAAAATGAACAGATTCCAGTTCGAAACGGAGACAAAATTCTAATATAGTAATAAATCAAATATGACCAAAAAATCCGTTTTAAAACATTATTATTTCCAGTCGTTAAATTAATTAATATTATTATTAATAAGGATTTATTATATAAAATTTAAATATTCCCGCCTCTTTCTTTGAAACTTTGAAACGTTTCATGAAGCATTGAAACTTTCATGAAACTTTCATTCAACGAAAATTTCATGAAACTTTACAACCCTAATTGTGTATGCTTACAAAATTTCACAAAATTTCGTCAATATTTGACCGAAAAAGGACGATATATTTATTAAAAAGTAATTTATTTTCGAAAAAAAAATTTTTCAGTTTTCATTTTTTAGTACTAATAAATTACATTTTAGAAAAAAGTTTCAAATAGATAAAATATGTATTTTTTTCTTCTGCATAACCTAATATTTTTTAAATATTATATTTATGAGTTTTAAAATTTGATGGTATAGTGGAGGGGCGGACAATACTTCTGCGTGAGTTCGAGCGAAGAATCGGTTCTACGATACGGCTCCTCAATTATAAAACTTGATATTTAAAAACCACGAAGTAGTATAAGGAGACGTAACGCCCATAGTAGATTGTGGTGAAAGTGAGCCCCAAAATCGTGTCCTAGAGTTTACGCATTTTTCTAATAATGCGATGAGGACGCCGCGCGTGGAGAAATAGAGAATTAAAATTTATCACGTGCTCGTACGGAAGCGCCTACGAGTCACCAGCGAACTATCTTGTTCGCGTCACATTTTTAGCTGTGAAACCGAGGAACGCGTTCGATGGTTTCGCTGTTTCCTTGTTTTTGAGTGACGATAAAACACACTATACGGTTCGATAGTTCGATGGTACGGAAGCCTGTACGGCTCATGAGCGTCTCAGACGCAAGTGGCGGTGTTTCGTACCACAAGTGGCACGAAGTCCGTCCAACTTGTGGCATGTTCGTTAGTTCGTGCCACTTGTGGAAAGTGGATTTTTTGAAGGGTCATTCACAAATATGACAATTCCGTTGGATACTGTTGCTATCTATTTCGTCAGTGCTTTTCATTTCAATTTCATGTGAAGAAGAAGAAATGAATTTTATAAGGTATTAGTAATATTAGCATAGTAGTAAATGTCATCGAACAAACTTTTTATAGTTCACACATAAATACTGCTTCCAAACGTAAATATACATATTAATAAACTAAGGATTCCACTAAGAATTAAGCGGAAGTTTTTTCTTAGTTTTTTTTTAATTTTTCTTAGTTTAGAATAAAAATAAGATTTTTTGGTTATGTTGTCATTTTTTAATTTAAAATACATGAAGAGGATTTTATTTTTTAAAATCAAAAGTATATTTTTATGAATATTTAAGATTAATAAAGATGTCAATATCATTTGTTAACACTGAAATGTAATCTTTTACATGTATTTTCAATTAAAAAATAACAAATTTATTTTTATTCAAAAACATTAAACGGACTTGCCCGGATGAAATTATACTTGAAATGAAAAGCACTGACGAAATAGACGGCAAAAGGATCCAACGGAATTGTCATATTTGTGAATGACCCTTAAAAAAATCCACTTTCCACAAGTGGCACGGAGTTTGTCCAACAAGTGGCACGAACTAACGAACTTGCCACAAGTTGGACGGACTTCGTGCCACTTGTGGTACGAAACACTGCCACTTGCGTCCGAGACGCTCGTGAGCCGAACAGGCTTCCGTACGATGGTTCTCTGGTTTTACTTAGTTCTATCGTTATCGAAGTCTAAATTTTGTATTAAAAAAATAAATTTAAATTTAAAAACCGAAATATAATAATATATTTAAATTATATATTTGAGATATATCAGATATCTTATAATGTGTGCCTAAAAAATTATTTTATTTAAAAATAATAGTACAAAATATTAATAGTATAGTAGGTACTTCAAAATAATATTTTGTACTATTATTTTTAAATAAAATAATTTTTTAGGCACACATTATAAGATATCTGATATATCTCAAATATATAATTTAAATATATTATTATATTTCGGTTTTTAAATTTAAATTTATTTTTTTAATACAAAATTTAGACTTCGATAACGATAGAACTAAGTAAAACCAGAGAACCATCGAACTATCGAATCGTACAGTGTGTTTTATCGTCACTCAAAAACAAGGAAACAGCGAAACCATCGAACGCGTTCCTCGGTTTCACAGCTAAAAATGTGACGCGAACAAGATAGTTCGCTGGTGACTTGTAGGCGCTTCCGTATATAAAAGCACCTTAATACTCGGGAAGTATGCAGTCTAGTGAAAGTGTCTTAACATTTCACAACCTTGTTTCCAAGTTAATTTTTTTCAGAAGTTGAATTTCCCTAGACTACAGGAATTTACTAGAAGCAGTTAGCAGACGACTTGGACCATTTGTTTACCATGCTTTGAGTCCACAAGGGGACAATAAACAAATCGAAACCGAACTGTCATTTTAATGTCTGCGTGAATAATAAATAATCATGATTTCTATTGGATTTGAAGGTAGTGCTAATAAATTAGGAATAGGAATTATTAGGGACAATGAAATCATGTCTAATGTACGGCACACTTATATCACACCACCCGGTGAAGGTAAGGTTATCTATCTTTATAGAAATATATCGTTGCATTTTTCCTGAATATTCTCAAATAGCATTCACTATTCTTACAATATTAGAGTATTCTTTAAATTTCCTGTTAACTACAATATTTCATGGCAATATTAGACTGTAAGGTGGTTTCTGACCTACGTTGACTGTAATCATGGGTCACTCGTGTCCGACGCTTTAAAAAGTGATTTAAAAAATCGGACATAATTCATAATATAGCATTAACTATCCCAGAATAAGGGCCAATAATTATATTGCTGAAATGTTCATTTGTTTAAATAATATATTTGTTTGAAAACACGAAAAAAAGATTTTTTTTCAAAAAATCATAACTTTTAATAAAGTCAATATTTTTTAAAATTTCGAACGGGAGTGTAAAGCTGAAGAGTGGTAGTTTAAAGGAAAACATACTGAAAATCTTCATAAATAAAAGAAATGCTGAAGTTTTAAGCATGAAAATCATGTTTTTTCAATGTACGTAAAAGAGGTACAAATTACAATGAATAGATGGGTCAATCCATTATATTTCGAATGAAGTCGTCGCTGACTAATTTTTAAAAATTATAATACTTTGCAGGAATGATTTTGAAGTTATCAAGATCACGAAATGAAAAGAATTTTATTAAAATTTTAATTATTTATTGCAAAATATGAATTTAAAGTTTATGAGGTGCTGAAAACTGTCAATTTTTTAGCCATTAGAAAATATGCAAAAAAAACAGAATTTACCATAAAAATAAAAAAAAATTGTTGTAATTTACTAAGAATGAATAAATTTATCATTAATAATTGATATAATTATTTAAATATGTGAAATAATATATAAAATATGATTTTCAAGTTCGCCTGTCAAATAACCTAAATTTGCAAATTTCATCTATTAAATGTGAGAAAGAGAAGTCATTAAATTGAAAAAAACCTTACCAAATATAAAGTACCTGTGACTAACTTTTAGTTTTTCTTAGCACTTTTTTCCTTTTTTCTTCATAAATGTGAAATAAAAAGCAATAAAAATTGGCACTTTGCTTATTTTCACTATTTTCAAATGTAAATAACTTTCTTGGAGAAAACTGAAAAATTACAAAACTTGGGCAATATCTAATTGATCACTAACTACACACACTGGAAAAAAATTCGCTTTGGTCCCGAAGATACTTTTTGAGATAATTATGTTTAAATTTTTCACAATTTTTATCAGGTTAATGCATGTGATTTTTATAAAATTGAAGTTAGTTCAAAATGTTTAACCAATAAAACCTAACTTCGTCCTTAAAAAACTACATGTATTAACCTGATAAAAATTGTGAAAAATTTAAACATAATTATCTCAAAAAGTATCTTCGGGACCAAAGCGAATTTTTTTCCAGTGTGTGTAGTTAGTGATCAATTAGATATTGCCCAAGTTTTGTAATTTTTCAGTTTTCTCCAAGAAAGTTATTTACATTTGAAAATAGTGAAAATAAGCAAAGTGCCAATTTTTATTGCTTTTTATTTCACATTTATGAAGAAAAAAGGAAAAAAGTGCTAAGAAAAACTAAAAGTTAGTCACAGGTACTTTATATTTGGTAAGGTTTTTTTCAATTTAATGACTTCTCTTTCTCACATTTAATAGATGAAATTTGCAAATTTAGGTTATTTGACAGGCGAACTTGAAAATCATATTTTATATATTATTTCACATATTTAAATAATTACATCAATTGATAATGATAAATTTATTCATTCTTAGTAAATTACAAAAAAAATTTTTTATTTTTATGGTAAATTCTACGTATTTATGCATATTTTCTAATGGCTAAAAAATTGACAGTTTTCAGCACCTCATAAACTTTAAATTCATATTTTGCAATAAATAATTAAAATTTTAATAAAATTCTTTTCATTTCGTGATCTTGATAACTTCAAAATCATTCCTGCAAAGTATTATAATTTTTAAAAATTAGTCAGCGACGACTTCATTCGAAATATAATGGATTGACCCAGACATTATATTATTTTTTAATCTTCATTAAGTTTAAAAATTACAATAAAAAGGCATTATGTTAAAGACGGAAGTTAATTAAGGGGTAACACCACTCTAGCGGTAAGAAAAATAGCCTAACTTTGACGATTTATATTTGCAGTAGGATAAAAGGAATAGGATTTTTTTCAGATAGGTTTATTTAACACATATTCAAGTACAAAAAATAAATTTAATATTATTATTTTAATATAAAATGGCGGCGATAGAGTCCGGCTCAAAAATCTTGAATTTTTAAAACACCTACACGGGAGGACGATTTTCTAGGAAGGTGTAAGACCTAGAACAAAAATCCAAGAATTTTCTGAATCTCTACCCTATTGACAATGGAACTACGTAGGGGTTTTTTTTAAAATCAAAATTTGTACAAATGTTAGCACTTTGAAAAAAAATCGATTTTTTACCAAAAAACAAGCAGTAAATTGTTTATAAAAAAAAAAGTTTACATTAAATCAAAAAACGGCTACGTAGTTCCGTAAAGAAGGTTATTGTGTAGTTACTGTTAAAATTTCAGATCAATCCATGCAACGGTGTTCGAGTAATCCGTCCTCCCAGTTTGAAAAAAGTGGTTTCGAGGAAAACGCGTTTAAAGTAGAACGAACACACAATGGGCCAGCAGACCTTTACAATGTTCTAAAATTTATAATTTCCGGAGTACAACAAATTTAAAGCTTTTCATGACGAATTCTATAGTTTTTGGGGTCACTGATTACAAATCTGTAGTCAGATTTTGAAAATTCAAAATGGCGGATCCAACATGGCGTTGTTCAGTGTTCAGCCATGACGCCTATATGATGCATTAGTGACACTCAAAGGGTTAAAAAAAATTTTTTTCGTCATAGGATCACCTGCCTATTGTTTCTACAATCCTAAAGTACATTTTAACAAAAAAAAAAAAAAAATCGTTTTTTTGAAAATTCTAGAGTGGTGTTACCCCTTAACAAAAATAAATAATTCAAAGAGGCAATAATAATCTTTAGAATGTATACTAATTTTTACTATTAACAATTCCGCTAATAGGTAAAGCGTAAATTGCTCTTCGCTAACAAAGCTAGATTAAGGTAGTGGACTGTCCCTCAGTATATTATCAATTCAATAAACCCGGATAGACGGTATTTTAGAAAAAGTATCAAAAAGAGAGATATGATAAAGACATCAAAAAGGTGACTAAATAAATGAAAACGGAATTAGCACAACAAAAGAAATCCATTTATTCATTCAATCCCCAAAAGTATACATTTAGTTCCTCAATTGATCATTAAAAAAATGTTCACAATTAAAATGATAGTTACGTTAAGCTACTTGACTGAAATCAAGTCTCACAAGAATATAGTTTATTTCAAACAAAACAAAGAGATCAAATAAAAGAAATTTTCAATAATAAGAAAACAATTTGTCCATCATAAAATGAGACGACAAATTGTAAATTGTATGTGTTTGAAATGTGTGTAATAATGTTTGTCTTTCTTTCTAAGATTCTATATTTTTCAAATAATGTATGGATAATTGAAGGATTCGACTTTATCAGCAAAGTGACATCTATTAGATGTCATTAAAACTCCTTAGTTCAGAGTTAGGTGTTTCATGTGATAATTATATCGACATGATTTGTCGACAAATAATTATCAATTTTGAATTAATTTTGATCTGAAAAATAAGCTGCGTGCTCGAGTATACTGTGCATCTGTGAGGACTCGAACCTCCTTAGTTGCTGCATAACGCGGGACTTCTGCCGACTAATGCACCATGCCAACACAGCCTGAAGTAATTATGGGCTTGATCTGAGAATGTAAGAAGCTTGGTCGTTCAGGCTGTGTTGGCATGGTACATTAGTCGGCAGAAGTCCCGCGTTAGGCAGCAACTAAGGAGGTTCGAGTCCTCACAGATGCACAGTGTACTCGAGCATGCATCTTATTTTTTTAGATCAAAATTAATTCAAAAATTGATAATTATTTGTCGACAAATCATGTCGATATAATTATCACATGAAACACCTAACTCTGAACCAAGGAGTTTTAATGACATCTAATAGATGTCACTTTGCTGATAAAGTCGAATTCTTCAATTTCGTAATTTTCAAAAATCTTGATCAGCGATAAATATAGTATTTCTATATAAAATATATCTAATGTATGGATATTTAGAGCAACTCACCAGAATAATAATAATTAAAATGTTACAGAAAAGTATCAAATTACACGGAGAGAATTCTGTGGTGATTATTATACGAAACATAAAGTCGTAGCAACTTTTGCTTGAATTCAAATAAAATTCCCCAGGAACCCGACTTATAATTGCATTGAGTTCTCCTTATAAAAATTACTCGAACTCCAACTGATATTCAGGCGGAGTATATACAACACAAGCAAATTTGCGTGTACACACAGTGAGCACTGACACTTCCATGTTTACGTGTGTATGTCAGTGTACCTATACATATATACCGCCGGTTAGCTTGTGTTGTATAAATTCCGCCTGAATATCAGGTGGAGTTCGAGTAATTTTTATAATGAGAACTCAGTGCTATTATAAGTCGGTTTCCTCGCGAATTTTATTTGAATTCAAGCAAAAGTTGCTACGACTCTTCCATATGATTAATCTAGGTTATGTTTCGTATAATAATCACCACAGAATTCTCTCCGTGTACTTTTCGAACTTTCAAGAGTCTAACACTCGTACTTGACATACGATTCCCGCAAGTATGCGGGAGTCTTTTTAAGTTCCCACGGTGAGCTTGAATAAAGTTTAAATGAAAAGTTTAGTAACTACAAATGTTTTTGCGGATTTTAAATCTTCACGTTATCAGATTTATTTTACAAGAAAAATTAAAATGATCGGCGGAGGGTTTTTTGTGAAAAACCACTTTTACACGAAGAGAACTCTCTTACGAATATTGCACGACGGGCTGTTACTATTTTTCCAACAGAATATGTTTTGGAAATATCGCTTGAGACTGGAGTTATTTTTTCACGAATTTATGAGTTTATAGCAAAACGGTGCTGTGTGAAATATTAGTATAAGTCCACATACTAATTCTACAACAAGTGTATGCAACAAACGCTCCAGAAACATGACGAAAATGCATAACGCCTTTCTTTGCTGCATTTGCTCGAAATCCATGAAAAATCAGCATGGATTTCTTGCAAATCGAGCTGAAACGTAACGCGCAGTCGTCGTGAATTTCGTCAATGAAAGAAATCGAAACGCATAGGAGTAGAAATTCGTCGCGCACGCGCGTTACGTTTTTCCTCGATTTGCAAGAAATCCATGCTGATTTTTCATGGATTTCGAGCAAATGCAACACACAGAGGTGTGGAGCGTTTGTAGCAACAGTTGAGTGGAGAATTTGTACGTGACTTTTACTATTCACGCACTGAAACTAGTGTTGCACTTAACCCATGAATCTGACCTAAATTAGCAAGGCGCTTCTGTTACGAAAAGCGAATGGCACCTACTTGTGCGTTATTAGTAACAGAGTTCTCTCCGTATATTAATTTTACAAAAAAACTTATTTGTCGTGTTTTTGTTTATTTTGACAAAATCAAAAGATTAACCCATTATAGCCCGAATGCAATGAATTTTATATCAAACTTTAATTAATATTGTTTTATAAAAAAATTATTTTATCTTTGGATAGAGCACAGTTAAATAGGACAGAGTCACTACGGTTGGGCTACGTTTTGATTTGTGGCCATAAATTTCGTTCTAGGCTTAATTTCGGATGTTTTCACATACGAATGAAAAGATCTTCCACGGGCAATGTTTCTTCTGAATATCAGAAAATGATTGGACCAAAAGTGTAAAAGTTATAGACCTAAAAAAACATTTTGTCGTTACGGTCGCTGACCAGGACTTTACGGTTGGGCCACGTACAAAATCAATGTTATATGAAGAAAAATGATCCGTAAATGACAAAAAACTACTGAAATTGAGTTAAAAATAAGAAAGAAAATCTGGAATTGAAATAAAATAAACCCTCTTGACCGAAATTTGATTATTTCTCGCGTTTCGCAAAATTGGTCTGAAAAAGTCAAGAAACCTAAATTTTTCAAATAGAAATGACATTTTTGGATATTTTTTATATACAAATATGACCTTTCGATGTCAGAACGTATCACAATATGGGTAAAGTCGGTGGTTGGCCTATCCATGACACAAGGCGTCGTGAACGCGTTATATAAACATAATAATGACAATAACGCTAAATAACGTTTGAAAATTTTAAATTACATTGTAATGAACAATTTTAGTCATTTTATTTTGTTGTTTGCTTATTCCTTCTGTTATTTAATATACTTTTCTGACACTATAAAAAAGTTTTGTGTTGTGATTTCAGCATTTATTTACGTTTTATTGAAAAATTAAGTATTTATTGCAATTTTATTTTATTGTAACTGACGTAAAATGTTAATTGCCATCACAAATAATAATTTGCATGCAATAATAGAGGGAGTCAGTGTAATAAAACGAATTAAAGTTTGATTAAAAATTTTGTGCATTTAGGTGTTAATGAGTTTATTATTTGATAGAATCGTCGAAGTAAACAAAAATACGCAAAGTAGGCTTTTGTGTAAAAATAATAAAAATTGGTTTTGTCGAATAGCCCTCCGCCGATGATTTTAATTTTTCTTGTAAAATAAATCTGAAAACATGTAAATTTAAAATCCGCAAAAACATTTGCAGTTACTGAACTTTTCATTTAATTTTGATTCAAGCTCACTGTGTCCTTTAGTCTTTATATTTTCCTTATTTTCTTTGATAAACTTGTATTAAATATTTTCTTTAAACAATTATTTCAATATTTCAAAATCTGCCTTTAAAAATTCGAAGTATTCGGTTCACCAAACCTGAATTTTCCAAACAGTTAATTTGAGATATAAATAATTGCGATATTAAACAAAACACTTTTAAATTTCAACTGGGTCTTGCACTTTAGCATTTATAACTTTTTATACTTGTATAATTAATTTTCCTTTTTCAACGAACTTTTATAACTTAATAGATTTCACTAATTGTGGAATATTCACTTGTATTTTATAGGCAAACTCAACAAATTCAACCCTTACTGCGGGAAATAAACAATAAACTCAACCACTCTCAGTGGGAGTAAAACTTTATATTCATTCACCTTTTTGTGGGAAACACATCCGCTCTGCGGGAAAAACAAATTAAGACTCCTCGAAGAATAATTCGGTGGCAACGATCACACCCTGTTTGTATGTAATTTTAAGTAGTGGGAGGGTTGATTTTGCAATCAACACCTCCTTGTTTCCAAGCAAGTTTTAGCGAACTTGCATTTTATTAGTGGCGTAATCGGTTCAACCACCTGAATTAACTTTATGATTTTCATATATTTCCGAATTTCCCAAACTAATGTGGCAACTTCTATACATTATAAGTCCCACAATTAGCAAAGTCGATTGTAATTTAGTTCATGTTATTTCGCAATATGAATATGATTTATGTAGTTGAAGAAACCATTTCTTCCTAGATGCAATAAAACCATTAGACTGTTTTATGTAATTAAAATAAGTGTTAAAAATAGTTATTATTATAATTTGTGTAGTTAAAAGAATGTCCTCAAATATCATGCAAGCCATCCTAACGTGCGTGCGTGGTTAGATCGTTAAGTTGTAGGCTTGCGAATGTTAGGGTCGTGCGTTCAATTTACCATGAATTTTTTTGAGTGTATAATTGTGACCGCCACCGTCTGGTTCTAGTTACTTTTCTAGGAATATTTTAAATTCTCAAAGTAAATTGAAAATATGTAAGAGTTCTTGGCGCGGAATTCAAAGAAATGTGGAAATCTGAGAGGAAATTAAAAACATATATTTAAAGAGAAAACTAAGAAAATAGTAAAAGGTCCCGTCGCAAATGGCTAAAAAGTATCCTATTGGATCATCAATTTGTTTTCTTTGCAAATTATCTGTACCTGTTTCTAATGCGCAAAATTAAGAGAGAAATGTAAATGTCAAGGTTTCATAAGAGGCAATTTTCTGGGAAAATATGAAAACAATATTGATTCTTTTTAATATAAACAGATGCAGATGGCTTAACGCTTAAATTAAAGTAGTTATTATTGATTAATTTAAAAAGGTTGAAGGCAAAACGCACATCTGGACATGGAATCTTCTTTATAAAAGGGCTCACTTGAGGGGCCTCAACTTCACTTTTCGTTTTGACTCAACTCGAGCTTGTGAGTTGTCACTCAAATTTACTGTAACCTTACAGTGATCTTACCTTGTAAGCTTACAGTTCGCCTACCATGTAAGGTTACCATGACTTTACCATATAAGTTTACCATGGCATTACTGTGTAAGCTTACTGTATGGCGGACATTTTTATATTACCTCGACCTTACCTGAAGCTTACAGGGTTAGCTTACAAAAATTACATGTAAGCTTGAGGTAAGCTTACAGCAATATATTGTGCTGTGTGGGATATAGTATATATATTACATTAATAGTATTATTAAAAAACGAAAAGTAATTCACAACACCTAAGTATTATCATAACTATTACTTGTAAAGTAACAAATGAGGTATATTTACTTTTACATGCAAAAGTGAGAAAAATTGTATTTGTTTCATTCTCAAAGTTGAAAAACTACTGGGTTTTTTAAATTTACTATTTTGAGTGCGTTTATTTAATTTTTAAACATGTAAATTTGCACAAAAAATATAACATCACAATTTTGTGTACTTGTACATTATAGAGTACTTTTGTCGCTTTCAAAGAGGGTCCATTTTCTTACCTACTTGGAAACTCACACGAAAGCAATTTAATCTTGAACTATTACAACGTTTTCTTCTTTTACAACTACGAAAATTGTAAAGTTACAATTTCGATTGCATTTCTAAACTTAAAAAATGTATAAGGGGCCATGTACAAATTACGTAAGGCCAATTTTAAACATTTTTAAACCCCCCCTCTTCCATCTAAGGTTAAGTAAAATAATGTAAATCGCCCCCCCCCTCTACCCACATAGCACTTTTATTTCCAGGAAGTTTCCAGGAAAATATTCAAGATAACTTTGGAAGTTTCCACTGGTAACTTTGTGGAAACTTCCTGTTTATTTCCGTGAATCTGAAAATGTCTTAGGTCCGGTAGTTTCCCTTATTAACTTCCTTGGTTAAGTGCCAAAAAATTATCTTAGTTTTCCAGGAATATTGCATAGGAAAATTCATAGATTTTTAAATTGTTATTTTCCAAGAATTTACTATAAAATTGTCTGCAGTAATTGCAATATATATATATATATATATATAATTTATTAATATAAATTATTTTTTATTATATATTTATTAGTTTATTATTATTATATTTTTTATTTATTTAATATTTTTTAAACTTTATTATTACTTAAGATAATAAACATGAAAATTAAATTTATAAATATAATAAAAAAAATTTTTTAAATTAATTATTTCATTTTCTTCCTTTATTTTTGCCTTAACTTATATTTATTTATTATTAATATTAACGCAGAAATTTTTTGAAATAAATTCAGAGGGACAGGGGATTGAACCCGGGTTCGCCGCGCATAAAAAAACAATCTAATCAACTAACCTAACTAACGAACTAAGGATGGAAAAAAAATCTTTCCCTTAAGCTGCAAGTGATCTCCCATTGGCTAACACGTGGTTGACTAAAACGGCGAGGTAATTCAAAAATGGTTTCAATGATAAATTTGAATATTCACATTATAATAATTAATTTAATTGTCATATAATATAAAATAATTAAAAGTTTAATCAAATAAACTTTTAAAATTGTAAATTATGCAAAAAAATTATTAAACTACATTATAATTTATTTTATAAAATAAAAATTATTAAATAAATAGAAAAATATTAAAGATTTTATCTTTAATGATATTTATTTTACTTTACTATTTTAAATTTACTGAATATTTTCATAAAAAATTAGAAAAAAAACATAAGGGAGACTGGGGCAAACCGGCCATGTGGGTAAACCGGCCAGGTGTTAGTTTCTCAGAAATTTTTACGGATCTGTTCATAAGCAATTTGAGATAAAATCGTGTAATATTTATTAAAATTGTTTTTTAGGTTTAAAAGGTGCATGCCTCAGTTAAATTTAACGGTATACACTGAGAAAAATAATGTAATGTTAACAAAATAATTTGGTGGAGCACTTTTAGTTAAGATTACAAAAATTTAGTTGACATAACAGTAACGAAAGAAGCAATCAATCGAGAAATTTAGTTGTCTGTACCAAAAATTTCGTTCAAGCTTTTGCGTCTGTTAACTGAATAATTTGGTTCTCCAAACCAAACCGTCTGAATGCTCAATTGCGCATGCGCTGTTCTCGTAAATATGGCTTATTTCTCTGTTTACGGATGTCACACGTTAACCATGCTTCGCTCTTCGTGTCGTCCAGTTTTATTCAAGTGTTTTCGGGATTTTTATGTGTTTCAGAAATTCGGTAAAAAAGTGTGTGTAGTGATGCATATCGAACAGAGAGAATAAAGCTTGTTAAAAGAACGGAAGTTTTTCTCCAGCCTGTATACTTTATGAAAATAATTTACACTCACATTGTCACTAGGATTCTTAGTGTAGTGGTCAGCGTTCTTGATTTGCGTTGCGTTGTCTGAGGGTTCGATCCCCAGCAGTGTTAGGTTTTTCCGCAATAGAAATTAATTTAAGTGGACATAGGGTGGTAGGTAATATAAAGCGAAAAGAATAAAAGAGGATAACAAAAGTGATAAAATTAAGTGAAAAATAAAAAATATAAGTGTGAGCCAAAAAATAATTTGGTTGAGAAAAGAAAAAAATTTTTTTCATTTAACTAAATTTTTTGTTTGCTTAAAAACAATAAGTTAGTTGTGCAAAACAAAAAATTTGGTAGACCGAACAAAATGATTCAACGAAAAACTTTAGTAGCCCGGACCAAACGGATTAGTTGCACATATATCAAATAAAAAATTTGGTTTGGAGAACCAAACTTCAGTAGATGATACCAAACAGTTTTCTCAGTGTATTATTTAATGATTTTACTAAGCATTTTTTTATACAGGTCTTAATTGTCAAAATTGGCCTGTGGAGCAAACCGGCCTATATCAGTTTCCCTTGCAACAGAAATTCACGAAGATTACCTATCGGTTAGAAAACTTCGTGCACGGTTTCGTGAATCTTTGTCCACTTTACGGAGATTTACGAAGTTTTACAAAGTTCACCGAAAGACGTTTCTTCGTGAACGACAACAATTAGTTGAAAATATTTGTTTTATAATAAATAAGATGTTTTTTTAATTGAAATTTAATCCTATCTTATTATTTTCCTTATTGGGAAAATTGTTTATTGATCTTTTATATTTAGTGACGTTTTCCTTTCAATTAATTCTCTAAACAAACAAAAAAAATAAACTGGCCGGTTTACCTCAGGGGTGGGGCAAACCGGCCAGTTTAAAAATTTTTTTAAAATTGATGCAGCAGCTAAACAATACATTTTAAGGTATTTTTAAGGTACATTTTTTTTCCTAGGTCTCTAGGAAAATGTTGCGCAATTAGATGACCTTTCCAACAAGCTATCCCAAGTAGCACGATATATCAACCAGATGTCACGGTGATATCACCGAGGAATGTCACCGTGGCATTTTTTTATTATTTTTATTATTTTTAGGGTTTCGTGGCCCATGGCCGAAAGCCTTATAGTTTCACTTTGGCATCCGTCTGTCCGTAGTATATTTTGGGGCACCACAGCTCCCAAAATCAAATTTTAGGGCACAGATCCCAAATTAAACTTTTGGGGCACCACAGATCGCAAATTCGAATTTTGGAGCACCGCAGATCCCAAATTCAAATTTTGGGGCACCATAGCTCCCAAATTCATATTTTGGGGCACCACAGCTCCCAAAATCAAATTTTAGGGCACAGATCCCAAATTAAACTTTTGGGGCACCACAGATCGCAAATTCGAATTTTGGAGCACCACAGATCCCAAATTCAAATTTTGGGGCACCATAGCTCCCAAATTCATATTTTGGGGCCCCACAGATCCCAAATTCGAATTTTGGGCAAACATAGCTTCCAATTTTGAATTTTGGGGGACCACAGATCCCAAATTCAAATTTTGGGGCCCCACAGATCCCAAATCTCCATTTACTGAATGGCCATTTTCCCGAATGGACATTACATGTCCCATTAGTTAACATGCCCCTGTAATTGACATGTCCCAGTAGTTGACCTGTCTCAGTAATTGACATGTCCCAATAGTTGACATGTCCATATAGTTGACATGTCCCTATAGTTGACATGTCTCAGTAGTTGACATGTCCTTATAGTTGACATGTCTCTATAGTTGACATGTCCAAGAGTTGACATGTCTTAATAGTGGACATTATCGAATGGACATTTTACCTAATGTTTTTGTTTGTGAATCAAAAAAGATAAATGATAGAAGAAAGACCTCCACTCCACAGCCACTCTTTCTTTTTTCTTTCATTTACCTTTTTTTTCAATTTTGATTTTTGCCAATTTTTGATTTTCTTTGATTTCCATTTTTTAAAAATTTTGCCATAAATTTTTTTTTTATAATAAAAATTTTGCTAAATAAATAAAATTTAATAGTACATAAAATTTATAAAATAAATTTTATTATTTATTTTTAAATTATTTATTTTTGATTTATTTTTTTTTAATTAAAATTTAAAGTGCCACGAAACCCTAGATGTAGGCAAAATTTATTTTTGAAATACCGTCCAATTTTCAGGCGTTCAAGGTGGCGTAACCCTTTAAAGAAAGTATAGGTCAAAACGTAAAGTTATGTATTATACGTTTTATTCTTATTATTAAAAATTTTTTTTAATTAAATTTAAAATAAAGTTAACATTATTTAAACAATTTACTTTAGAAAACAAAATACATTTTTTCAACATTATTATATCATTTTAAATCCTTTCATGTTCCGTAGAAAATGGATTTGTTATCCATTCGTTTAAGGAAATTATAATAGGAACTGAAGATTCATCTACATTAATATTGTCTTTAGAAGACTTATCTACTTTGGCGTCTTATACAAAAATTTTTTATATACATAGCCTTACGTAAGAAAATCATTGCACCTACCCTCCCCTACATAAGTGTCCGTAATGATTTCATACACTCCTCCCCCCCCCGTGGCCCTTACGTAATTTGTACACGGCCCCTAAATATCCCACTGAAAATAGTAAAATTACATAAATTCTAAAATGTAATTTTACTATTTCAAAATGTAAAATTTTTTTACTTTTTACAGTGTGCCCAACGAACTTGATTTTATTGTAAAGTATTTCTAAATATTTAACTGAATCCTTATGTGAAATATACTCGTCGTCACCCTCTCTCGCCTTGCTTATGAAGTCCTTCCATCCCACTCTATTCCTTGTAGATAATTTTTCAATTAGCGGCCGAAAAAGAATATTCTCGAATTTGTCTAAATTGCAATTAAGCCTCCAAGCACCAAAAAAATTACATACGTTTTGGAAGGCCAAATGCAATTGATTCTATGCTATTTTTCTTTTTAATATATATATATATATAACTAAATCATCGGCGAATCCTATACTTCCATGCTGAGGTGAAATATTAAAACTGTACATTTTAAATACTCCACTTATATACAAGTTAAAAATGAGGTGATATATATATATATATATAGAAGGATGGTCTCCAACAAGGAGCCGTAAATTCTCACCTCCTTTTTAAGTTGTATATAAGTGGAGTATTTAAAATGTACAGTTTTAATATTTCACCTTTTTATATATCTTATATATATACACTACCGTCGGAATTTGTGCGACCTCTGCTTTTTTGACGACTATAAAGTGTTTTAAATCTACAAAAATATTAAAAGTAAAATTTTTTTCTTTTTATTTTATGAAAGCTAATAAAAGTCTGAGAGAAATAATACCTTGACAAAGAGAATATGTTAATTTTTCAATTAGATATCTAAGAAAACACCAATTTTCAATGTTTCTACTATTTTCTTATTTCTCTGGTAAAAATTAATATTCTTACACGTTCTTGGGCTTATTAGAATCGTATTTTGTTATACAATCCAAATTATTTAAAACAATTCATGTCCTCATTCTTCCCTAGCGTATGCAAACCGTGAAAGTTGGCTCAAAGAAGGCAAAATTCTATACGTGTATTATATTCATTAATTCACAAAAACTCTTTTAACATGGTCATACTTATAATTTAACAACGAAACATATCGAAAAATCTTACATTTATACAGATTCGAACCCTGCCTAACTTATATCTAAACGCAACCTAACATCGCACGCTTTTACATTAAGCCTCTCGGCCACTCAATCGCTAGGGTAACTGTGGGTAATTCTGCTGATATTCAGTGTAGGTTAACTTTGCAAAGCTTGTCTGAGCTCATATTTAAACCAAATCTCGTTATTTCAATTACAAATGAAAGTTTTATTATTAAATTTTGCTAATAAATTAAAGTTAGGTTTATTGAGCACTCCACGCATTTAAAAATATTAATTAAAAAATAATTGTAAATGAGGGTTATGTCTTTGCGAAGAGTTGCACAATGAACGTATTTAAAAATCGCAGGAATACCCACAAGCAATGCAAATATTGCTGGTAATACAGTTTTAAGGAAGATTAATTATAAACAAATAATAATTTTATAAAAACTGCAGCAATAATTGGTACACCCGAAGGAATACCCACAGTTACCCTATAGGAAAAATTTTTGTTTACCCGCACATATCCTTCTTTAATAATGTCAATTTTAAATTGTATTTATTTATTAGATAAGTTATTGAATTAAAATATAAACATTTTTAATAATATTAATAAAATAATATTAATAAAAAATTTAATTAATTAAATTTAAATTACTTACTTTGTTACTTATTCTGATTTTATATAGGTAAAATAAATAAGAATTATGTATATTAATTTTATAATAATTTTATATAAAGCTGGAATTGCACATTGTAATATATAAAACTTTGAAGAACTATCAAATAATAATTATAATTACTATGTATATAATCTTAATGAGTTTATTTCTTTATATTTTTTAATTTATTTTATTATTATAGGCATAATAATTATTATAATATTTATTTTTATTAATTAATGAATAATTAATTAGAAATTAAGTATTTATTCGTTATACATGAATTGCATACTTTGACGCCGGGCTACGAACGCTGAGCATGACCGTAGTGACGTCGTCACCAGAAATAGTAATATTTACCCAGGCAGAAAAGTCGGGGTTTACCGATGTCTACGACCGGTGTGTCACCGGTCCGGTCTAAAATCGGATATATACCGGTACCGGAAAAATAGTGCCGGGCCGGATGATAAATGACAATTGGCAAAGTACCGGGCCGCCGGTAAATGTGGACTAATAAACGATTGGGTCGGTTATTAATCGAGTTATCATTGTTGACTGGGCCGGCTACGAGGCGGTTTGAATGTCGATACCGGGCTGGTACCTAAACTTCCACTGCCCCAGTAATTCGCCGGTCGTGTTACCGGTTTTAAACCGGCATTAAAACAGTATTTATGAGAACCGGCCCGATACCGCACCGTTTGTTTATTAATACCGACCCGGTACCGAACTGGTTGAATATCACCGTCCGACACGATTTTCACACAAAAAAATCAATGATTTTCAGAAACTAGGACCAAAAAAAAGATACCCGTGTCTGGCCGTTTTGCTAGATCAGGTCATTTTTTGCTTTAAGGGGTAAAAACAACCCTTAAATGAAAGGTGATAGGAAATCTTGTACAAAAAAATAATTTTTTATGAAACCTGGTATCTCAGGGTTTTCCGGGTCTCTGATTACGAATCTGATGTCAGATTTTCAAAATTCAAAATGGCGGATCCAATATGGCGGTCGAAATTTATAAAAATCCACCAATTCATTTGAAAGTTGTTACTTATGGGTTTTTGGGGTAGCTGATTACGAATTTGATGTCAGATTTTCAAAATTCAAAATGGTGGATTCAATATAGCGGTCAAAATTTATAAAAGTTCATCGAATTCACTTGAAACTTGTTACTTGAAGGTTTTTGGGGTCGCTGATATCGAATATGATGTCAGATTTTAATAATTCAAAATGGCGCATCCAATATGGCGGTCGAAATTTATAAATATTAATTATTTTTTATAAAACTTGATGTCTAGGGGTTTTTGGGGTCGCTGATAATAAGATAATAATAATAACATAATAACATTTATAAATTTCGACCGCCATATTGGATCCGACGTTTTGAATTAATAAAATCTGACATCATATTCGTTATCAGCGACCCCAAAAACCTTCAAGTAACAAGTTTCAAGTGAATTCGATGAACTTTTATAAATTTCGACCGCTATATTGAATCCGCCATTTTGAATTTTGAAAATCTGAGATCAGATTCGTAATCAGCGACCCGGAAAACCCCGAGATACCAGGTTTCATAAAAAATTATTTTTTTGTACAAGATTTCCTATCACCTTTCATTTAAGGGTTGTTTTTACCCCTAATAGCAAAAAATGACCTGATCTAGCAAAACGGCCAGACACGGGTATCTTTTTTTTGGTCCTAGTTTCTGAAAATTATTGATTTTTTTGTGTGTGAAAAAAAAATTTGAATTTTGTCGGACGGTGTATTAGTTCCGGCCTGATGCCATACCGATTGTTTATTAATACCGGCCCGGTACTAATAAACGACTGGGCCAGACATTAATCGAGTTATTATTGTTGACTGGACCGGCTACGAGCCAGCGGAAATGCAGGACTTCCGCCGGTACCGGCAAGTCCGCCTTCGACACCGGCCCGGTACCAAACCGGTCGTTGATTTCTGCCTGGGTACTCATGCTTAGTAAATTTTACAATTAATAGTAATTTTTATTAAAAAAGTATAATTACACATTTCTGGCTTCGAATTCGGATTCAGCGGGAAAAAATACATGGAAATATACTAGTGTAGTAGTAGTGTAGTAGTATTCTGATTTGCGCGTTCAACACTCCCTTGACTTTGACTGTGTCTTGATTTGCCATGAACTATTTTAAGTTTTGGCCACATTTCCTTTAAACTTTCCAAGACGTGGTTGCAAAATTCACGACCGTTGTCGGACTCTAAAATACAGGGTGCACCAAACAAAAGAAAAATATCCAATAAATTGTAAGCTACTTCATCCGCCCGTTTTGAAGTCAATGGTTTTAAGATTACAAAAATTAAATGATCTCGATGAACGAGTAGAAACTTACATTGTCTATCAGCTTGGGACATACAATCAATTAGGTCAACCTGGCACCTACTGTTAAATTCGGATGAAATAATCGGTTTCACTACAATTCCTTTTTTTCGCTTTTGTGTTTTTTTTGACACGATTCGCACAATTCTAAAAACATTTTTATTTGGTTTTTCGTTATATTTTTATATGTGAAATTTAATTCCTTTACTATTCTGTCTCTACCGCCATGCCCGATTGACTGATAAGTCGAAAATAAAATATCAAACAATTCCTCAGCACAAACAAAACTTCTAACCCTTTTCTGGGGATATGGTATAGGTTATATAAGTTTGTCACATTCTTGGACATTCAGCACATCATATCTTTTCATTATGCGCTAGTCACGAGATGAGGTTTTCTTCTTACAAGATTTTATTCTTCTCACGTCAGAAATAATTGAATCATATTTTTCTTTAATTAAAAAAACACTATTTTGTTTCGAATCGCACTGAATATTCGCGTGGAATCTTTCTTTAATAATATTCTAAAACAAAATATAAATTTTTAGATTAATATTAATATAATTATTAAAGGTAACCTGGCCATACCATTCCAAACATAAAATATATGGGGGTAAAATTCCTGTATTACGTCAGCTTTTAATTGGTACACTGAAAAAAAAATTTATTTGATTCAAATAGGGTAACGGCACCAGTGAAAGAACATTTAAGGAAATGCATACTTTTATCATTTATTATTTTTGAATGCAGTTATTGAAAATTTTTTTACCAATTTTTTTTCGATAGCTAATTAAGTGTAGAATGCGAAGGTCACATTTAATTTTCATAAATATAAGATGTTAATTAAAATTTTAATTAATAAGTAAAACATACCTATTTCACCAGTGAAAGAACAAATTGTCTAATGAAAGAATTTTCTGCATCCAGTGAAAGAACGATGTGAAATATATATTTAAAATATATTTAAAAAATATATTAAAACAAAGATAAAGTAATAAAATGTTTGTAATATACTAAAATAAAGGTAAATTAATGATAATTATGAATATTTTTTAACTAAGTTTGCAGAATCTTATTTTTAATTGAAAATGCATTTATAACCTACAATCAATCATCTACTTGCAATTTATTTTGACAATATTATTGTAACCTAACAGTGTTAACCTATTTGATTTTGTCATTTTTTTGTTTGACTTCAGACTATTCGTTGAAGGTGTTCCTTCATTGGATTGCATTGGAACCAGTGAAAAAACATTTCTGTTCTTTCACTAGTAAATAAAAAAAAAAAACCCCCAATGACGGAATTTGCTTTTCTTATGGCAAATTAATATTTTATTAGCTTTTAAATGAAAAGAAGTATTTCTAATACACAAGATAAATTTAGTTTAAAGAAGACCGACGATTTAAGGCAGTTTAAATTAGTTAAATGTGAAAAAAGAAATAACGTGTCAGAGAAGAGTTCTTATTGTTGAAGATAAATTTGCAACACAACATTTTTAAAAATTTTTTTTTATAAAATTTACGTGTTAACTCTCTAGGTATCTTAGATACTAAAGACGTAAATTAAATATGGAACATAAAAATATATAATTTATAATACCAAATTGCTTATTACACTAATTAGAATGCAAAACATGAAATTTGTTCTTTCACTGGTGTCAGTTCCTTCACTGGTGCCCTTACCCTACTTCAAATTATTTGAAAAATATTTAATTGGTTCAAATACTTTTTATTTGGATCGAAAAGATATGTATTTGATTCAAATAACTTGAATTATTTGAATCGCATTTATTTGAACCAAATAAATCGTATTTGGTTCAATTAAATAATTAATTGAATTAAATAAATGAATTTATTTAATATAAATAATGAGTTACTTGAAACTATTCATTCATTTATTTAACTCAAATATTTCGTTTATTTGATACAAATAAAAAGTATTTGACACAATAAATTTATGTAATTGATTCAAATAAACTGAATTATTTAATACAAATAATTCATTATTTAATCCTAATACACTATTTCATCAAGACAAATAAAAAAATATTTCAATCGATTAAATATTTATTTGAAACGATAATAATGATTTACTTGAAACAATTAATTTATTTATTTCACTCAAATATTTTGTTGTATTGAAACAAATAAAAAGTATTTGATACAATAACTTTATTTAATGGATTCAAGTAAATTAAATTATTTAATACTAATACACTATTTTATCAAGACAAATAAAAAAACATTTTAATCAATTAAATGTTTATTGGAAACGAAAATAATGAGTTACTTGCAACTATTAATTTATTTATTTCACTCAAATATTTCATTTTTTTGATACAAATAAAAAGTATTTGATACAATCAATTTATTAATTCTAATTAATTAAATTATTTAATATAAATAATGCGTTATTTAATGTTAATACACTATTTTATTAAAGTAAAATAAAATATTTTGATCAATTAAATACTTAAGTGTAATGAGAATAATGAGTTATTTGATACTATTGTTACGTATGAATTTCGTAACTTCTTATTAATAAATTATTAACATTATTAATAATTCATTAATACAATACTTGAAAAAGAGGACACATTATGCAACACAAACAAATAACACTTTATAAACATTATAAGAAATGCCTTTAGAATCTCTTAGAGATGTCCAAATAATTATATATTAAATATTAACTTTCAATTAATAACCTAAATTTTAAAGAAGACCTATTTAAAATTCATGATAAAATTGAGAAACTAAGTGAACTAATTTAATTCAAAAAACAAAGGATGGCGCAATAAAGATTGCTGCATCCAAGGTATGTCCATTCAAACTGAACTGGAACACTACCCCAATATTGCAAGGTTGCAATAAAAAAACATTGACAACAATAAATTTGTTAAATAAAATATTCTTTTCCCCACCAAAAGTCAACTTAATAAAATCAGTTGACACACGATGATCGAGGTCGTCCAAGTGTGGTCTCCGAGTGAGACAGGTGGAACAACTCCTTAGACCAGGGTTGTTTAGTGTTAGTAGTTGTGAGTTGAGGAGATTGAGAGAGAGATCAGTGTGGAGCTTGGAGTTTTTGAGAGTTTTGAGTTGGAGTTTGAGTCTCTGAGTTGAGAGACTTTTAGAAACAAACCTCTAGTTCAAGGTTGTTTCCGTTTTGAGTTTATTATTGAGTTTTAATTTGGGTTGTGATTTTTTGAAGTGAGATTATTTAAAAAGTATTTAATTTTTAGTATTTTAAAGAGTCAATAATTGCAGTTTTGAACAAAGAGAATTTAATTTTGAATTTTATTTAAAGGATATACAAATGAGTTTTTGAGAATCACTTAGTTTTGAAAATGAGATTGAAAATTAAATAGTAAATGAGAAATAAAGTTTATAGCTTATACTGAGTTTGAGATTCTTGTAATAATTGTTTGAGAAAAAGAGAATATAATATAGCTATAATAAATTGAAGAATTAATTTAATACTTAAATTGAGATACGTCGATTATTTTGAAGGATATCATTCCGAGGAATTCCAAAGGTAAATATACGTAAGAGTTCAGAGACTCTTAACATAATATACACACAACATTCTTACACATACATTCATTCACACGTAAATTGTATTAGAATACAGAATACTGTAATATTGTACTATTTGGGTTGTTACACAATATATATTTATATACAATTAATTAAATATTTGTTTGATCTTTTATTTTGAAATATTTCTAACCAATTGTTCTGATTAATATGGGATCTCAACCAACTCACTGAATAATAGTGAGGTAAGGAAGGGATCCACTACCTATACAATATAATTTGTCCGAAGGGCAACGTATGTTAAAGTACCAAGATCTTTTAGAGTTTTAAAAAAAAAATCTTTGATTGATATTGAATAATTTTCTAATTTTCAAAATTCATCTTTAACAACTATTCATTTATTTATATATATTATTTAATATTCTAAGTCCAAAAGTCAAATATTTTTTCATCAACAAAAAATTAATGTTTACAATGGTTCAGAACAACGAAAAACGCGTTTTTAATAAAAATATATTTACACTTTTTTTGAAAATTCACCTGGGATGATTCTTGATAATAATCTTGAAGCTTATAATTAATTATATTTTATTAATTGCATTTAATTGGAAAATATAATTTAATATATTAATTTTAACTAAATGATGTTAAGCACTTTTCTGAGTTAGGTCTTTTGCAACTTTAAATGACATCAAGAAGTTAACATTCGTTTTCACGTAACGTGCGTAGCGTAGATGGTAAAGCGTTAGACTTATAATCCGTAGGTCGTAGGTTCGATTCCCCTCTTGCGTTAGATTTTTTTATTTCTCAGGTTTGCGTTTAATCATTAATTCTATGTATGAATTAGTATATAAATACGTTATTTATTCAATTCAAATTTTGATTTGTTTGAATCAAAAAATTCAAATTATTCGGATCAAATAAAATAATAATTGCCGCAATTAAAGAGGTTTTAGTTTCAATTAAAACAATTACTTATGACAAATAATCGAATATTTGATTCAAGAAAATTTTTAGTTGTTTCAAGAAAAATATTTTATTAATGCAAATAAATATTTATTTGAATCAAAAAACATGCAGTATTGAATGAAATAATTTTCATAATTGATTTAAATAATTATTTATTAGCTTTGAATATTCCATTTATTTGATTTGCATATTTTGTGTTTGATTCAAATAACTATTTATTTGATACGATAAAATAAAATACTTATGCCTAGTAAATATTTATTTGAATGGAATAATTTTCATAATTGATTCAAATAATTATTTATTAGCTTTGAATATTCCATTTATTTGATTTGAATATTTTGTATTTGATTCAAATAACTATTTATTTGATACGATAAAATAAAATACATAGGTTTAGTAAATGTGCATTTGGTTCAAATACATATTTATTCGATAATAGACAAGTAAATGATTTATTTGGATCAAATACTTTTTATTTGATCCAAATAAATTTTTTTTTAGTGTAGCTTCAAAATTGCAATAACTTTATTTATTTGTGAAATATTTCATTTTTTATTAATATTAATTAATTAAATTATTAATATCTCGAAAATAACAAGAAGAACATCACTATATTTTTTGTGGTGAAAATACACATTTTTAACTTTCAAAAAAAAAAAAAAAATAAGACCGAACTTAAAAAAAAGTCAAAAAATTTTTTTAAAATCAAAAAAAGGGTCAAATTTTGAATTTATTTGAAAAAATTTTTCATTTTTCTAAAGAGCAGAAAAAAACCTTTGGAAAACATATAGGTCAAATTTTTTGTCATCTTTTTGTTTAAAAGGCACTAGTCTTCAGTAGGTAAGCTATGGGGACACGGGGCAGGTTCTGATCTCGGCTAAGTTACCCCCAGTCGGTAAGGTAGATTCATACTTTATCAGCAGCCGGTAAGTGAGAGTCGAATTCAAACCCAGTTGGTAAGGTAGGAATCTGTTTTACCAACCGAGTTAGTTTACTAGCCTCCTAACAGATGGGGCCACTAGTAATTAGCCCAATTGGGCTATGTGAATATTTAAATCGACTTGGTCAGAGAGCTACCCATCCCTGTATTACCGACCGACTATAGTTTCGGATGTCACCTAGAGATGGCACCACTAGAAAATTCAAACCTGCTTGGCGGGAAATTTAAAAATTTATACAATAATTTAAATTCACTTGGCCGCCATTTTGTTTTACTGACTGACATTAAAAGCTGTTAGTCTTTTAAATTTCGCGGAAAAATGTTTGTTGCTTCCCTGTTTTACTGACCGAGTGATGATTTAAAGTTAACAGATGGCGTCACAGTTTTTTATAAAAATATTTTTTATTGCTACATTAAAGCTATTATTAATTATTATAATTGTTTAATTATTAATTATTGTTGTACGTATTGATTATATTTGATATTAAATAACTTATTGTTAAAATATAAATTGTTTATTGCTAATTATTATTAACTTATTCAATTATTTACTATCAATATATACTACTTAAATTTGAACTAAGGTGAGTTTAATAATATATAAATTATTGTTTACCACTTACAGTTTATTTAGTATTAATCATTACTATTTTATTATAAGTAATATAATTATTATAATTAAGTATTATAATTATTATTGTAAGTATTATGTATTAATTATAATTAGTTAATTTGTTCTATAATATATAACTCAATACTATAATATACAATTTTAAATTCAAATTCTATTTCGCGCCAAGAAAATTCCAATTGCGATACTCTCGAATCATTATTCTCTCAGTCCTGAAAGAATTGGA
This sequence comes from Leptopilina boulardi, assembly GCF_019393585.1. Taxonomy (NCBI): domain Eukaryota; kingdom Metazoa; phylum Arthropoda; class Insecta; order Hymenoptera; family Figitidae; genus Leptopilina; species Leptopilina boulardi. The sequence goes on from NW_026137966.1 coordinate 1,906,864, forward strand.
AGTCTCCCATTGGCTCATTCTTATTATCAAAAAATTAACAATAGAATTATAATAAAAGTCTTGATTAATTAACTAATTATAATTAATACATAATAAAATTAGTATTATTGTTCATTTTAATACATATTAAATATTTTCTTAAAATTATTCACAAAATTCACATGTGTACATTCCCAGTTTTCAAACAATTTCATGTTTGGCGGGAATTTTTAACTTTCAGATGACATAACATTTCAAATTTATTATTGTATAAGTTTATAAACTATATTTTAAAGGAATAGTAAGAGAAGTGTTCCGGTTGTGGGCACCCTTTTGTTTTTGGCTCATAACTTTTGACCAAATGCATATTTTGGGTCATGGCTGCATCAGTGGTATTCTAGAGGCCTTAGATAACTGTCAAAACAAGAATTAAATTTATTCCTTTAACTAGAAAGGTTTTATTTAAAATTTAGTGAAGTGACCATTTTTGGTCCAAAAAAAAGTTGTACCCGGTTGTGGGCACCCTAGGTAAATTCGCAAAAAATGAATAAAAATTAAGTAAAAACACCACAATTAAAAAGAAAATGATAATAATATTATTGTAATAATATTAATAATATTGTAGCAATATTCCATTGGAATATTGTAAGGAATATTCCAATGAAAAAAAAGGAAAAAATGAATATTCTTGAAAAACATCAAAATTACAATATATTTTTCGATCTTACAAAAATATTCCAACAAAATATTCCTACAATACTCCAAAGGGACATTCCAATGATCGGACATTTTATTATTCCTGGAATATGAATGGAATATTCCAAAAAAATATTTCGAATGTTGCAATGGAATATTCCGTGATATTTAGGTTTCTTTATTTAAAAAACCTTTTTTGGCAGAAAGAACAGCAAAATTAATTATTAAATTATAAAAATTAACAACTTTTCTAAAAAGTGATTATTTTTAACGAAAATGACAGTATAAGTGTTTTCAAGGTAAACTTTGACAGCTGTCAATGCAACTGTCAAATTTTCTAAAAAGTGTTTATTTTTAGCAAAAATGAAACTAAAAGGTTTTTCAGAGTCGCTGATTACGAATTTAATGTCAAATTGACAATTTAACATTACATTCGTTTTCGGGGTCGCTGATTACGAATTTAATTTCAAATTGACAATATGACATTAAGTTCGTAATCAGCGACCCCGAAAACCCTTTTGTGTTATTTTTAATCAAAATAATCACTTTTTAGGAAAGTTGACAGTTTAATTGACAACTGTCAACTGTCAAATTATCAATTTGACATCATATTCGTATTCAGCGACCCCGAAAACTCGTATAACATCATTTTTGTTAAAAATAATCACTATTTAGAAAAGTTGACTGTTGCATTGGCAGCTGTCAACCATCATATTGTCAATTTGTCATCAAATTCGTGATCAGAGACCTCGAAATTCCTAAGATGGTGTTTTATTTGTTTATACCTAGTCTCAATTTTGATCCGGTGTTAAAAAATTAATTAAATATACGCATTATTTAAAAAAAGCAAGGGTGCCCACAACCGGGTACATGAGGGTGCACACAAAAAAATTACACTCACCTTTTTGAAGTAATTCACACCTATTTAACAAACTTCGAAAAAAGTAGAAAATAACTTTAGCCTCCATTTTTTTCAAGCAATTTTTCATTATGCTCACTGCTTCTAAGGAAATGCACATATTGTTGCGGTATTAACACAAAAACAGTGTACTGTCAACATACACGATTGACTGTACTCAAATCAGCAATATCTACTTGCTGTCAAAATTTACGTGGGGGTGCCCACAACCGGAACACTTCTCTTACATAAAGAACAGTTTGTTAAATTTTATCAATGATAAACACAGTTGTAGAATTGAAAATTGTGAAATATCTCGGGAATTTTTTTATTGTGCCACCCCTAAGTCGCCATATTAATATCAACCTAACCCTCAGTGCGAACAAATTATTTATATTGTATTGAAGTAGTTTGCACTTAATTTATAAAATATAAGAGAATGCAGCGAGAAAATGTAAGTACAATTTAATTATGTATTTAAAACTTATAGTATACATATAATTTCAATTCTAAAATCAGTTTTTTGTCATGAAATGTCAAACATTTTAACACTACACTCAACCGTCAAATTTGAAAGAATATTAAATTAATAAAACTTTATATTTCCATCCAGTAGTGAATAAAATTAAGAGTTTTTTTAATATAATAATAATGTCCATTAATATAATAATAATTTCCATTAATATATTTTATTTTTCAGTATAATCTTAATGCTAGATTAGAGGCAATGGAGAACGTTGTTTATGACCCGGAGGAACCGGCTTTGTTCCTAAGGGCACCTGATCGGACATCCCAGGTTGAAATTTGAACTCGCTACTGGCAAGTTACTGAACAGTTTTTCTGGTTACTGTCCAGTCACTGTTGAGAAAATCTAACAAGTGACTGGTTAAAAATGTAACTCGGTGCTTTTGGAGTCACTGGTCAGTAAATCTGTCCAGTGACTGGACTGTTTTTTGCCAGTAACTGAACAGATTCTGGGCAGAATTATTAAAAAGAAATAATAATTTAGACGTTTGAATACAATAACGATTTAATTAGATTTTCAAGTATCACTTAGTCTTCATTTTGTTTACTTTAACTTAAAGAAACAAAAGAAAAGTAAGTGATCTGAAAATATAAGTAAATCGTTATTGTATTCAAACTAACAATCGTTATGCTTTTATTTTCAAAAAATTAAACTTTTATTGATTTTTAAATCAAACATTACATGAACTAAAAAAAGCGTTTAAATTATATATTTTAAATTTTAGAATTTTTAAATATTTTATGCAATAACACTTTGCACTTAACTTTTTACATTAAATCGTTGATTTAAAAACTTTTCACTTCAATCTGTGTATCATTTAAAGTCGTACTTAACTTATTAAAAATAATCGTACTTAACTTTTAAAATCACATATACTTTAAATCGTAGAGTTTTTAATTTTTTTCTGTATCGTTTACAGTTTGCACTTGAATCTCACTATTAGCTGAGTTGTTGCCTTTTTTTTAGAAGGGCAATGACCAAACCAATCTTTTGAATTTGATATCACAGTTCCCAAGTCTTTGTAATAGGTGCTGATTTGGAATTCCGAATTCTCCATTATTGCTTTATTTTTTAAAATCTCTGAAATAAAATGGAAATAAAGGAATATTGATATTTATGTTTAAGTGGTTTAAGTAAATTGTAAATAAAAGACATCAATACTAATTTAAAACATTTTCTTACCCATGATGCATCGACAAAAGGTGGTCTCACAGAATAGAGATTTTCCTTTTACCGGCTTTACCGCCGTAAAGCTTATAGCAACATCTCTATCAATCAGGTATTGTTATTGTTATTATTATTGTTGAATTAATTATTTAAATATAATATATAATATAAAACAAACACTTACAAAATCATTTTGCATCTGTTTTTGATTTTCTAATTTTTTCTCGAAATCATCAAAATCAGCCAACGTTTTTAATGGAAATACAATCTCATATTTGTCACTAAAATTTTGCACACTATATATTGGGTCTGCTTTTCGTTCTTCACGAGAAGTATTATTCTTGAGGATGTGTCGCTATCATCATCAGAAGAATTTCCTGTGCCTGATTCCACGTCAGTAGATGAATTTTCGTTATCGTCGTCTTCATCTTCTTCAACTTGACAAGGAAAGTTTTGTCTTGGTTCACTGTTATTTATTTCCACCGAGGGACTTGCTTCATTATCTGAGAACGGAAAGATATGTTTTTAAAATTGGAATTTTATTTTAGTTTGTTATAATTGTATTTGTATAATAATACTTAATTAGGCATATATAAAAAAGATAAAGGACTAAAGTATAATATATACCCACGGAGGAATAGTAAGGAGACCGATCTCTGCGTTTGAAAATGTCAGAAAAACTTGTACGACAAGTGCCAGGTTCAGTGCATTGTATTCAACTGGCCAAAGTAGGTGAGCCATAGTAATATTATTTATTATGTATGTCATGAAAACGATTTTTCTTACATCCTGGCACACAGCACGACATTTTAAAATAAACAATAATAATTATTAAAATAATAACATAACAATAACACATAACCCCTTCATCACAACACGCATAGAAGACTTGAGAAATATACGTCAGCCAGATCTCACTCGCACACTTTTTGCAAGAGAAAGAGACAGCACATGGCTAATGCGCATGCACAGCTACTTTGGTGGTTGAGTAGAATGCAATGAAACTGGCATTCATCGTACATGTTTTTCTGACATTTTCAGAAGCGCTACTACAGCAAGATCGGTCTCCTTACTATTCCTCCGTGTATATACGTTATGAATTGTTTCCATACAAAATTAATTTTTAAATTTTTAAATTAAATTGAAACAAAAAATTAGATGTACTTTTTAATTTGACAAAAAGTATTATAAGTTATAGAAATTTTTTTTATTTTTCGTTACAAAAAAATTTAATTTCAAAATATGTTTCTCTGCTTTTTATTAAAAATTAAAAACACAAAAATTCGTTTGTTTAAAAATTATATTAACTTTTTTATTTATGTTGTAAAAAGATTTCCCTCAAATAGCGGTGTCATTGATTTTCGAATCTTTTTAACTCATCCACTCAAAAATCACCATTTTCTTGCATATTAAAATTTGTGATTGTAAATAGACATGAAATATATATTCTTTATAATTTTCAAAACCATTAATTTAAAAAAAAATAGAAGTGTGCTTAATAATTTAATCAGTTTACGTTTAATGTTTTAAATTTGTGCAATGTTTATTCAAAAAGTGTGAAAACTGACGCTAACAGAATTTGGAGGTTATGTTAAAATGGAGTTTTTTAAACAGAGAGACTTATCCGCGATTGGCTTACTTTGTCAAAAATTTTGATGAATTTCCTTATAAAATTTATAGTTATATTATATAAGTTTATAAAAGTTACAAATTTATGTAAAATTAACAGGTTGCATACATATTTGTCTCGTTGATAGTGTCAGACGTATCATTTCAATAACGATACTAAAATATGGTAAAGGTAAATGTAAATATGTTAATAAGTTAATTAAAATATTCATTTTAAATACCTGATAAACTATCAGCCGAGGTACTAAGAACTCTTGACTCGTCAGTTTTATCATTTTCATCAAAATTTTCCTCTAAATTGACATCATCATTAACAGCTGCAGCAAATAAATTTTTTAAAATTCGATGTTTTCGAACTCGAGCTGCAGTTAATTTTTTTTTGTATTCCCTGTTTCGATGATACACTATAAAAGTTAAAAGTTTACAAATAATTATATAAATATATTTTTGTAGACCTTATTTAAAATATAAATATCAATAATATTTATAGAATAATTACATTAAAAAATAGATTAATTTTCGAATTATTTACATTTTTTTCACTTTCAGGTTAGGTTTGATCATACAGAATTTATTTAATTATTTCACTAATAAAACTTAAGAGAAAATAATTTACTTACTTGTTATCTATTCTGTAAATATATTAAACAAAACCGCAGAGTCAAAAGATGTGACCATTATCATGCTCAGTACTTGCCAACAGCACTACAGCAGCGGCGCGTACGCGATTCTCAACTTTTACATCGTTTGCTACATACGAATATAGAGTCGTCTGCTGTGACGATATAAAACTGTCAAACACGATTTCAAGAAAAAATATTTCTTGATGTAATGACTAAAAAACGAGTATTTACCGATGGTTTACCAAAATAATGACTAAGCAATACATTTAAAATAAATATACTTCATTGAATTTGACAATTTTTTTGGTAAATATATAGTGGACCAAATTTTAGTAATTTTTTAAGTGATTTGTGGTTATATTTTTAATATTATATTCAGCATATGAGTAGAATTTATAATTTTGTACAGATTTACTGGTCAGTGACTCTACAAATTCTAAAATAATTCTCTTAATAGAATTAGGCAAATTTTTCTGATCAGTAGTGGCTTAGTTTTTTTAATTGGATACTTAACAAATTTCTCTGATCAGTGACTGGACAGTGTCTGAGCCAAAGTTCTTATTAAGATTGTGATCAGATTTTCTGGTCAGGGACTCGACAGAAGTACTGAACAGAAAGGATAAGTTTTTCTGTCCAGTGAAACTGGCCAGTCACTTGTAAAGGACTGGCCAGATTTTCTCATTAAGTATAACTCGCTGTTAACTTGACAGATACTTGACAGCAGCCAGTATTACTGGGACAAATTTCTACCTGGGATCAGATGCACTACAAGCAGCGCCAAGGTTGGCTGTAAATCGCATTGCTATACGATCAGATGCACCACAAGCGGTACAGCAGCCAGGTCCGTGGACTCGTACCCTGACACGTCCACAAGCACCATCGTTCGCGCCAAGACCACTTAATAGCCCTGCTCCACGACCTGCTGCACAAGAGGTACCAGTGACACAGGTTGAACATATACCAGAAGCAGCACAAAGAGTAATATGGCCTATTGCTCATGTGCCACAACCAGTTTCCCGTCAAGAACCACCACAACCCACAGTGGTCCTCAAGCATCGACAGGTTCGACTAAAATGGATCCAAAAATTGACTGAACAAGCTTTCAGAAGACTATTCGTAAATGTAAAAACTGGTATTCATAAAATTTTAACTGATCGTTTTGTCGAAAAAACTTGAAATTACATTTTACGAAATGTATTTTTAGCATTGTATTATATACTGTTCAATAATCAACAATTATATCTGTAATGTTCATTGGTAAATCATTTTAGTGTACAGTACGTACTCACTAAGCATTAGTATATTTAACTTATGGTAAAATACATACAAGAGCTTGTAGAATAGCTCATTAGATTACTCTTTATAGACGCTAAAACGACTTTGCCTGAAATCAGAACCAATTTTTTTCGAAATATTTTTAAACTGCGTTTTACAAAAATTTTTCATATTTTAAGATTACCTTTAAGCTTATTTTACCATTTAAGCTTTATTTATCTATTTATATTTAAGTTAACATTTCATTCATTCATCCATTCATATCAATGTATTCGTGCATTAGTTTTGTAACTTCTTGTAACACCTGACTGATTAACTTATAGCCTGTGCGCAAGACCAATTGCTTTTTCTCCATTTTAAAATGAGTTCTCATGAGGAGAACCGGAAGAAAACATGTGCACAATGCGGTCGGAAAATTGCTTTTGGAAAGTTTAAACCAGAAAAGTTTCTTATAAACGAAAAGTCAACTAATTTAATTAAAAAATTTAGCAACAATAATTTTAAATTAAATGATGAGAAATTTTTATTGAGCATTTGTAGAACATGCTATCTTACTCTTCTAGATTACGAAAAAGGTATCTTTAAAAGGCCCATTTAAATTAAAATTATTGTTGCTAAATTTTTTAATTAAATTAGTTAACTTTTCATTTATAAGATACTTTTCTGGTTTAAACTTTCCAAAAGCAATTTTCCGACCGCATTGTGCACATGTTTTCTTCCGGTTCTCCTCATGAGAACTCATTTTAAAATGAAGAAAAAGCAATTGGTCTTGCGCACAAGCTATAAGTTAATCATTCAGTTGTTACAAGAAGTTACAAAACTAATGCACGAATACATTGATATGAATGGATGAATGAATGAAATGTTAACTTGAATATAAATAGATAAATAAAGCTTAAATGGTAAATTAAGCTTAAAGGTAATCTTAAAATATGAAAAATTTTTGTAAAACGCAGTTTAAAAATATTTCGAAAAAAATTGGTTCTGATTTCAGGCAAAGTCGTTTTAGCGTCTATAAAGAGTAATCTAATGAGCTATTCTACAAGCTCTTGTATGTATTTTACCATAAGTTAAATATACTAATGCTTAGTGAGTACGTACTGTACACTAAAATGATTTACCAATGAACATTACAGATATAATTGTTGATTATTGAACAGTATATAATACAATGCTAAAAATACATTTCGTAAAATGTAATTTCAAGTTTTTTCGACAAAACGATCAGTTAAAATTTTATGAATACCAGTTTTTACATTTACGAATAGTCTTCTGAAAGCTTGTTCAGTCAATTTTTGGATCCATTTTAGTCGAACCTGTCGATGCTTGAGGACCACTGTGAACCAGCCCCACGTCGAGCAATTGACATTGCTGCTCGACCCTTGAGATCTACTGCTCGTCAACGCTTGACAAAGGCAATGAAAAAAAAGCTACAGATTCAATAATGAAAAGGCGTTAATTTTATACGTCATTTTCATTACTTTTATTTTTCTAGCCTCAAATATTTCTTTTGTTTTATTTTTTCTCTTTCTTTTTTCATTTCCCATATCATTTTCTTTACTTTTATTTTTTTAATCTTTTACATTTTTTCTTCTATGTTTTTGTTTTTTAATATCAATAATAAAAAGAGGTTTTAGTTTGAATATGTACAAGGTATATCAAATATAGTTGTTCATTATAGTTTCATTATAGTTTGTTCATATCAATGCACATTTTGTATGTTATTGTTTTTTTCCATTTCATAGGCTTTGCATGAATTACAATTTTAGTTTATATTTATTTTTGCTTGTTTAAAGTTATTCTTTATTTTTGTATGTTAGTGTTTATTTTTTAACTTTTTGTAAATTAAATATGTAAAAAGAAAGCTTTACTAATACATATATATATTTGATATATCTTGTACATATTAACATTTAATTATTATTTCTTTTGTACTGTACATATGTAAAAAAGTTTTTAGTTTTTATATTTTATATGGGCGATTCAACGTCAGATTTCAGTTCACATTTTTAATTCGGTCAAAATTATTTTTTTTTATTCTTTAGTAATTTATTCATTAGTTTATTCTTTTTCACCTTATGAGGATACAGATGTAAGTTTAGAATGTTTATAGTAATAAGTTAAGTTAATATTATTAATTTTTTAATTAATAATCTGATTATTTATTTTTTAAATTAAATTAAATCATTAATTTTAGTTTTAAAGGATGAATCGGAATTTTCTTCTCGATTAGTTTTCGAACTTAAAGAAAAATTTCATAGAATTGACACCAGTGAGGAAGAGAAAATGCAAATTTTAACCCTGTTGCCTACAAATGTGAGTGCTTATAAAGCTGCAAAAGTAATGAACACATCCATATATATGGATAGAAAAGGAAGAGATAAAAAATTTCAGGATGGAAATTTGTCAAAGTCTAAAGAAAGAAAAGGTTTTTATCATTATTTACTAAATAATATTTATAAAATAATGATAAAAACCTTTTATTATTTATAAATGTTAGGTGTGCAACTAAGTTCTTGCTGTTTTTTAAAAATGAAATTTCAACTATATTTACAGAGAAGGTTACAAATAAATCATTTAAAGTATTGTCCATCGGCAGTTACGATTTTCTCCCATCTTTCTGGCAGAGCTCGAATACCGCGTCGGAAAAACTCTTCGTCTTTTGAGGCTATCTACGAATTAAGCCATTTTTCGATGTCTTCGCATGAGTGAAATTGCTGAGCAGCCAGACCATGTGCTTGACGAGTAACATTTAATGCTACAGTAAGCTCTTCTTGCGTTTAGCACGAATCCTCGTCGAGTAATGCTCCCAATTCAGCATCTTCGAAGGTTTTTGGTCTTCCTTCACGAGGACGGTCCTCAACATCGAAATCACCGTCTTTAAAGCGGCGGAACCAATCACGGCATGTTGTTTCACTTAAAGCAGCATCTCCATAAACTTTTTTGAGCTCGCGGTATGCTTCAGTTTCGTTTTCTTCGAATGAAAAAAGAAGATTAACACTTCCAGCAAATGACGATTATTTGGCACAAAATCAGACATTTTCGCACAACCAAAAGTATATAACGCCAAAACAAAATCATTAATATATCACCACAGTTTCTTTAGCATATGTCTAAGGTTTATTTATGGCGTTTTGGATATATCAAAATCGATCAACACTCACTGCTAACGTTATCTATTGACAAACAGCGGGAACTTAGTTGCAGACCTAATAATATTTATAAAATAATGATAAAAACCTTTTCTTTCTATAGACTTTGACAAAATTCCATCCTGAACTTTTTTATCTTTTCCTTTTTTAATCATATATATGGATGTGTTCATTACTTTTGCAGCTTTATAAGCACTCACATTTGTAGGCAACAGGGTTAAAATTTGCATTTTCTCTTCCTCACTGGTGTCAATTCTATGAAATTTTTCTTTAAGTTCGAAAACTAATCGAGAAGAAAGTTCCGATTCATCTTTTAAAACAAAAATTAATGATTTAATTTAATTTAAAAAATAAATAATCAGATTATTAATTAAAAAATTAATAATATTAACTTAACTTATTACTATAAACATTCTAAACTTACATCTGTATCCTCATAAAGTGAAAAACTAACATCACTATCACAAATTTAAAAGTGATCAAATCTATACTTACAATAGTCTTTAGCAGTCATTTTTTTCTACAAGAGGAACACACCACATCATTCGATTTTAAGAAATTAAATTTTTCCAGTAGTGGCCCTGATACCCTTCGTAAGCTTTGTGTTTTGCGGTGATTTTTTTCATTAAAAGGATTGCAACATCTACTTTTATATTTCTCCGACATTATAAAGAAATCTGACATTAAAAACTTTTTCTTACATTAAAAACCTTTAAAACAAAATAAAGTTTCGATTTCTGTTTCGGCGATATAAGTGAAACAGTTGAGCGACCTCGAGTCCTGTTTGAGCGTGCACATAGAGCAGCGCACGTAAAGCTTGCACGCGGAGTTTAAAAACTCAGTTAAACTTATTTAACTCATCAGGCCCACTTCAAAACTTTTTGCAAAATATTTATACTATTTCTAAGTTTATAATAAAAAAAAATTGGAAAAAAGTGGCCCAAATTAAAAAAAATCGGACAAGTGCGAGTTACACTCGCATTAAAACCGAGGGTTCCGTACCCTTAAACCTAAAATTTGAGGGGTTTAAAGTTTGAAGGCCTAGATAGAAAACATAGACATAAACATAGAACAAAATCTACGCATAAATTTGAAAATAATGTGAGCGCATAGATTTGAAAATATATTAATAAAACTAAAAAATAATAAAAAATAAAAAATGTCAAAAGATAATAAAAATAGTAAATGGTAAAAAATAGAAAATGGCAAATTATAAAGAATGGCAAAACACTACAAAAAAATATAGCAAGCACAATTGGAGTTGAAAAAAAATCAAGAATTTGCCCCAAAAAAAGAAAGAAAATTTTATCTTTCTAGGTCAAAAATTGTAAAACTTAAGGAAAAAGTCCACTTTTTAAAAAAATTGTATGTTTTGAAAAAACTCAATTAAAAAATTTTTTTGGTGAAAAATCATGATTTTTATCGAAAATTATCAGTTTTTCCTTGAAAACGCTATAATAATCAACTTCAATCGTTCTCGCTATATTTTTTTTGTAATCTACACGCAAAATTACGTAAAAGTGTATACACTGCGACCTGAGTTTAGCGGCAGGTTTGGTGGGTCGTTCGCTAAACTCAGTAATGAGATTTCCCGAAATCGGCATCAGCAATCAGGGCCGTACGAACTACTTGAAATACGAAATTCTTAAACTCTTTTTTTGAAAATTCTTCATCTTATAATACATAATATTTTTATTGCAATAATTATTATAATTATATTTTAATTTTTAGATTTTATTATAATTATAAACAGTAATAAGTAATACTTAAAATTACTTTTAATAAAAATTCAAATAATTGTACTGACATCAGACAAGAAAGGGGAAAAACTCACCATTTGCCTTATAAATTTTAAATTTATTTGAAATTAAATAATATAAATTTCATCAAATATAACATTGAGAGCAAATATTAAAATTAAGATTTTCATAAAGTAAATTTATAAATTTGCTGGGAGTGAAAACAAAAATAAAATTTGTATACATGTATATAAATAAGCTTTTATAATTTAACAAATTTTTTATTTAAAATTAAAGATTAAAGAACCTTGTACCTCCCAGACAAACGTCTCCGCTTGGTACTCATTTTCAACTAGAAGGAACCGCGTTGCCTTACTTCTACGCTCCTGCTCGAGTCGGAGCATCTTACGCTTACCGCTTAATTACCATCCTATTGTTGCCGTTTCCGAGATTTCGCTAAACTTGGGTCGCAGTATATATTTGAAACTCTTTAGATAAAATTTTCCTCGGTTTTTGAGGAAAATTCATGATTTTAAACGAAAATTATCAGTTTTTCCTTGAAAACGCTATGATAATCAACCCGAATCGTTCTCGCTATATTTTTTCTATAATCTACACGTAAAAATACGTAAAAAAGTATAAATTTGGATCTCTTAGGATAAAATTTTCTTCTTTTGTTATTCGAAAAATCCATGATTTTTTCTAAAAATATGAGTTTTCCTTAAAAACAATATGATCATCAACTCCAATCGTGCTCGCTATATTTTTCCTGTAATCTACACGCAAAAATACGTAAGTATACCAAATATGAACTGTCTTGGTCAAATAGTGTGTGCGCTAGGTGGATTAAACGCTTTTTTCAAAATTTTTGATTTTTCCTTGACAACGCTATGTAAATTGATCCGAATCATGTTCGCTATATTTTTCCTGTTATTTTCACGTAAAAATACATAAGTGTACCAAATTTGAGCTCTCTATGTAAAAAGATGTGGCAACCAGAGGGGGGGTACATAGTCATTTTCAGGGATTTTTCGTAAAAATTCATGGTTTTTCCTTGACAACGCTATGATAACACAGGCCAACACTGATTTTGGTGCGGCAAATGTCAGACCTGTTTTTGATATGTTTTTTCATGCTGAACACAAATCCGTAAACGAAAAGTTCCTATCAGCTCTAGTTTTTGAGAAAAACGGGTTTTAAATGTTCAAAAATCGCGTTTTTGGCTAACTTTGAGTACCTTTAGCACTGAAATATAAGGTCGTAGAACCTTCCATTTGGGCTTAAATTGAGGCTTAATGTTTCAACTACTATCCCAAAAAATGACCTATGTTGCACCATAATCTTAAAGTAATTTGTTATCATTTTTGATTCGCAAATATTAATTTTGTAAAAGTTTGAGCGCGTACCTCTAGCAAAGAAAAAAGGATCATAGAACCTTTTATTTGAACTTAAAATAAAGTTTGAATTTTAGACTACAAGCCCTAAAAATTATATTATTCAGTAATAACCTCAAAATTGTTGGTAACTAGTATTTAGCTACAGAACTGATTTGGTAATATTTAAATAATTCTAGTCAATAAAATCAAAGGTGAGTGAACCTTCTTGTTGAGCTTCAATTCAATTTATCCCTTGATTGTAGTTCATAAAAATTACATTGCTGCACCTTAACCTCAAGGACTAGATGTACGCGCACAAACTTTTACAAAATTAATATTTGGGAATCAAAAATGGATAACAAATGACTTTGAGGTTATGGTGCAAGATAGGTCATTTTTGGGGATAATAGTTAAAACATTAAGCTACAAATTAAGCCCAAGTGGAAGGTTCTAAGACCTTTAGTTTCAGTGTTAGAGGTACTCAAAGTTAGCCAAAAACGCGATTTTTGAACATTTTAAACCCGTCTTTCTCAAAAACTAGAGCTGATAGGAAATTTTCGTTTACGAATTCGTGTTCGGCACGAAAAAACCTATCAGAAACAGGTCTGACATTTGCCGCACCAAAAAAGTTTGCTAATTTTGTTGGCCTGTGTAATCAATTCCTATGAGATTCGCTATATTTTTCCTGTAATCTACACGCCAAAATACATATGTATACCAAATTTCAGCCCTCTAGATAAATTCGTGTGGCCGCTAGGGGGGGGTACATGCCTTGCTTCACTAGTCTCATTAATAGGGTTCCCCCTTCGGGTACGGAACCCTAAAAAAATTAATTTGTTTATAAAAAATTGTTATGTTTTTAATAAAAATTGCTAAAATATTTTTTTCGTTAACATTATTCAAAAATTGAGAAAAAACTAAAACTTTTCCTCTCTTGGCAAATTTTTTCTAAATTCGATAATTTCAGAGTTATAAGGCATTGAAAATAGGTCTACTTTTAAAGAACTAAAATTTAGATAATTCGTAATTCAAAAATTTGGCCACTTATAAAACAATAAAAAAATACGTATTAATTTTTTTTCACTGAAGAATAAAAAAAAATAATTTTGACCGAATTAAAAATGTGAACTGAAATCTGACGTGGAATCGCCCATATATTTTATGCATATGTACATTTATTTCTTATTTTTAAAAATATATTTTTTCATTTTGTCTCATTTACTGCTTTATATTTTATTTTGCATGATTTAAAATTGGCTTTCACTGATAAGACTTTTTCTATATATAAATTTTATTTGCTCTCCATTTTATTTCTATACATAAATTTCATTCAGTGCACATTTTATTTCTATACTTTTATTGATTTGAATACTAGTTTAATGTTCTACAGTTAATTTTTGTTTAAAATTAATTTCATATTTATTCTATATTAACTAAATATTAATTTTATATATTCCCTTCGCTTTAGTAATAATATAGTTACAAATAATATATTAAGGTAAGTTTAATAATTTACAATTACTATATATTATTTCTTTTTCAATTATGCTAAGTTTAATAATAAATAACTAATTTTTACTATTTATATATTATATTAAACATTAATAGTGATAGCTTGTTTAATTCATTTCTACCACTTATTATTTATAACTAATTTATGATATATTATTTTATCTTTTTTTATAACTTAATACGTAAAATTTTTTCTTGATTAATCATAAATAATTTAATATATTTATTATTATGAAGTACATTACGAATCGTTTAAATTCAAATTTCGCGCGTTGCCGACGGCGTGTTTGAATCGTAGAAACTTCACTCAGCTGCCGCTTACACAGGGTAATGAGAGTGCACAGTGGGGTGAGCGCGTGGTGGGAGTATGACACTTTATGTCTACAAGCTCAGCGGCAGTAGCTCATTCGCAGCGACGGAGCGACTTAGAGAGGTCGATATGGAACATTGCTGCAACTGCTACGAATGCTACGTGAAGAAGGTGTCAATACACAATTTAAGTATTAATAATATATATAATATAGTATAATGTAATATAATGTAATATAATGTAATATAATTTCTCTAGTTGCAGTATGAAGGCAATGAGTTGCCGTTGCCGGCAACCTCGCCAGAGTCTCCACCAAGGCTACAATACCCCTGGCATCGTCCAGAGACACCATCTTTGGTGGAGCTGGGATTACCGCCATGGCTTAGGTCGCCGACACCTATGCCCAGGGCGCAGTCAGCCCCACAACCCAGGTCGCCGACAAATTTACCCTGGCTGCCTACAACACCGCCAGGGACTCCACCACGGTCCCCGACGCCACCTACACCAGAGTTTAATCACATTTAAAAATTTTAAAAATAAAGAAATGGTGCCATATGTAATTGACGCCAACTGTGAAAGTCTACTTCTTCCCGTGGATGAAGATGTTGACAATTTAAAGGTGCTTATATACCTCAAATTTCGATCAGATGAACATTATTTCTGGACCGTGAAAATGCGTGAAAAGTCATTTTCACGGCGGGTATTTTTGAATTGTTTTATACAAAAAATGTTTTTTTAAGAAATATAATATTAAATAATTGTTTTAATATGTAAGAACACTTTAAAATAGTGATAGAGAGATGATTTGATTAAAAAATTTAGCAAATTTTGATTTAAAACGTTTTCTGCTACAAGAAAGTGTAAAATGACGATGTTTGTGAAATGGTTTGTACAGTGCTTCTTCCTTGTTAGTGTCTCTCAGAGTTTTGTTTATGTTATGTCGGTTCTTTTTAACTTGTAATAAATAATGAGTGCTGAAAATAAATAGATAAGTTGAAATGTTTATCAAATAAATTTAAATTCAACTAATTGTTTCGAATAACTGAAAGAAACATGTACACATGTACACTGTACAAACCATTTCACAAATATCGTCATTTTACACTTTCTTGTAGCAGAAAACGTTTTAAAGCAAAATTTGCTAAATTTTTTAATCAAGTCATCTCTCTATCACTATTTTAAAGTGTTCTTACATATTAAAACAATTATTTAATATTATATTTCTTAAAAAAACATTTTTTGTTTAAAACAATTCAAAAATACCCGCCGTGAAAATGACTTTTCACGCATTTTCACGGTCCAGAAATAATGTTCATCTGATCGAAATTTGAGGTATATAAGCACCTTGAGTAAGACTGAAGTGTTCCAGCGTCACAAATTGTTAAGCATCGGCTATTATATCAAATGTAGTTACCATGAATCATTATGTAAATATGTACCGTGTCCAAAGCATGAATCCGACCTTGCTAAATGGTTTGTTGAGGAATTAAGGCAATTATCCGAGAAAATTAATAATGTTTTTAAAAATCCGATACCAATGAATACCTTAACTCCTCAAGAAATCAATTATTTTAAGCCAGCGACAGTCTGTCACATTTGTCATCAGAAAATACAGGCACGTGAAAAGAAAGTCCGCGATCATTGTCACCTTACTGGCAAATATAGGGGTGCTGCTCATGAATCATGCAATCTTAATTATCAAGATTGTCAAACGATCCCTGTAGTTTTCCATAACCTAAGTGGCTATGACGCCCATTTTATAATACACGCGATTTTTACTAGCTTTGAAGGAAAAATTACCCTCCTCCCCATTAACAAGGAGAAGTATATCTCGTTTACAAAACATGTCAAGGGGAGTGAGGTCATATTTTGATTCATCGACTCATTGCGATTCATGGCAGCATCCCTAGAGAAACTCGCATCATACTTAGATGAATATAAAATTGTACATTCTGTTTTTGCCAGTACAGTGAATGATCCGGATAAAATAAAATTATTGATGCGAAAGGGTGTGTTTCCATACGAGTATTTTGACTTGAAAAGCAAGCACTATGAGACAGAATTACCTCCAAAAAAGAAATTCTACAGTACTCTTTACAATGCTGGTATTTCTGATGAAGAGTATGAACATGCGCAGAATGTATGGTCTGAGTTCAATTGTCAAAATCTCAACGACTATGTTCATTTGTACATGAAAACAGATGTATTATTACTTGTAGATGTCTTTGAAAATTTCCGAGAACAATGTGTTAAAGCGTGTGGGTCAGATCCTGCCCACTACTACACAACCCCCGGTTTAACTTGGGATGCCATGCTCAAGTACACGAGCATGACATTGCAACTTATAACTGATATTGACATGGTTATGTTTGTTGAGTCTGGTATTAGAGGTGGCATAAGTCAATGTTGCAAGCGATATGCTAAAGCCAATAATCCATATATGGAAAATTTTGACAAAAATGAAGATACAAGTTATATTATATATTTCGATGCCAACAATCTTTATGGTTGGACAATGGATCAAGCGCTCCCTTATGGTGGTTTCAAATGGGTTGAAAATGTTGACAACTCTTTTAATTTTAATGTACCTGACGATTCACCTGTTGGGTATATACTTGAAGTCGATTTAGAGTATCCTAAAGACATCCATGATACTCACAAAGACATTCCATTTTGTGCTGAAAATATGAAACCACCACTATCAAATCAAGAGACATTGTTGACAACTCTCCTACCCAAAGAAAAATATGTCATTCATTATCGTATGCTAAAACAGGTTGTGGCAAATGGCATTAAACTGGTTAAAATTCACCGCGTGCTACAGTTTAAGCAATTAAACCGTACATCGATTATAACACGATGATGCGCACCAATGCTAAGAATGAGTTTGAGAAAAATCTGTTTAAACTCATGAACAATGCTGTAGACGGCAAGATAATGGAAATGTCCGTAAACATGTCGACATTAAGCTTGTTACACAATGGTTTGGTCGCTACGTAGCTGAAGCCCTAATCGCACGCCCCAATTTCCATAGTCTTGTAATATTTGACTAAAATTTGGTAGCCATTGAACTGCGTAAGACTGAGGTACTGCTCAACTAACTAATCAATGTGGAGTTAAGTGTGCTCGATGTATCAAAGACGCTAATATATGATTTTCACTACGGTTATATGTTGAAAAAATACGGTGATAATTGTAAACTGCTGTATACCGATACAGACAGTCTTGTTTATGAAATCAAATGTGAAGATGTTTACAAAGATATGAAAAAAGACATTGACAAGATCGATACGTCTGATTACCCGTCAAATAACCCGTATGATATTCCGCAAGCTAACAAAAAAGTACTTGGCCTCATGAAAGATAAGTGCAATGGTAAAATTGTTACCGAATTTGTTGGCTTGCGGAGTAAGATGTACAGTATACGCGTTGAAGATGAAGGCTTTATTAAAAAAGCGAAAGGTATTAAATCAGGAGTTGTAAAAAGACTATTAATTTTGATGATTATGTAAAATGTCTACGAGATTTTCAAAGTCAAACGCGAACCCAATACAATATTAGATCTCGGCTTCACAACCTCGAAACTGTGAAGCAGATAAAAGTAACTTTAAGTCCACTAGACGATAAGCGGTATTTGTTACCGGAGAGTACCGATACTCTTCCGTGTGGGCATTATGCGATCCCAAAACTCGACGATTTGTAAATTATTCCAAAAAAATTGTCGGGAAATGTAAAGGCTGTGAAAAAATGAAATAAATAGAACAATTGTATTTTAATTTCATGTGTTTTTTATTTAAAAATTCCTTACATATATACATTATAACATTGATTTAACATTGATTCAACATTGATTTAACATTGATTCAACATTTATTTAACATTGATTCAACATTGATTTAACATTAACTATAAATTATACATTTGCTTTGTCTTCCCAAGTGTTGTGAGAGTTATCAAAACCAAGCCACTCGGCAAGAACTTTGTTTCCACGTGTCCTGAGAATTTTCTCAACAAGATAAATGTCTGAATATTTCATTTTTAAGGCGCATTCAGACCTCTCGGCTGCCTGCCTGCTGTAGTTACCATGGTAACATGATAAGAGTGAGTGAGGCAGAAAATTTAAATTTTTCGTGTGTTTCACTCACTCCCATTATGTTACGATGGCAACTGCAGCAGGCAGGCAGGCAGGCAGCCGAGAGGTCTGAATGCGCCTTTAGAAGCTCCTCTTCATAGAATCCTCCACTGAAGGGTTGATCTTGGTAATCCTTGAGTTTGTAAGTCACAGGTTGAGTTGATTCTACTTTATCAATTGTAAATATTTCAGTAGTCCAATTAGGAGTATAACCTTTTTCGAAAATATTTTTATATTTGCTAACTCGCACTTTGTCACCAATTTTAAATTTAGATCGTCTTAACGAAATTTTTCTGAGCTTCGAGATTCGATCTTTTAAAATATCAACATGTTGTGCAGAAACATCTTTAGGCTTCGTTCGACTTGTTCTATGTTTTGTGTCATTATAAGTAGAAATGAGGTTAGGTAATATATCATACCACTTGTAATTTCCTCGTAAACTGAATTGCATATACATTTTCCTCTTAAGTGTTCTATTAAATCTTCCAACAATAGATGCTTTCAATTTACTGTATGTTGAATAAAAATTAATTTTGTACTTTTTCATTAAAGCTTCAAATTGAGAATTGTAGAATTCTTTACCTTTATCGGAATGAAGGTTCTTTGGAATACGTCCTTTTTCAAATATGAATTTCATTGCGTTAGTCATATCTTTTCCATTTTACTTTTTACTGGAACAGCCCAAGCATACTTGGATAAAATATCTATGACTGTAAGTAAATAATTGTTACCTTTGTTTATTTTTGAATAAGGTAGCATTTCAACTAAATCTGCTTGCCAGGTGTCATCAATATCACGCATTTCTACGCGACGGCGATGGAAATTTTTTCTAGTCTGTGTATGAAGTTCAGTTACTACTGTTAACTTTTTATCAGCCATCATTCTTTAATAAATTTAGCTGCATTAAATATAAATTTTGCTGTAATTCAATTTGTTTTAGTTTTTCGTTAACGCTGTCTTCAATAATTTGCATAAAAAGATTCAAGTCATCAATAGATGATCTTAATAATGACGTATCTTGGAAAATAGTTTTTATTTCATTTTTTACAATGTTTTGTGCAAGTCTTAAATTTACTGCATCATGCAGTTCTTCCGCGTCTTTAACGATACAAAGTCTTTTACTATCTATATCAAAGTGTCCACTTGAATTAACTTTAAATCCAACTCCAGTAGGTCCACGTCTTGCTATTACTGTTCCTCCTTGACTGAGAGGATGTCTGAACAGATCAATGCTCATTATTGAAATGAATGATATTTAGTAAAGCACACCTTAATATATGATTTTAGCCTCACGTAATTCCTCAATAATTGACATAATTTCATTATTATGACTAGTATTGCCAGCTCCTTGAGATGCCATAAGTAATCGAAGACGATCAACCAATTCATTTGGATCATCCCAATAAATATAATCTGGTTTAATCTGGTTTATAATCTTGTTTTATATTATACCACTTATAGATGACTCTTTTGTAGAAGGAAATAATTTTGATTTAAATTTAATTTAAAACTTCTATCTTTATGAATAGAGTTAGAGGAACTATAGTTTTTTCTATGTGCATTGGATGTGGTAAGAATTTGTTTATAATTATTCATATCATGTTCACTAATGTATGATTTTTCAGGTTTATTTTTAAATAAAAGTTCTAATAACCCAGAGGTAATTTTAAAACGTTTTTCTTCAATATCTACTATGTGATTTTCAAAGATTACGGTTTTATTACCAATCATAAGGGAACCATCATTAGCTTTACGTACTCCATATATCATATCCAAACATTGTTTTCTATTATGTTTTATCAAGAATATATATTTACTAACTAATTTATCAATGTCAGATCCGGGTTTTAGTGTTTCACCATCATCAGTACTCATATAATTTATATCATCATCTGATTCAGCTTTATTTTCAATATCTTCTTTCTTTTCAATTTTAACATTTTTATGTTTATAATCTGTCAAGTTAATAAGTTTTTGTAAAGGTTGAACTACTGGCTTAAAAGTTCCATTCAAAACATTTTCAGCAGCTTCCTTTCCTAATTTCAACATACGATGCTTCCGTCTAATTGCCTCACTAGCTTTAGCAATTTGACGTAGATACTCTTTCTCTTTATGAAACATGTTGATATTTCAAGTTTTAAAACAACACTAATACTATTTTAAAAATTATCGTGTATTTATAGTGCTAGAAAACTGTCGAATCCTTTTCTATATCTTCCATCATTTAAATTAGAATCTTTATCAATTACTACAAAGCCATATTTGTCTGAATTCCAACATGTTGAACATAACTCTCGAAATTGATTAAATGTCATGTCAGTATTAACATTATCATCATACACATGTCTTAAATTTTTCTCATCTTGACGAAAAAGGACTAATAAATTGACATTATCACGTACTAAATGTTCAGGAATTGTAGCATATGTTTGACAGAGGTAAAAACAATCAACGTCAACATGTCTACCCATACAAAATAATGCCCTTACGTTGTCTTGCTTTTCACAAGCAACATCGTCAAATATAAATATTGAATTTTGTTTTGCATCTTTAGGAGCAATTACTTCTTCATGATCACTAAATGGTAAATATTCAACTCCATCAACGTTACTCACAACTTGTTCTAAGAACTTATATTTTGGTTGTTGTAATGATTTTGAGTATAAGTAAATGTTGTCAAATCTGAGACCATTCGGATCTAGAATTAGAGACAATAATACATTTGTTTTTCCACAATTTGATGGGCCACAGAAAATTGCACGAATACTACCTGATAATAAACTACCATGACGCTTAACTTTCTTCTCTTGTTGTTCAACAATTGAGTCCAGATTTACGACTGGCAGCTTATTAGGTTGTTCCTTGAATCGCATCCTGATGTAGACTGTTGTAAAAGGTATAAATACAGCGCTTATATAACCTTTCAGTCATTCTATTTTAAACTTTCATAGAGTAAGGTATGAATATTCATCATCGCTTTCAAGGGAAAGGTTTAGTTAATAGTCTTATAAATAAGTTACCATTTGAATTACATCTGCCTGGTTATCAATATTGTGAACCAGGCACAAAGTTAGCAAAACGTCTACAAAAAGGTGATCCGCGTATTAATCTTCTGGACACCGCTTGTAAGGAGCACGATATCTCATATTCGAAAAATCGAGAAAACGTAGAAGCAAGAAACACTGCTGATAGAGTTTTAGCTGAGAAGGCGTGGGAACGTGTTACAGCAAACGATTCCAGTTTAGGTGAAAATGCTGCTGCTTTAGCTATATCTGGAACTATGAAAGTTAAATCAAAATTGGGTATGGGAGTTAGGAGAAAGAGAAAGTGAAAATTAAGCTTGGGTAAAAGGAACAAAAAATATGTCTTCTAAAAAACTAACTGCCTTAAGAAAAATTGTAGATGCAGCTAGAAAAACCATAATTCCTGGTAATGATGCTCAATCAACAATTAAAAGTGCCATTGAAGCTGCTCGGAAAGCTGTTAGAAATGCAGGAGGAAGAAAGAAAATTTTAGCACCACGCATCTTGCCTGTACCCTCAAAAATTGGGGGTTTACTACCATTAATTCCAATTTTTGCTGGATTAAGCGCCCTTAGAGCACTTACTGGAGGTGTTACAGGTGTATCAAAAGCTGTAAACAGTGCAAGTGCAGCAAAAGATAAATTAATAGAAGCTCATCGCCATAATAAAGCAATGGAAGATCAACATCTTCCACTTGGTAAAGGTCTCCATTTGAAACCCTATCGACAGGGATTAGGTCTTCATTTAAAACCCTTTTCAAAAGGATCAGGCCTTCATTTAAAACCATATCAAAGAGGACAAGGAATAAAAAAGTGTTAAAAAAAAAATTTTTTTTGATACTTCCTAAACGAGCACTAACTGACTTTGAGTTGCTCAAGTATGTTAGAGACTTAAAAATTTATAACTTTAAAGGGGTTTTTATGCGAAATGAATTGCCGATGCTAGGACCGCGAAAAAATGAATCTGCTATTATTAATTTAGATGATAAAGATGGTTCTGGAACCCATGGGTTGCATATAAAAAAGTTAATAATAAAGCTGAATACTTTGACAGTTTCGGTAATCTTCAACCACCATTTGAACTTGTTAGTTATTTTTGTTATAATACTTAAATACAATACAATCATAAAAATTATCAAGATTATGATACTTTTCATTGTGGTCATTTATGTCTTAAGTTTTTATGTGGACAACTTAAAATCACACAAAAATATATTCTATATAAATGATGGTATTTATATAACCTAATCAGTTTATAAAAAGTCATCATGATGGATGAATCGTTTACTTTAACTATCTCTGGCAATTCATCTATTCTGGAAAATATATTGAAAAATTGAAAAATATATTCCAAATTCTATTACAGATGGGGTTAAAAGTATAACTATAAAACCAAACAATAATACCTTACGTAGTGAAATAAATTTATTTACCTTTAAATTTCATTTACCTTCCAGTTGCCGTGAAGACTATACATAATATTCAACTACGAATCATCGATCAAGACGGAGATTTAATAATTTTTCGAGGTGAAACTATAACAATTCGATTACACGTTAAATCAGTGTAATGGGTATTATATTTCATAGAAAAACTGGTGGAAACAATATAAACGAGTCACCATGTCAGAAATCATTCAGTCTTCATTCAGTTCGCAAGAGGCTAACAACTCAGAATTTACGTTTCCTGAAGCTAATAATAATAAAACTAATAATTCACATATTTTTCTTTTTCTGTTGTTGTAATAAAAATAGAAGAGACTTTAAATATTCTAAGTTTCATCAGCATTTAATAATAGTGATGAGATTCGAATTGCAGTTCAACATCAAGATTTATATATTCTTCCCTCTAAAAGTACATTACATGTACATGGAAGATTAGTTAAAACTAATAATACTGCTGTAACAAATACAAAAGTAATTAGCAATAGTATTTGTTACAAGTTTAATGAGATTCGTTATGCGCCATACGCCTGGATTCGATTACCAGCAAGATACAAATGTGAGAATCGGTAGCTGACAAATAATAATTATCATGGTATCGATTGGGCTGCCGGCAACATACCTTATGAAGAATTACAACCTATAGTAAAAGAAGTATTAATTGGTACACCTACTGTTTACGTAAAAGGTTTGGAAAAACAAAGATGTCTGGAAAAATATACTTTAAACGTATTTAATTTAGATGATTTCAAATGTCCATCATTATAAAGTTAAGAGGTAGATAATTCATCTACATGTACAAACCACACACGTAGTTTCAGCAATTGCGCTGTTAAAAATGTATGTAACCTACGAAATTGGTTGCTACAACCATCAAAAGTACTACGAAATAATATAGAAAAGAATTATGAAGTTGACAACGATTGTACATTAAAAGACTTTTATAATGATTGTGAAAATGTTATATTCAATGAATAAATGTATAAAAATGTATTTAAAATGTTTTATATTAATTTACCCTTCCTTCCTATTATCTTTATTATGCATTTGTGAAATTATTAAACATATTAAAACTTGTCTGAGCTTGTCTTATGACGTCACTAAGTGGGTGTGGCTATATGTTTAAAAGTGGAAGTAATGCGCATGTGTAGAAGCAGTGGTGGGGGTACCGTATAGAGAAGGGGAGTGATGATTGAATTTAGCGTATTGCGCATGCGTTAAAAGTGGAAGGGATATACGCCAGTTGAAATTCAAGTATAAATAGAAGTAGGATGAGCAGCCAAACTCATTTTACTTCTTCTGTTCACAGATTTAGCAGCTATGGATCTCAGTAAAATCAACGCCATTGACCGTATGGATGCATTTTTGCCAACGAAGCCGCTCTCCGAATTGACTCCTGGACATAAGTATCCAATTACAAAGATCCAGGTAGTCAACACCAAATATGGAGAAAAAATTGTTGTTGAGGTAAATAAAAAGTTTAATACCTACCTGCCTTCAAGATTTGTACCCATGTTTACTGATGATTCTATATGCTTCGAACAAATGAAAAAAACAATTGATGCTGGACAATTACGTTAAAAATATATTGGTGGTCCATACAACCATATTGAATTTAAAATTAAGCAAGTTTAATTTTGTAAATATATGTAAAATTGATGTTATAATAAATGTATAAAATGTTATTTACGTTGTATTTAATGAAATACCTTATTAGTATTAAGTTAGAATTAAGATTATATTTAGGTTAAGTTTAACTTTCATAATGAATAAGATAATTAATAATAGACTGTATTAAGCTTACTTAATATATAATTTTTTATTAACTTGATGGTAAATAATCAATAAAGTAAAGTGGCGCAATCTATTAAGTGTTTGACCAACTAATTTGGTTGGTAAATCAAGCATTTATTAGCAATAAATATTTTACCGCCAAAATTTAAAAATTAATTTATCACAGTTAGACTAATTAAGAGTTGCGCCATCTGTTGGGTTTTCGACCAATTAACTTGGTCGGTAAAACAGGGTACCCCGTTATCAAAAACAATTTTCCCGGAAAAATTTGAAAATTCTTATAGCACAATTGAGCTAATTGACAGAGGCGCCATCTGTTGGGTGGCTAGTAAACTAACTCGGTTGGTAAAACAGGGATGGGTAGCTCTCTGACAAAGCCAATTTAAATTGTGTATTAAATTTTCAAAATTTGGCGGGAAAATTGTTTATTGATGTAATTCAATTGGGCTAATAACTAGTGGCGCCATCTATTGGGTGGTCTGTAAAACATATTTCTCCCTTACCAACTGGGTTTGAATTCGGCTCTCACTTACCGGCTGCTGATAAAGTAGGAATCTACCTTACCGACTGGGAGTAACTTAACCGAGATCAGATCAGATCACCTGCCCCCGTGTCCCCATAGCTTATCTACTGCCTTCAAAAATTCACTGTTTAAATTTTTCAAAAAAAAGTCAACCCCCTCCCTCTTCTTCAGTGTTTGAAAAAACCATAGAGATAATATAAATAGAGTGGAGATGGTCTGTATAGAGGCGTCCGTTTGATAGAAAGAGAACGCGATTTTAGCACCAGTAGGTGTCTCTCTTGCGCTGGTGCTTATTGAAGGACAGATACTGGTGTTAAATCTTTCTTCTCTTTCCAACCCATTCTGTTTATGTCAGGACACTTCCCTCTTACGCAGCCGCCTATACCTTGTCTACTCTATTTATATTATCTCTATGGAAAAAACTTTGGGATCTGACATGGGGGCGGGGCCTAAAGCAATATGGCGTAAATTGGGTAACACTTTTAGTGAATTTACATGGGAATAACATGGGATGCATGTTTAAAAATCGTTTTTAAAATCTTTTTTAAAATCGTTTAAAAAATATTGCTTAATTTAATAAATGTATAAGTGAATTTTTTTAATACAAAATTACTATTTACATTCCTATTTACAAACATGAATAAAAATATAAAAGAAATCTTATTTTTATACAAATTATTTTCTCAAATCCAGCGATACATGTGCAAGAAAAATATTATATTTTCCTTTATATTTCATGTAATTATATGAAAATTTATAAATGTATGTATTTCATTTTTCATTGTGAAAGTCTGTTAACAAGAAGTGAAAAAAAAATTTATTTATCCGTTTTTACAGTGATAAATTAACTTTCAAAATGTTCACATGCACGGGTAATATGAAAGATTATATAACCTCCAAATTTTAAAATCTTAAACTTACATGGCAAAATGTAATCACTTCTTTTGAAATGCAGAGAACATACTCTCATAGAAGGCCTTATACTGTTTATTTTTAAAGCATTTTTCCAGGCCTTTAATTGATCGACTTTTTCAAAATTATCGAACGTATTTTTCACATCCACTACTCGTTGTTTTGGTTTAGGAAATTTATGGAAAATTACGCTTAAATTTTTCGCTACAGTACTGCCACAGCCTCTCACAGAACACTTAATTCTGCAGGAAGATTTCTCACGCGGTAAAAATGTAGCTTCATTCATAATGATAAAATAATTAACAATGACAGCGGAACTACAATTGCAAGTGACACAAATAGTTATCCAAAACTAGTTACATTTTTCAACACCAGATGGCATGTGTACGAATGTCAGATCCCAATACTTCGTGGTTAAAGTACTCACCCATTGGACTAATCTATGTGCAAGTTACAGCCCGATCCGATCAACTTTTTTTTGTTAGTACGCTACGGGAATTTTACCTCATATATATCATCCTTTTTAAAATAACAGAATCATAACCTAGACTATTTTGTGGCTCGAAAGTTAGCTTTTATAGCAAGTGCCTGAAGTTTTTGACGTTAAAATAAACGAAAAATTTGTTTACTACTTTTCTACTTTCAAATTTTATTAAATAATATTGCTTTCTGTATTTAAAAATGCATTAATAACACTGTGTTACAAAACAAATATGATTTCAGAAACTCCTTATCGGACCTGGTAGAGTTTGTAAAGCATAAAAAACTGAAAAGAATGGTGTATATGAGAGATTCTGTTTCAATCGCCCCAGCCCAAAAAGTCAATGTTCTGGGATTGGCTTCATACTTTGGTAAATTGTTGTCCTATATGATAGTAATAAATCCATAAAATATAAACTCATTAAAAAAATATTTGTAGAAAGTAGAGGGGGTTGAAGTTTTGACGTTAAGGGTAACATTGTCATTTTCAAAACCGTATAACTATGACAAAAGTTAATGGATTTTAATTTATCTATAATGAATTTTAATGCGTTTTTCACGTACTTTTCAAAAAAGTATACGAAATTAAAAAAAAAAATTGTTGACTACTTTTTTCAAAATTAACCCTTATTTTTCGATTTTCACCACTTCGGGTATTTTTTTTTTATTTTCATCGGAAAGCTGAGGTTTTTTCTTATGAGCTATGTAAATATGAAAGTCGGACAACAATAATTTTGTGAGAAACAGAATATTAAAGTAGGCGGTGCCGATAAGGGTGCCGTTAAGGGTAACATTGTCATTTTCAAAACCGTATAACTATGACAAATGTTAATGGATTTTAATTTATCTATAATGAATTTTAATGCATTTTTCACGTACTTTTCAAAAAAGTATACGAAATTAAAAAAAAAAATTGTTGACTACTTTTTTCAAAATTAACCCTTATTTTTCGATTTTCACCACTTCGGGTATTTTTTTTTTATTTTCATCGGAAAGCTGAGGTTTTTTCTTATGAGCTATGTAAATATGAAAGTCGGACAACAATAATTTTGTGAGAAACAGAATATTAAAGTAGGCGGGGCCGATAAGGGTGCCGTTAAGGGTAACATTGTCATTTTCAAAACCGTATAACTATGACAAGTGTTAATGGATTTTAATTTATCTATAATGAATTTTAATGTATTTTTCACGTACTTTTCAAAAATGTATACGAAATTAAAAAAAAAATTGTTGACTCCTTTTTAGGGTTCCGTACTCGGTTCGGAACCCTATTAATATCGGTTTTTTTGAAATCGTGTACCCCCCCCCTAGCGGCCACACAAATTTATCTGGAGGGCTAAAAATTAGTACACATATGTATTTTCGCGTGTAGATTACAGGAAAAATATATCGAACTTGATTGGAATTGATTAACATAGCGTTGTCAAGGAAAAACCATGAATTTTTACGAAAAATGCCTAAAAATGACTATGTACCCCCCCCCCCTAGCGGCCACATCTTTTGACATAAAGAGCTCAAATTTGGTACACTTACGTATTTTTACGTGAAAATTACAGGAAAAATAGAGCGAACTTGATTCCGATCAATTTACATAGCGTTGTCAAGGAAAAATAAAAAATTCCGAAAAAAATAATTTATTCTCCCTAGCGCACACAATATTCAACACAGACAGTTCATATTTAGTATACAAATGTATTTTTACGGGAAAAATACAAGGGAAAAAAAGCGGTCACGATTAGAGTTGATGATTAACTTTTTATCAAGTTTTTCAAGAAAAAATGACAATTTTAGGAAAAAAATGTGTTTTTCCACCAAAAACGAACAAAATTTTATTTAAAGGAAATTAAATTTACCTATTTTAACGTATTTTTACGTGTAGATTACAAAAAAAATATAGCGAGCATGATTGGAGTTAATTATCATAGCGTTGTCAAGGAAAAACCATGAATTTTTACGAAAAATACCTAAAAATGACTATGTACCCCCCCCTAGCAGCCACATCTTTTGACATAAAGAGCTCAAATTTGGTACACTTACGTATTTTTACGTGAAAATTACAGGAAAAATATAGCGAACTTGATTCCGATCAATTTACATAGCGTTGTCAAGGAAAAATCAAAAATTTCGAAAAAAATGATTTATTCTCCCTAGCGCACACAATATTCAACCCAAATTGTTCACATTTGCTGTAAAACTGTATTTTTGCGTGAAAAATACAGGGAAAAAATGTAAGCGCGATTGGAGTTGATGATCAATTTTTATCAAATTTTTGAAGAAAAATGATAAAAATAAAAAAATGTATTTTTCCGCAAAAAACGAAAAAAATCGGACAAGTGCGAGTTACACTCGCACTGAAATCGAGGGTTCCGTACTCGAAGCGAACTTATTTGGTATAAAAACAAATGTTTAAAAAATATGTGTTGTTTATTAAATAATATATGTGATACAAAAATGAACAATTTTTAAAAAAAAATTTAAGAAAATTGTTCCTCCTTTGGTATAAAAACAAAAAAAAATTTTAAATTTGTTTTGTATTTCAAATAATATAAGTGATACAAAAAGGAACAATTTTGTAAAATTTAAGAAAATTGTTCCTCTTCGTATCACTTATATTATTTGAAATACAAAACAAATTAAAAATTTTTTTTTGTTTTTATACCAAAAGAGGAACAATTTTCTTAAATTTTTTTTTTAAAATTGTTCATTTTTGTATCACATATATTATTTAATACACAACACATATTTTTTAAACATTTGTTTTTATACCAAATAAGTTCGCTTCGAGTACGGAACCCTCGATTTCAGTGCGAGTGTAACTCGCACTTGTCCGATTTTTTTCAAAATTAACCCTTATTTTTCGATTTTCACACCTTCGGGTATTTTTTTTTTATTTTCATTGGAAAGCTGAGGTTTTTTCCCATGAGCTATGTAAATATGAAAGTAGGACAACAATAATTTTGTGAGAAACATAATATTAAATTAGGCGGTGCCTACCTAAATCCTCGAAGATGATCTCCAGGTATACCCGTTATCGGCACCTCCTACTTTAATATTCTGTTTCTCACAAAATTATTGTTGTTCGACTTTCATATTTACATAGCTCATGGGAAAAAACCTCAGCTTTCCAATGAAAATAAAAAAAAAATACCCGAAGGTGTGAAAATCGAAAAATAAGGGTTGATTTTGAAAAAAAGGGGTCAAAAATTTTTTTTTTTAATTTTGTATACATTTTTGAAAAGTACGTGAAAAACGCATTAAAATTCATTATAGATAAATTAAAATCCATTAACTTTTGTCATAGTTATACGGTTTTGAAAATGACAATGTTACCCTTAACGTCAAAACTTCAACCCCCTCTACTTTCTACAAATATTTTTTTAATGAGTTTATATTTTAGGGATTTATTACTATCATATACAGTGCCGCTCAGCAGATTTTGCCCACCTTTGAGAATTTTTTATGAAAAAATCCTTGTAACTTCCTTATTTTTTGCCCTATTTTAAATTTTCTTTTTTAATTTTTAAGCTGAAAAACAGATGTTTGCCACTGTATAAAGGATTTTTGTTGTATCTTTTTAATTGATGACAATAAAGACCAAATACTTTCAAAAATTTCGATTTTTTATTGATTTTTAAACTTTTTGATCAATTTGTAATTGTTATCTGATGAGATGTACCTTCTTTCTTTTTACACATCGAAAGTGTACTCAATTCTGCTTCAATTGACCCCTAATCGGTTAGAATTCGTTAAAATTTGTCTGAGTTAGCAGACTTTTAATTTTATAGTCACATTAAGTTTCATGCGTGATTGATTTTCATTGATTTTCTGATTTTCATAAAATTTAGTAGATGGTTAGTGTATACTAAAAATTAAAGAGTAGAAAGCACTTCTTTTGTTACACAAAGGAACACTGCATTTATCTTTCGTGGCACTATTACTGTTTTATTAATAACTCATTTTTTCTAACACTGGCTGAATGCACTGCTCACGTGCTTACTGACAATCATGATCATGCTGACAGTTACCGAAGACATTAGCTGATTAAATATTTTAACTATTAATCAATTATCTTTGATTTTCTTATAAAAGAAAATTATTTTAAATATAATTTTTAATATAAAGCAATTTATGATTTTCTAAACTTTGCGCGACTTGTCACCAAGAGCAATGATGTCACCTATAGTGGTCGAGTTTGGCCGTGAGGGACCTCATTATTTTAAATGAACTATACCTTCCTACATAGCACCAAAACTTTACTGAACATTTATTAAAGGTTTAAGTCCAAAGTACGGAATAATTGGTAGCATTGTTTAGAAACATTTAAATAAATATTAAATTATCCGCCATAATTAAATGTAATTATGTAGTATGGATTTAACCCTTTAATAAATTTTCAGTAAAGTTTCGGTGCTGTATGAGTTAAGTTTACTTTTATCTTATTTGAAAAATTAAAAAATACTACATTTTTAATTATAGATTCTCTTTTAAATAGGGTTCCTGCCACGTGAAACAGCGATCCACCATAGAAATCATGTTCTTCGTGTTCTTCGCGAAGCACTTACTGATGCAAAATTAACACTAAACGATGTTGATGTTATTTGTTTTACAAGAGGACCAGGAATGGGTGCTCCTTTAACAATAGTGGCATTAGTAGCTCGAACAATAGCAAAAATGTATAAAAAACCTATTGTAGGAGTTAATCACTGTATCGGACATATTGAAATGGGTAGACTGATAACTAAAAGTGATAATCCTATTATACTTTATGTCTCTGGAGGAAATACACAAGTCATCGCTTATTCTGAAAGACGATATTGTATTTTTGGTGAAACAATCGATATAGCAATTGGTAATTGCTTGGACCGATTTGGTAGACTTTTGAAATTAACAAATGATCCAAGTCCTGGATACAACATAGAGCAACTTGCTAAGAAGTAAGATAAGAGATACTAATGCTTAATAATTTTCGAAAGCGTAACTTCTGTTTACAATGAAAGAATCCCTTCTGTTGAATTTTTTGAAAATTTCGGGTGTTTCAAATATGTAAAGATGAAAGTTTGGGTTCTTCATTATGTTATGTAAACTACAATGTAAAAAATTTTTCTTGTAACATTACCACTTTCTACGTAGGTCCAAAATCTTACCTACTGTGAAAGTGGCAGAAGTACATAAAACAGTGTTACAGCATCTACAATAGGGAATTTTACTTTTAGAATTTGTAAATTTACATCTCGTAGTGTAAAAGTACACCACACAGTAATTTTAAAGATTATACACTCAACAAAATTCATGGTAAATTTGACTAAATTTGAACTATTTCTCCTAGTTCCAGGAGACGCCTATTAACAAAAAGTAGTTGAGACAACTATGTAAAAACGGTTAAATCAACTGTAAAATTTAGTAAAAAGAAACTATTCAAAGTAGTAAAATTATTATTATTAGTATTGAGATCCATATTTTCACCCTCTCCCCTATTACTTTCATTTATATATGCCTTATAATATATAATTTTTGTATACCTAACAGAGAAAAATCCCTAAACGCTGGGGATTGAACGCACGACCCTAACATTCGCAAGTCGACAACTTAACCATCTAACCACGCACGCACGTGTGACGGGATATGTGTGACGGGATATGAATAAAAAGGAGTAGCATGAAAAGTGAGAAGAATTGTATTTGTTTCATTCTCAAAGTTGAAAAACTACTGGGTTTTTTAAATTTACTATTTTGAGTGCGTTTATTTAATTTTTAAAAATGTAAATTTGCACAAAAAATATAACATCACAATTTTGTGTACTTGTACATTATAGAGTACCTTTGTCGCTTTCTAAGAGGGTCCATTTTCTTACTTACTTGGAAACTCACACAAAAGCAATTTAATCTTGTACTATTACAACGTTTTCTTCTTTTACAACTACGAAAATTGTAAAGTTACAATTTCGATTGTATTTCTAAATTTAAAAAGTGTATAAATATCTCACTGAAAATAGTAAAATTACATAAATTCTAAAATGTAATTTTATTATTTCAAAATGTAAAATTTTTTTATTTTTTATAGTGTACACGGAGAAAAAAATAATTAAACTTACTTAGTAGTGTAAAACTTGTTAAAATTTCAGTGTTACCCTTCTAGGAAAAATTGATAAAAAACGATTGTAAGCAGTAGGAAAGAAATTTCTATTGTCCCCAATCGTGTTTCTTAATCGTGTTCTTACAATTGCGAACAATTTACTTTTTTATGTGTATCTATTAAATCGTGTTCTATCGATTGTATTGCATGCACTGTTGTTTGACGGGAGTTTTTGAAATTTTAAAATGGGTTACTAATTTAACGGTCCAGAAAAATATTTTTTAAAGGTTATTTTCCAGACTCAAAAATTAAAATATTAATCAATGTATTTGTCACCCAAGAAGAAAATAAAATAGTTTAGCAAAAAATTAATTAAAAGTTATTTTTTATTTTTTTTTAACGAAACTGCACAAGAAGAAATGTTTATAACACGGTGCTACAAAAATTTTTTTTTAATATACTTTTTATGAAACCTATTGGAGGATTTAGGTAACAAAAAACTAAGAAGAATGATGTATACAAAATTCTCCAAACACCCACAATTTTCATTTTAGCACCAGAAAACCATTTTTACGTATGTTCATGCATAAAAACCTTTGTAACTTTCTTATTTCTGCATCGATTTCACAAATTTTTTCTCATTTTAAAGCTAAGAAACAAAGCTTCTTAACCCATCTTCGGTAGTTTTGTTTAAATTAATATTTATAAGAGAAAAATTACAAAAATGTTCAGAAGTTGTCATTTTTCTCGCAATTTTTCAACTTTAACTGATGTTTTCATTGTGAATTTTAATTTAAACATTTTTTTCTTCTAGCGCTATTAGAGCGTATTAAATTCTGCATCCAACGAGCCCTATCTCAATAGATTTTGTAAAAAATTAACTAAATTATTGTAGTTTTTCTCTTTACTATAATATAAAGAGTAAATTAGAATTCGAGATTTCTTATATTGTTTTAATAGAAACTAGCGATATATTCCTCGCTCGGTTGAAGTTTTACTTTTTTTCTTTACGTATTGTAGTTTATTCATATGTATATGGGACGTTCTTTGTCAACCGGACCACCCCATCTCTCCATAATTGGTTTAATTTAAAAAAAATTTAGCATATTGGAAAAATTAGCTTGGAATGTCTACTTTTTAATCCCGTTGGGCGCTTTTTGAAATTCAAAATGGCGACTTAAATATGGCGCCTAAACGACATAAAAAACACAAAAAATCCACTAATATGATCTATATTATTGTTTAAAGCTTCACATATGACGATAAAAATAACGACAACATAGTTTACTTTTGTTATATTTTATTTGGTATTTTGAATTTTCGAAATCTGTTTTCAAATTTGTAATTAGCGACCCCGAAAACCCCCTAGTAACATTTTTTAAAAATATTCAATAAGTCTTTAGCATTTTTTTTCTTTGTGTCTAGATGCATCATCGACGTTCAGTGGGTTAAATATTTTTCGTATCAAAGTCTTATTAATTGTTTACTGTGCTGCCATCTAGCGTTCACCGATGTAACCTGTAACTTGCTGTCGATAAACGTTGTCCTATACACACAAATAGTACACAATAAACACATTAATTTTCACTATTTATTACCCTTTCAAATGCTTTAAAATAATAAATTAATACTTTTTCACTGCTTTTTTATTATTAAAAAATCATATCTAAAACACTTTTCATTGAATTATATAAAAATTTGACAGAAAACCCTGATATAACAGTGCTCCATATTTTATTTTTTATTTCATTTATTTCGTATTAAATTGATACAAATAAGGTCTTAAATTACTCATGAACACTTTTTCTACAAATACCAATAAATACTTTATCATATTTTATTTTTTAAATAACATTTTTAGTGACCGTTGTGTTCCCAACGGTGTTTCAACGTTATTCCGTTCAAATCGCGTTGAACCCATCCGTTAGGGCTAATTAAAAAGACTTGTCGAATTTGTAATTGACTGAGTACCAGATGCTTGTAAGCTTGCTCTGGTAGCTTCGCGTTTTAAAATGGCCCCTATGCCACCGTAAGAATTTTTGCTATGTTCCGTTGCATGAAAATACCAGTCTGCTGGAATTCCAAAATCCTCTTCATGCTTTAATAAATTAGACACTTGGTACCGAATTTTAATATGCTGTTTTGCACCATCTGAGTAATAAATAACTCGACTCACTTTCGTATTCTTTTTTATTTCTTTTAACAATTGTCCTTGAAGAACATAAACAGCTGTTGTATCATGTTTTAAACAGTCAGACAAAAACACAAGACTTTTATGTTTTATTTCTTTACCATCATTATAGTAATAAACAACTGGCATTAAAGTGCATTGATCATTATTATAATGAAATGCTTGAGCAGCATTTCGTATTACGTACACTGAGAGAAGAAAAGCACGGAATCTGAAATGGAGAAGTTCAGCATCTGTACACCAAGTTGAGAGCAGCAGCAGCGTCACAGTGTGATAGATGCCGTACTAAAATGTAAAATGGATGTTGTACTTGGCTTGAGTATAGATACTGTACACAGATATGAACTGTTCAGAAGTACAGTATCTGTCGGTCGCTATGAGACAGATTCCGTATAACTTAGTTCACACCGCTGCCGCGCTGCTAGAGCTTAGTATCTGAACTATGAACGACACCAACTGAACAAAACTAAAGAACGGATACTGACACCCATTTTACACGGCCGGCGTTCGTCACATTACGGATTCTGTGCTTTTCTTCTCTCAATGTAGGCATAGTTCTCGGAAAAGTCATATTTTACCAATACTTCTGCTTCTTTCAAATTTTGCTTCCTATCTTCAAGGTACATTGATTGCTGCTTAGATATGAATGAATGTGGTTTCAGTTTAATTAGTTTTTGGCAAAGTTCATCAACAAATTCGATGTTCGATAATTTGCTCGTTATTAAATTTGATCTGTCAGTTGATGTCCATAACTGCATAAAACACTCTCGATGCATGATTCGTTTAAAATATTTATCATCATTTCTCAGAAGTCTTCAATGCTAGGGCAATCTTTGCAGTTAGCTAAAAGACATAATGCAGTTGGATCCTTACATGTAATGAGTCGCAGACAATCTTTATAATTTTCAATTGGTTGATTCATTGTTTTTGTAATCTCTTTAATGTTTACCCTATTGAAAATCCCCACATGGGAAACCACATGGGATCCTATGTCAAAAACTATGTAAAACCCCATTCCCCATATGGGAAACCATATTGTTGCGACCATTGAAATAATTTTGTTTTATGAATTTATTTAGATTTAACTGTTTATTTAAAAAACGTGATTTTTTGCCTAAATCTTAGGATTATTTTTATCTTTATTTACAACTTGCAGATGTTTGAAATTATTAAGATTTTTATTATATTGTACCCTTCATTTCTAAAAGGGACTAATTGTCAGACCGGGACAATAAATCCAACCGTTACCTATCTTAAAACTCTATCTTACCGTAATAAAATGTATCACCTTTATTGGTGTCTTCGTTTGTACCCTAACCAACTTACATTGTACAAATTAC
Organism: Leptopilina boulardi; assembly: GCF_019393585.1. Classification (NCBI taxonomy): domain Eukaryota; kingdom Metazoa; phylum Arthropoda; class Insecta; order Hymenoptera; family Figitidae; genus Leptopilina; species Leptopilina boulardi. The sequence continues at coordinate 1,943,654 of NW_026137966.1, forward strand.
TTACGCCCCTGAAAGATTGTTAACACCCACATTTTAAACTATCTCATAGAAATATTTTAATGTTAACACCCATGTTTTGCAACCTACCCTCTCCACATTTTTTAGTTTACGTGTAACTTAACTGAATCAATTCGAACTAGAGTTAGTAAAAAATCTCAAGCTATAACGAGATGATCTCAGAACAAATGTATATTCTACGCTAAAATTAATTAAACAATATTTATGTCTAAAAAATCCAGTCTAATTCAATCTTATGAATCCTGCACAATAATCTGTTATTTCTAAGAATAATGGAATTATTAAATTTTGGAGAAGTTAATCACAATAATCTATCTGATTAACGAGTTGTTCATCAAGGCAATGATAAATCACAACATAATTTTGGTCCTTCGAGCCGGATCCAGTGTCTATGGATCTTTAACCACTTCTTGTACTCTCAACTCATGAGTATATCTACAACTTAACGAAATCAAGTAAGGATTAACGTAACCCTTACAACTAAATCAAGGCCAAGGATAATCGTCACAACCAACTCTTATTGTGACATTTTAACGAGGATTTATCGATAATCAATCCGAGGTCCTATTAGCAGTGTGTATGTTCGAGATCAATCGTTAAGCACAACTATCTTCAACGAATTAGAATAAATTATCAGTCATTAATTTATTCTAAACTATCTTATCAAGTATCAACGAGGTATTAATTATCCAGAATATCGAATCAAGGGCAGTAAGGTTCTTATCATCATCGTCATCATCATCAATAAGTGTGTGTCTTAAATTCAAAACTTTTGTAATGGACTCTTAAGTGCGACTTATTATAGTGAAATTTTGTGTTAACTAATTGAATTTATTGTTATTATAAATCGTCCTATACCGTGCAGTTGTGCATCAATCGAGCTTCAAAGGGGTAAGTCTGTCATATTTGTTTATTGAGTCATCATATTTAAACAATTTTCATTTTCCCTATTAAACCTTTTATCTCAGTGAATTAAAATGACAAACGATTCCGAAATAAGCAAACTAAAACGGCTTCGAGGTGCATTAAAAACGAAATTAACTCGATTTGAGAATTTTCTTAATAAATCTCCTGATGAAATAGATGTTATTGAATTAAAGGGTAAATTATCAGAAATTGAACCGTTAAAGGAGAATTTTGAACATTTGCAAACTCAGTTAGAAGCTTTAGTTTTGGACACAGAAATCGAAGCACAGTATGAAGAAAGAGGCGATTTTGAAGATAGGCTTTCCGCGGCTTGCGCTAAAGCAAAGCGACTCGTTATCGCGAAGGAACCCGTGGTTCAAATTACTCAAATGCAAACATTAAATAATACAAACGTAAATAACAGTTCTTTAAATCCTGCATTATCTTCGTCATCATTCGATAATCAAATCAATATCAAGTTACCTGCATTAAGTTTGCCCACATTTAGTGGTTCTTATGAGAAATGGCCGGGTTTTAGTGACACGTTTACTTCGTCAGTTCATAATGATAAAAGATATTCTGACTCCCAAAAATTAGTATATTTGCGTTCTTGCTTAACGGGAAAGGCAGCTGATAAAATAGAGTCGCTTGAAACTACCGATGCAAATTATCACGTAGCTTGGAAACTTCTAGAAAAATATTATGACGATCCTTCAGCCGTTATAAATAATCATATAAAGGCATTTTTCGAATTTTCAAATTGTAGTAACGCTTCTGCCTCATCCATTGGCGAATTACTAAATAACGTTACCAAACATTATCGCGCATTACAAGCTCTAAATAAACCTTTTTTAGAAGCGTTTCCAATTTACGCGGTAACTTGTAAATTAGACACGCAAACAAGATTAAAATGGAAAGAACACATTCAAAGCAATGATTCTCCAACAATGGAAAACCTGCTTGATTTTCTACATTGTCGTGAGAAGGTGTTAGAAACAAATCAAACAAAAAACGAAAAATCTGATCGAAATACTACGCGCAATAACGACAATCAAAATCGTAGTTCTAATCATCGTGCAAACCATTCATCTTCGAATACGAAATTTCACGCTCAATCTTATGCGACAAATAAAATTTTTTGCCATATATGTAAAAATTCACACTATACGCAAAATTGTGAAAAACTATTAAATTCAAATTTGTCTAATCGTTTGGAACTCATAAAAAATCTAAAACTTTGCAAAAATTGTCTAAGGGCAAATCATACTATCGAAGATTGTAAATCTTCCAATTGTAAGGTTTGCAATCAAAAACACCATACTTTATTACACCCCGAAAATCAAGCAAATAAACCTGCTCAAGTTAATCTTGCATGTTTGTATAACACTACAGCCTCGCAAACTATATTGTCCACAGCAATCGTTCATGTTTTAGATAAAAAGGGTTATCCCCATGCATGTAGAGCCTTGCTTGATAATGGTTCGCAGGTTCATTTTATGACACAAAATTTAGCTAAAAAATTATGTCTCGATCAACGTGAAATTGAAATCTCTCTAGGCGGTGTAAATCAAATGAGTTCTAGTGTTCATACGACAACCCATGCCACTGTGCAATCACGAGTAAATAAATATTCTAAGGATTTGATGTTTTTAATAACACCCGAGATAAACGAACTCTCTCCTAGCGAATCTATAAATAAAGAGCAATTAAAAATTCCCTCAAACATACAATTAGCAGATCCGAATTTCAATGTACAAGCAGAAATTGATATTCTTCTCGGTGCCGAAATATTTTTACAATTACTTAGCGTCGGTAAAATTTCATTATTAGACGGTTGTGCTATTTTACAAAAAACTCAATTCGGTTGGATATTAGGAGGAAAACTACCGGGCTCAAGGATTTCAAATTCCGCGATTTGCAATTTATCATTAAATACTTTACATAACAAAATATCTGAATTTTGGGAAATTGAAAATGTTTCTTCAGAGAAAATCTTATCGAATGAAGAAAATGATTGCGAGATACATTATAAAAAAAACACAACCCGTGACATTGAAACTGGATGTTATACTGTGAAACTTCCGTGTAAAGAAACTATCAATGAACTCGGAGAATCTTATAGCCGTGCTCTTAAAAGATTTTATTCATTAGAACGTTCTTTATTTAAAAATCCTGATCTCAAATTACAGTATAAATCATTTATGAATGAGTACGAGAATTTAGGCCATATGACCGAAAATCTAATGTCTTCACTTCACGATGGTTATTTTATACCACATCATTCCGTTATTAAACAATCTAGTTTAACAACTAAGCTACGCGTAGTTTTTGATGCGTCTGCAAAAACTTCCACTGGCCTCTCGTTGAATCAAGTATTAAAGATCGGGCCAAATGTTCAAGAAAATCTTTTTTCTTTACTCGTACGTTTTCGTTCACATGTCTTCGCAGTAACTGCTGATATCGAAAAAATGTATCGGCAAGTTAAGTTACATCCTGATGATCGTAAATTTCATAAAATCTTGTGGCGTGACGAACCTAATCAACCGGTTAAAATCTACGAATTAAATACAGTCACATACGGTACAACGCCAGCCTCATTTTTAGCTACACGTACACTTGTCCAGTTAGCCGATGACGAGTGTGAATCATATCCAAATGTTGCTACCGTATTGAAAGAAGATTTTTACATGGACGATTGTTTAACGGGTGGTAAAAATCGAAACGAAGTTGAAAATCTCGTAAATGATTTAATCACCGTTACCGAAAGGGGTGGTATGCATTTGAGACAATGGGCCTCTAATGATGCAAATATCATTTCTAACATTTTCGGTAAATCAGACGATTCTCATCTTTGTTTAAACTTAGGAGATACAACAAAAACACTAGGTGTCCATTGGAACCCAAATTCAGACTCATTTGTATATACCGTAAATCAGGCAAGTCCTAATGACTTTATAACAAAGAGAATGATTTTATCGCAAATCGCCCAACTTTTCGACCCACTAGGTTTATTAGGGCCTGTCATTCTTGTAGCAAAAATATTATTACAATCATTATGGTTATTAGAGCTTGAGTGGGATGACCCTGTCCCTCAGACAATTCATACAGAATGGTCCGAATTTATCAAACAATTACCTCTTTTAGAAAACATTAAAATCGATCGAAAAATAGTTTCAGAAAATTATTGTTTTCTCGAAATACACGGCTTCTGTGATGCCAGCGAGAAGGCCTATGGAGCATGTATTTATTTAAAATCTTCGGATGAAAATAACATTTCCTTCACACAGTTAATTTGTTCGAAATCGCGAGTTGCGCCGTTAAAAAAATTGTCTTTACCTCGGCTTGAACTCTGTGCAGCTCTTTTATTAGCGGAACTCTTTGAAGCAGTTTCACATTCATTACGTCGATTATCTTTTGAAAAAATTATTTTTTGGTCAGATTCGACTATTGCCTTACATTGGATAAAGGGTCCCGCCCACAAATTAGGAACATTTGAGTCGAATCGTGTAGCGAAAATACAAAAAATTACGATCGGTAATGAATGGCGCCACGTACGTACCGAACATAATCCTGCTGATTTTGTATCGCGCGGTCAATCCCCGAAGGATTTTTTGGACAATACATTTTGGTTGAACGGACCAAAATGGATTAATGATGACGAAGGTAAGTGGCCCAAGACTATCATTGAATATGAAATTCTACCACAAGGTAAAGAATTAAAAATCCTATGGTTAATTTAGCAATTACTAATGGTAAAATTATTAAAAATTCTACTTTTGAAAATGAGCTTACACAAAGATTATTTAATAATGTGGGATCTTTTTCAAAACTCGTACGCGTAATAGCCTATTGTCAGCGATTCATCAAAATCAAGTTATTCAACCAAGATATAAAGGGCACATTATCTTCAATCGAATTGAAAAATGCAACACTTTGTGTGATCACATTAGTACAGCGTGAAAAATTTACTAATGAAATAGGTAACTTAGAAACGGGTGACCGTGTCACGAACAATCTGAGCCCTCTTAATCCTTTTTTAGATTCTAATGGAATTCTGAGAGTAGGTGGAAGACTCAGTCAATCTGATCTTAGGTATTCTCAGAAGCATCCTATACTTTTACCTAAATCGCACACTGTAACAGATCTTATTATCCGTAATCAACATCTTAAACTTTTTCACGCAGGAACACAAGCTACTTTAAATTCAATACGAAATGATTATTGGATTGTTAACGGAAAAAATGCAGTAAAAAATATAATTCGAAAATGTGTTATTTGCTCTCGTGCGAAACCACGATTTCCGAATTATATAATGGGTGAACTGCCCAAAGATCGCGTTGTCTTTGAAAGAGCCTTTAAACATACAGGCATCGATTACTGTGGTCCTCTCTTTATTAAAGAAAGGAAATATCGAAATCGAGTTAAGGTTAAAGTTTATGTCGCTGTCTTTGTATGTTTCGCTACAAAGGCTGTACACCTTGAGATCGTCAGCGATCTCTCTACTGAGGCTTTTTTAGCGTGTTTGAGGAGATTTTTTGCAAGGCGCGGAAAGGGTTCTGACATATACTCCGATAATGGGACAAACTTCAAGGGCGCGAATCGTGAAATACAAGAACTTTATGCCTTTCTGCAGGATAAAAATTTTAACAATAAAATCTCTGAATATCTTGCTAATAATGATGGCATAAATTGGCATTTTATTCCCCTACGTTCACCACATTTTGGTGGATTATGGGAAGCTGCTGTTAAATCGTTTAAGCACCATTTTATTCGCGTAATCGGAGAAAAAATTCTTACATACGAAGAATTAACAACGTTAACTACTGAGATAGAAGGAATCCTTAATTCTCGACCTTTAACACCTATTCCTTCTGACCCTAATGATTTAGCCGCTTTAACACCAGGACATTTCCTTATTGGTGGCTCAATGACAAATTTGGCAGAACATAATTTGTTGAATCTGCCGTCAAATCGACTCTCCTCTTGGCAACAGATCCAACAAATGAAACAACACTTTTGGACTCGATGGAGTAAAGAGTATCTTAACGAACTTACTGTTCGTAAAAAATGGCATAAGGGAATGGAAACAGATATTAAGATCGGGCAAATTGTCACAATTCGCGATGATAATTTACCTCCCATGCGTTGGAACCTTGGTAGAATTATTGCGATTCATCCCGGTAACGATCAAATCATTCGCGTGGTAACAGTGAAAACAGCCCACGGCCTATATAAAAGAAGTATAAAAAATTTGTCACCATTACCTATCGACGATGTGTAATTTAAATTATCATAAATCGTTCAATCGAAATTACTACATTATATTTTCATAATTTATTAATTTAAGTTATTATAAACTTACAATAACGTTTTCAACAAATTAAATTTTATCAATCAACTCATTATAGATTTAACGTTATTATTACCATAATAAGCATTATTTTTGAATTTAGTCATTCAAGAGGGCCGGCATGTTGCGACCATTGAAATAATTTTGTTTTATGAATTTATTTAGATTTAACTGTTTATTTAAAAAACGTGATTTTTTGCCTAAATCTTAGGATTATTTTTATCTTTATTTACAACTTGCAGATGTTTGAAATTATTAAGATTTTTATTATATTGTACCCTTCATTTCTAAAAGGGACTAATTGTCAGACCGGGACAATAAATCCAACCGTTACCTATCTTAAAACTCTATCTTACCGTAATAAAATGTATCACCTTTATTGGTGTCTTCGTTTGTACCCTAACCAACTTACATTGTACAAATTACTTACGCCCCTGAAAGATTGTTAACACCCACATTTTAAACTATCTCATAGAAATATTTTAATGTTAACACCCATGTTTTGCAACCTACCCTCTCCACATTTTTTAGTTTACGTGTAACTTAACTGAATCAATTCGAACTAGAGTTAGTAAAAAATCTCAAGCTATAACGAGATGATCTCAGAACAAATGTATATTCTACGCTAAAATTAATTAAACAATATTTATGTCTAAAAAATCCAGTCTAATTCAATCTTATGAATCCTGCACAATAATCTGTTATTTCTAAGAATAATGGAATTATTAAATTTTGGAGAAGTTAATCACAATAATCTATCTGATTAACGAGTTGTTCATCAAGGCAATGATAAATCACAACACATATGGTTTCCCATATAAAAACTCATGGGAAAATGGGACAGGAATTGGCATAGGAAAATATCAAAACGAGGTTCCTCCATGTCATTTCCTATGTCAAATCCCATGTCAAATATCATGTTAAATACCGTGTTAAATACTAATTGAGATCCTTTATCACTTTTTTGAAAAATTTTCCCATGTCAAACCCCATGTCATTTCCCAAGTAAAAACCTTTATCATTTTTTTGAAAAATTTTCCCATGTCATTTCCCATGTGAAATCTTTTATCATTTTTTTGAAAAATTTTCCTATGTCAAATCCTCTTTCGCCTTATCGAAAATACCCACATAGGAAAGCATATGGGAATCCACATGGAACACCATATGGGAATCCACATGGGAAATGGAATACGATTTGATGTGCATTCTTCCAAATGATAAAACAAATAGATTTAAGCATAGGAAATCATATAAGATTTCATATAGATTCTGAAATTTCAACCTAAGATTTCACATGGATTTACATATAGGAAACGATATAGGATTTTATTCGGGAATTTTTTAGTTGGCTGCTTTATGCAGGCGGCAGTTTACAAAAAAAATTAATTATTTGATTAAATATCAAATAATAATACTTCAACTCATCTGAAAATAAAAAAAAGTTTACTTTACTTCTGCCTTAGACTCTCAGCTTTTATAGTATTCCAGACTGATCTCAACTGTGAGAGAAAATATTTTCACCATCTGGTGGTGAAACAATGAAACTATAATGACGATCAACATCTATATTGAAATTTCCTATGTCATTTCCCATGTCATTTCCCATGTGAAATCTTATCATTTTTTCGAAAAATTTCCCCATGTCATTTCCCAAGTAAAAACCTTTATCATTTTTTTGAAAAATTTTCCCATGTCATTTCCCATATCATTTCCCATGTGAAATCCTTTATCATTTTTTTGAAAAATTTTCCCATGTCAAATCCTCTTTCGCCTTATGGAAAATACCCACATGGGAAAGCATATGGGAATCCACATGGGAAATGGAATACGATTTCATGTGCATTCTTCCAAATGATAAAACAAATAGATTTAAGCATAGGAAATCATATAAGATTTCATATAGATTCTGAAATTTCAACCTAAGATTTCACATGGATTTACATATAGGAAACGATATAGGATTTTATTCGGGAATTTTTTAATTGGCTGCTTTATGCAGGCGGCAGTTTACAAAAAAAATTAATTATTTGATTAAATATCAAATAATAATACTTCAACTCATCTGAAAATAAAAAAAAATTTACTTTACTTCTGCCTTAGACTCTCAGCTTTTATAGTATTCCAGACTGATCTCAACTGTGAGAGAAAATATTTTCACCATCTGGTGGTGAAACAATGAAACTATAATGACGATCAACATCTATATTGAAATTTCCCATGTGAAATCTTCTTTCATTTATTCGAAAAATTTTCCCATGTCATTTCCCATGTGAAATCTTATCATTTTTTCGAAAAATTTTCCCATGTCATTTCCCATGTGAAATCCTTTATCATTTTTTTCAAAAAATTTTCCCATGTCAAACCCCATGTCATTTCCCATATCAATTCCCACGTCAAACCTCATGTCATTTGCCATGTGAAATCCTTTATCGTATTCCATTTCCTCTGTGGATTCCCATATGCTTTCCCATGTGGGTATTTTCGATAGGGCGAAAGAGGATTTGTCATTGGAAAATTTGTCAAAAAAATGATGAAGGATTTCACATGGGAAATGACATGGGAAAATTTTTCGAAAAAATGATAAGATTTCACATGGGAAATGACATGGGAAATGACATAGGAAATTTCAATATAGATGTTGATCGTCATTATAGTTTCATTGTTTCACCACCAGATGGTGAAAATATTTTCTCTCACAGTTGAGATCAGTCTGGAATACTATAAAAGCTGAGAGTCTAAGGCAGAAGTAAAGTAAACTTTTTTTTATTTTCAGATGAGTTGAAGTATTATTATTTGATATTTAATCAAATAATTAATTTTTTTTGTAAACTGCCGCCTGCATAAAGCAGCCAACTAAAAAATTCCCGAATAAAATCCTATATCGTTTCCTATATGTAAATCCATGTGAAATCTTAGGTTGAAATTTCAGAATCTATATGAAATCTTATATGATTTCCTATGCTTAAATCTATTTGTTTTATCATTTGGAAGAATGCACATGAAATCGTATTCCATTTCCCATGTGGATTCCCATATGCTTTCCTATGTGGGTATTTTCCATAAGGCGAAAGAGGATTTGACATGGGAAAATTTTTCGAAAAAATGATAAAAGATTTCACATGGGAAATGACATGGGAAAATTTTTCAAAAAAATGATAAAGGGAAATGACATGGGGTTTGACATGGGAAAATTTTTCAAAAAAGTGATAAAGGATCTCAATTTGTATTTAACATGGTATTTAACATGATATTTGACATGGGATTTGACATAGGAAATGACATGGAGGAACCTCGTTTTGATATTTTTCTATGCCAATTCCTGTCCCAATTTTCCATGAGTTTTTATATGGGAAACCATATGGTTTCCCATATGGGGAATGGGGTTTTACATAGTTTTTGACATAGGAGCCCATGTGGTTTCCCATGTGGTTTCCCATGTGGGGATTTTCAATAGGGTAGCGCATCAAGCATTAATTTACAATTTTCGTGAATTACGCATACACATACAGAATGTGTACCGGAACCTCCAGCGAAAACACAATGTTTTGGCCGAAGCTTAGAAAATGCACCAAAAATAACTGGGTTATTTGAATTTATTTTTTTAAATTCCTGATGCAACTCTTTTAAATCTGCTAGTAACAAGCGTTTTTGAAATACAGATCTTTTTCCATCAATTTTTACTGATAAAGTATCTTTTTTACCAGACATCACTCTACTGTAGAGGTCGCTGTTATAAAATTCGATAACTTTATTCACAGTATCTTCAGGTAACCTCTTTCCAGCCTTAGAAGTCGTCGAAGCTAAAACTTTACTATTCTATCTTAAAGTTCTGGCTTTTTTTAGCTGATCGTCGTGAGGTTCCAAATTCTGTAGCTATTTTGCGAATGCTCCATGATAATGGAGCTACGGTAAGAATCGTGAATCTTATAGGATCATTTGCAGGCAAGCTTAAGAATTTGTCCTTCAAACCACAAAATAAATCTTCTAACTCTTCAAGTATAAAAGATTTAACAAATGGAATACCATCTGTTTCTGAATCACTGATACTGTTATTGATCATATCAGTATCAACGGTTTTATGTGAGTTAGGATCAAATTGTTTCGAATGAAAGGCATTATTTTGCTTTCCAAGTTGAAGCCTACAATTAGCACATATCTTCGAATTGACATGAGCATCAGGAAACCTTTCACGAATTTTTTTTGAAATTGGACGTAAACCTGTTCCACGATGATTTGGTATTTCTAATGGATTGAAACACCTGTCTAAATACTCCCTAGTTTTTGACATATTGAAATATCAAAAACTAAAAGAATATCTAAATTCTACAATGAACAACAAAAATAGTTTTTAAGTATTTAAATACTTAAAAAGGAAGCAATAAACAGTACATATCAGAATAATGTTCACGGAAAAGATAATCTTTCGACAAAGATTATTTTTTCCCAAAAATGTCTTTGAAAAAATCTCAAAAAACAAAAAAAACCAGAAAAAAAGCAAAAAAATTTAAGATTTAAAAAACAAAAAAAAAAGAAAGAAAATAAAGAAGAGAAAAAAAGAAAAGAAAGAAAGAAACAGAATATCTCTGAAAAGAACTGATTTAAACGTATAGAACACAAAAGCACTACTCACCTGCGAAAGTCTACGAAAAATTCGTAATATTTTAACCTAAATCTATCCTATACTTATATATTTCCATATGCGTCTCGCTAGTGAGTGAACTTAGATGTCACCACCTAGCGGAGAAAAAGAAAACTACAAAGTAAAAGGCGGGTAAATTTAACATGAGAAAAATTTAAAAAGTTAATGTGAATTTACAAAAGTGGCTACTCGAGTGATTTTGGGGTCGCTGATTACGAATCCGGTGTTAGTTTTCAAAAATCTAAAATGGCGGATCCAATATGGCGGACAAAAATTGAAAAATCGTTTAGATTCGACTGAAGCTTGCTACTCGGGCGTTTTTGGGGTCGCTGATTACAAGTCCGTTATTAGTTTTTAAAAATTCAAAATGGCGGACTCAAATTAGTAGCCAAAAATTTAAATAATTAAGTTAAACACGTGAAATTGTTTACTCCGGGGTTTTCGGGGTCACTGATTACGAGTCTGCGGTTACTTTTTAAATTTTCTTAATGGCTGACCAAAAATCCAAAAAATTGAGCTAAAATCGTTAAAATGTCTACCAAAGGGTTTTTCAGGACAATCTTTACGAATTCATCGTTACTTTTTAAAAAATCAAAATGGTGGACCAAAATATAAAAAATTGATCTAACTTTTTTATATTGAACGTAAAAAAGTGCCATTTGAACTTATCAAATACAACGCCAGATAACTTTTTATGGAAATTACGTGAGGATTATTTAATTAATAATCAAAAGACTAGCTTAATTTTTTAATTCTATCCGCCATTTTGTATTTTAAATAGAGATTTGTCATCAACCATTTAAAAATTTTTTAAAACTGACATCGGATTTGTAATCAGCGACCAAAAAAACCCCTATTTAGACATTTTTACGAAATTAGCTCAATTTTTTAAATTTTTTATCCTCCATTTTGAATCCGCCATTTATAATTTTTAAAAACTGACTTCAAATTTGTAACCAGCAACCTCGAAAACCCCCGAGTTGTAATTTTCACGAGCCTAGCTCAATTTTTAATTTTATCCGCCATTTTGAATTTTTGAATTTTGAAAGGAGATACGTTATCAGTTTGTAAGTAAACTATGTTGTCGTTATTTTTATCGTCATATGTGAAGCTTTAAACAATAATATAGATCATATTAGTGGATTTTTTGTGTTTTTTATGTCGTTTAGGCGCCATATTTAAGTCGCCATTTTGAATTTCAAAAAGCGCCCAACGGGATTAAAAAGTAGACATTCCAAGCTAAGTTTTCCAATATGCTAAATTTTTTTTAAATTAAACCAATTATGGAGAGATGGGGTGGTCCGGTTGACAAAGAACGTCCCATATTTATTTTTTGTTTTAAATTATTATTTCATTATAAATTATAATTATTCAATTTTTTAATTTTCAAATTACTTTTTAAAACAAATTTAATTTAATGTTATTAAATAAATTTTATATGTATGTTGACTTAAATTCTGATTTTATTCTACAATATTTATTGTAAATTGTTTCTCTTTTTTCAATTGCTACTAAATGCTATGTATGGAAAACTGGTGAGGGCCTTACCACTTTTCCTAATGAATAACCTACTTTGTAATATTATATAGTATTCAAATTTGTAATTCTAAAAATATATTTTTAATTAAATATATTTAATTATTGTTTAAAAGTGACACTTCAAGGTGTCTTCTTATTGAATTTTATTCCAACAAGAAAGTATTTTCGTATAATATACGTTTAAATTGTTTTCTTTATTTCATATAAAAGTTTCAACAATATTACATTAATTATTACAAGAAATTATATTTCATAAAAAATGAACATAAAAATTTGACATTAAATTGAAGAATGCCTTTTTACGAATGCTACAAGTATATGGTCTTTGTGCTCCAAGAGCATCGACATCGACGAGATTTTGTCGCAGAAGGGATAATATAAACAAAACGCTATTGGCTTGACGATAGTTCTTTGTGACTTAAAAGTGGTGGTCTCATTATCAAATTTCGAAGAACACTTAATTTGAACCACATATACTAATTAAACCTTGATTCAGAGAATAAAATATATAATAATAATATAATGTGACGTATAAAAGACTATATAATAAACGATGTAAACAATTAATAATATTAAAATACTACAATAGTTTTTTTTTGTTATAATTATAATTATTATCAATAATTAAAGTCTTTTTATGAAGATGATTTAGTTTCAAACATACACCCCCCGTTGAGAGTTTCGATCAACTCTTTATTCTTCACCATTTTGATCATTTATAGGTAAAATGGCTAATTTTTTGTAGGTCTTTTTAACAAATTATTACCAATTTTCAAAGTGACAGCACGCACTATATCATCATTTCCTGGATGAAGCTGATGTATCCTTGCTGTGGGCCATTGCATGCAAGGAATGTTATCATCTTTGAGCAAAACTAACATTCCTACCTTAAGATTAGTAGAACATTTGTTCCATTTTTGGCGAATATTTAACTCGTTTAAATATTCAACACTCCATCGCTTCCAGAAATGTTGACGTACTTGAGAAATCAATTGCCAAGATGACAGTCTGTTTGATGGTATTTGTAAACGATTGGGTTCAGGTAAACTTATCAATGAATCGCCAATTAAAAAGTGTCTAGGAGTCAAAACAGAAATATCGTTAATATCTGACGAAATAGGAACTAAAGGTCTTGAATGAAGAATTGCTTCAATCTTAGTTCCTAGTGTGTAAAATTCTTCATACGTAAATAATGTATTTGAAGCTACTCGTTTAAAATGATGTTTGAAAGATTTTACCCCCGCTTCCCATAATCCTCCAAAATGAGGCGAAGAGGGTGGTATAAAGTGAAATGTAATTTCATTGCAAGTTGTGTAATGAAAAATTTGATCCTTTAATTTATCTGATTTGAGAAGAACATATAACTCGTTAAGTTCATTCTTTGCACCCTTGAAATTAGTCGCATTATCGCAATATATTTCGTTTGGTTTACCGCGACGATTAACAAAACGCTCTAATGCTCCTAAAAATGCTTCAGCACTTAAATCACTAACAGCTTCAATGTGAATTGCCTTTACGACCATACGAACAAAAATAGCAACATAGATTTTTATCTTTTTGTATTTCGATATTTTTTCTCTTTTATATAAAACGGACCGCAATAATCGATTCCCACTCGATTAAAAGGTGTACTTTTTTGGACACGGGAACTTGTTAAATCTCCCATTTTATAGTTAGTTAATTTTGGTCTTGCACTGAAACAAATCACGCATTTTCTAATTATCTTTTTAATTTGATTGCGACCATCTGGTAAGATTATCGGATGTTGTTTTTCAAAACTGATAATAGAATTTCTTAATCGTCCACCAACTCGCAACACGCCATTTTCGTCTATAAATGGGTCTAATTTATACAATTGACTTTCTTTGTTTGAAGAATGAGTCTTTTTTAATTCATGGATTTCTTTAGCAAAATGAGAATTCTGAATAAGTTTGAGAATAACAATTTCAGCATGTCGTAATTCGTCCGTTGTTACATTATTTTTGTTATGACGATATTGTGGCAAAAATCTGTAACATATCGCGATTATTTTCTTTAATTTTACAAAAGATGAAAAGTTTTTCAAGAAATCTATTTCAATATTAGTGTCAAGGCAAATCAATGTTTTTATTTCAGGTAATGAATTTCTAATAGCCTTAAGGGTGAATTTGGGCCAAAATTTTTCCTTTTGAGACAACCATGCTGGACCACCAATCCACAATTTATTTTTGATAAAATCATTGGGTAATTGACCGCGTGATAATTTATCGGCAGGATTATCATTAGATCGAACGTGACGCCATTGATTAGTAATCGTATTACCCTGTATTTCAGAAACTCGGTTTGCTACAAATGTTTTTAGTGAACTGGGTTGTGAATGCAACCAATGTAAGACAATTTCCGAATCCGTCCAAAAAGTTACCACATTCACTTGTAAATGCAAAGAATCTACTACCTTTTTGTATAAATTTGTTAATAATAAAGCTCCACATAATTCTAATCTCGGAATCGTGAGTTTTTTCAAGGGAGCAACATGAGATTTAGAGAACAGAAGCGATACTTGACATTCCTCTTCACCGTTATCGCTACGAACATATAAACACGCACCGTAGCCCTTTTCGATGGCGTCACAAAAACCATGTAACTGTATACTATTTGAATTATTGATCAAAACCTTTCGTATAAAGGAAATAGAATTTATTGATTCTAATTGACTCGAGAATTGACTACAAAAATTTACCCAATTATAATGAATTGAAAAAGGTACCGATTCATCCCAAGTAACCTTTGATATTCAAAGTTCTTGCATAATCAATGTTGCGTAAAGAATTACAGGACCTAAGAGGCCCAAAGGATCAAATAGTTTAGCAATTTCCGAAAGAATAATTCGTTTACTAATTTTTGAAGATACTTCGGGTATTTTTATCAAATATACAAAAATGTCTTCTTTAGCCTTCCAAAAAATGCCGAGAGCTTTAAGTGTGCAATTTTTATTTAATTTGAATTCATTGTCAAGACATTTTTCATCAACATTTTTAAGTATGTCAGATTCATTGGAAGCCCACTGCCGAAGATTTAGGCAAGCTTTACTGAGAAGGGCGGTCATTTGATTGTAAATTTCTCGCGCTTCTGTAATCGTAGATGCACCTGTCATTAGATTATCTACATATAAATCTTCTTTTAATATTTTGGCAGCCAATGGAAAATTGTAACCCTCATCTTCCGACAGTTTATGTAAACATCGAATAGCTAAAAATGAAGCAGAAGCTAATCCAAAGGTTACAGTGTTTAAATAATATTCTTTTAATTGGCCATTTTCGTACCATAGGATTTTTAGATATTTACGATCTTCCTCTCGAATTAAAAATTGCCTGTACATTTTTTCAATGTCGGCTAACAAAACATAATTGTGAAATCTAAAGCGAATTAAAAGTGTGAAAAGATCGTCTTGAATGGTCGGACCAATCATTAAGATATCGTTTAATGAAACACTTGAACTGGTTTTGGCTGAAGCATCAAAAACTACTCGTAATTTTGTAGTGTTACTAGAAGACTTGACAACTCCGTGATGTGGTAAATAAAAACCTTTAGATCCTTGGGGTAAATTTATAAAAGTCATATGATTTAAATCAAGATAATCTTGCATTACGGCCGAATATTGAATTTTTAGTTGAGGGTTATTCTCGAATTTCTTTTGTAAATTATTTAATCTTTTTAACACATTGGTCTTGGAATCTCCTAACGCATTTGGGGATGTTTTGAAAGGCAAGGCGACTACGTATTTACCAGTTGGGTCTCGCGTTACATGTTGTAAAAAGTGTGACTCACAATCTATTTCCTCTTGAGAAAATGTTGATTTATTAACCATCTCTTCGACCGACCATAATTTTTCCATTCTATTTTCTAAATCGGTTAATAAGCAATTAGAATTTTTTATTGTTTGTGAACATTTTGAAAAAGTTAAACCTCCCCCTATTATCCAACCTAATCGCGTTTTTTGCAAATATAAATCATTGTTGTTTTCTGATAAATTTATGGAACCTATTTGGAACAAGGACAAAGTTACACCAGCCCCGATAAGCATGTTTACTGGAGCTGGTATATGAAAACTCGGATCGGCCAATGAGATTCCCTTTGGAATTTTAATTCTTTCTCGCGGTATTTTCTCATTCGGAACAAAATTTGTTATGTTGGGCACAATTAAAAAATCAAGAACTCTCTTATAATCATTATACATGGATTTAAATGTTATTTTAACTATGCTATTTGCTGTTGTGGAAAGATTATTTAAGGCTCCTATATTGAAACAACATTTAGACCTGGCAAGTTGTAATGTTTCTGCAAATCGTGCTGTTACGAAATTTGCAGTGTCACATGTGTCAAGTAAAATCCTTACTTTGCTTGGATTATTTCTGACATCATATGCCTCTACAATTGCACTGGTCATAATTTGAAAAGAAGGAGGAGTCGTAAAGGAAGTTAAACAAATGTTTGAAACCTTTAGTTGTCATGCTTCTTTTGATTCATTTTTGTCAGAAGTTTCAGCTTTTCCCGATTTCTCCTTTTTTGTGGAGTGTAATAATGTGTTATGTTTTTTGCCACATTTTTTGCAATTACCAAATTTGCAATCCTTGACCTTGTGACTACGTAAGCAATTGAAACATAAAGAAGCTTCTTTTACAATTTTATATCGCTCATTACTTGACAAAGTTAGAAACTTCCCACACCTGAATAACATGTGTGATTCGTTACAAAGATTTATCCATGGTTGATTTATGGAGTTTTTCTTCAATAATAGCTACAATTATTTCAGGATTCATATTTACACCTAATGTGGACAATGATTGAACGTGTTGTTGCGATTCGTCAGCTAAAGTTATTAAACCTTGGTAAGATTCATTATCTTGTACAGGCAAACGCAATAACAAGCTTAAATGTCGGGATATTAAAACGCGCTTATCTTCGTATGATCTTTGTAAAAGATTCCACGCGCGTTCGTAGTTTTCGTCAGTAATAGAAAAAACTTGAATCTTACGCAGGGCTTCATCTTTCAAAACGGATTTTAAATATTGTAACTTTTCCACGTTTGTTATGTCATCATGCTTGTGAATCATAGCATTTAACGTATCCTTAAATGATAACCATTCCTCAATTTTACCACCGAAAGTCGGAAGTTCGGCTTGAGGTAACTTTAATTTTCTGCTACTTATTGAAGAAACTGAATTGTTTCCTATTTCTCCGCTCGCGATAGATCCGTTACCGTTTGTATTATTTTGTGGTAAAATTGAGGAAACCAAACCTTGAGCTGTAGCAAGAATCTTGAAATATAAATTTTGAATATCCCGTTTTTTAGAATTGTGATTTGTTTCCGCATCGATTAATTGTATTTGATCACATATTTCATCAAAATTGGAAAAGCAAGAAACTACCGTATTGTATCGAATTTGTAATTCGGCGAAATGATTTGTATCATTTACATTAAATTGTTTAAGAAATTGTCCGAATGAATTTACATGTTCTTCTATAGTTGTGCGTTTTTGTAACAACACACTTAAAGGATCAAATTGCTCCATATTGTGAAAGGATAAATATAAAACGAGTGATTGAAATCAAATATTATGGACACTTAATTAAAGGTGACTTGATAGTTTTACATACCTTTACCTCTATCTTATGTGAAATGTAAATGACTGAGATCTCGTTACAGAAATGATTGAAAATTGCCTTAGTAGTTTTAAACAAAACGCTATTGGCTTGACGATAGTTCTTTGTGACTTAAAAGTGGTGGTCTCATTATCAAATTTCGAAGAACACTTAATTTGAACCACATATACTAATTAAACCTTGATTCAGAGAATAAAATATATAATAATAATATAATGTGACGTATAAAAGACTATATAATAAACGATGTAAACAATTAATAATATTAAAATACTACAATAGTTTTTTTTGTTATAATTATAATTATTATCAATAATTAAAGTCTTTTTATGAAGATGATTTAGTTTCTATTATCAATAATTATTATTGTTAAATAATAATTAAATTCTTAAATCATAACAAGTGTTATTTGTAACAAAGTAATTTGCGACGCCATAATTACTGTCATGTATGAAATTATTAACATTTTTTATTTTCCATTTCCATTTTTTAATATTATATAATAAATGAACCCAAGCAGCACGGTGTATCTCCTCAACATCCCTTGAATATCACCGTGGATTATTCCCATGATTTTCTAAGAAAACCAAAAAATATATATATATTTATATCCAAGTAATATTGAGGGATTATTCCAGTGAAATGGATGAAATACTTCTCGGTTACATTAAATTAAATTTTTTTTAATCTTCCTGATTATTAAATAACAATTTAAAACACAATTCCATGATTTCAACACTTTGAAAAAGTGGTTCATTTCATGACAATTTAGCTTCCTCATATTGATTAACTGCACTTATACTATTAGTTTTACAAAATTAAAACTTTAATTTTTTGTGAAAAATAATGCCAGCAATTCAATTCTGACAAAAATCAATTAAAATTTCTATATTGGAAAAAGTTATTTAAAAAAATACAAAAAACGAATTTTTCAAAGATTCAAAAAAATAATTTAATTTGAAGACTTTATTATAATATGAACTTAATATAGGTATAAACATCCAAACGTTTCTGTGTTAATTAGTACACAATATTTTGTGACACACACACACACACACATATATAGACATTTGCTCAGGACTTCATATATATTTAATATAGATGATAATGTGTCCATATAACTTTCTATTGGAAAATGCTGCTTGGGGAATGTATTAAAAATTTAAATTAATATAACACAATAAATAACATAAACATCAATCAAAAAACATATATCATAAATAAAGAACATTATTGAACAAAATTCTGTAATTTTAACAAAATATAAGTTTTGTTTCCTTTTATCGGCATCTAATTTTTCTTGAAACCTAAAAACAGTTATTTACATTTAAATATTTAAAAAAAATAATTTTATCATTGTTCAAATAAACATAGTTATAAATTATAATATTATAGATCAAAGAAAATCTAGAGTAAGTGCAATACTGATTGTCGAGATACATATTTATTCATTGTAATACGATATCACTTTTAGTAAAAGTAAAATAATTTTTTTTTATTATTTGTCTAAATTTAAGATTATTATATTTTGAAATGTATTAATTCTATAGAAAAAATTATTAAACTCACATCTTACCTTCAATCATCGACAAGTTATGCTTTTACTCTATTTAATTAATTAAAATTTTTTTATTTTATTAATTTACGATGCAAACAAGTTTATTAAATATTTTAAGAATAAACACTTACATCTTGATTTCATTTACTTCAAAATTGTTAATATTAATTAATGTATTTTGAAGTACTGATATTGTTTTTATTGAATTAAATTCATTAACTTTTTCTCCTTTAACAAGTATAATTGAATTTAATTCTTCGTTAAAAGTTTCGGCATTTTCTCTCCAAAATACTAAATCAATCTGTAAAGAATTTTAAAAAAATAAGTAATATAAATGAAAAGAAGACTATTAATTAAAGATGCCTTCGAGAATATGATTTTTTAAAAGTGTGTGTTAATAATTGACATTTCAAATAGAACTTCGCAATGTTGCGCTGCAATATTAAGAAAATATTACACGACAAGTCTGAGGTAATATTGCCAAGTAGTATTCAGGCAATATTAATATAATTATTATTAATATAATCGTAAATTCGTTATCCCTGATTATTGCGTTATACATTCAAAAAGTACTGAAAGAAATGCGAAACCGATTGAAAATTGATAATAATTTCTTTAAAAAAACATTATTTATTGTGTGTCATGGGAAACCCTCAACAACATAAATAAGTCTTTTTTCCATCTTTAATTGAATGTGATTTGTTTAAAAATAATGATAAAATTTTTTTAAAATAATTCACAACATTACTACGTGTATTTCCATTAAATTTTTATATATTACCACATAAAATACCATAAATTATCTTATTAATTTCCATAAATTGCAAAAATTAGTTTTTAAAATTTTCTTTTATATATTATAAATTATCTTACAAATTTTATAAATTACTACATAAATTTCCCAAATTTAATTTTTTATTATATTAAAATTATTTTAAATTTTTATTAAGTACCACAATAGCTATTTATTTTACATGGATGTGTTTACATCTATTTTGTTTAAAATATACCAAAATTATAAAGAATTTGTCCGGCCCATTACAGATATTTTGTTCTTGACTATCATACTTGAAAGTTATACTGTGATTTGAATTTTAATTTGAAAAAAATTCTATAATAGCAGAATCCAAATTGTATGCTACGCGGAGAATTGCCCATATATATATATATACATTAACTTACACTATTTTCTTTTTCATCACTTATTGTGACATTTCGTTTTTGAAATTTTTTTCCCTCTCTAGTATGTATTGTTTGCACTTCGTCTATATTTGTTATTATTCCAAATGTATCTAAAATTTTTTAAATAAGGTTAATCATTTTGATCATAATGGAAATTTTGATTTTAATAATGTATAATAAGGAAAGTACTTTAAATTTTCACTTTACCTATTATTTTGTTTGGAATACTAGAATGAATGTGCTCTATTTTCATAAAATTAAATTTATTGCTTGGTAAAGTAATAAGTGTTTCTTCTGTTATTACGCTCTCTTCATTTAACTGAAGTTCAAATTTATTTGAAAAATTATTAAATTTTTTATTTGCAGTTGCAAAAGAAACATTTGAAAAAATGTACTGCTTTTCTACCTTTGAAATAAAAAAATAGTTTATTTTAATGACATATTAGTGGCATTCTTTTTAAAAAAATTACTCCCAAAAAAAAGTTCTGTGATTGGCATTATATTTCGTTTATAAGGTTTTCCAATTATAGAGGGTTTCGAGTTTTAGAGGTTTCTGAACATATAATTCGACATATAAAGGTTTTTAGATACTGTACATTAATACATAATAAAAGTGTTCATATATACGTAAGATTGTTAATTTTAAACGAAACAATTTTAATATCTGTTATTTTTGAAAATATTAAAAGAAAGAATAAAGATCAGAATCTGTTAAAAAAGAAATAATAAAAATCTCTGTATGACAACAATTAACGATATGCTGTTGCAGGGGAATAAAAATTACTTCCAGTTATAGATGTTTTAGAAATCTAGTTCTAGGAAAGAGAATGGAGATTTTATTCGACTTATCGAGGTTCTACTGAATTTAAATTTTAATCCACTTTATTTTTATTATTTTTTATAAAAAAAATGTTGATATTTTCTGATTTTGTTAATTTCTTATATGACAACAATTTATCAAACTATTTAATTAATTTCCGAATTTATATACATATAATTAAATTTTTGTCTGCCATTTTGGATCCGCCATTTTAAAATTTTAAAAAATAACATCAGATTCTTCATCAGCGACCTTAAAAACTATCGAATAATATGTTTTTCGCAAAGAAACCATTCTTTCTGCTTCTTTGATCTTTTGTCCGACATATTGGATCCGCTATTTTAAATTTTTGAAAAAAACTTTAAATTTATAATCAGTGACCCTAACAACTGTTAAAGAATGAGTTTCAGAATTATAAACCTCGTTTTTAGCTTTTAATTCATAAAAGTATTTTAAAATTTCTAGACTTTTTGACTTTTGACAGCTCTATTGGCATCAAAAATGAAACTTAAAAAAAAACGCCCACCGGCATCTTAAAGTACAGGAATGTAGAAATCTTTTAAGCCCAAGAACGTTTAAATCCATCAAAACCATTTTTGTTTAGAGCTCTGTCCGTGTTGGTGTGGAATGTCCCACGTATATCTTTTTTTTCACTATAGAACAAGAAAAAAAAATATTTGGCCGAATTTAAAGGGTCGACGGAAATCTTACGTGATTTCGCCCATATATTATAATAGATAACTTTCAATTAATTTAACTATTTTTTTGCATGCGACACGACACGTTTATACAGAATTATCGTGTCAAGTCATGATACGATACGTTACTCTATTTCTAAACGTGTCGTGCCCGTCAAAATATGTTTACGAATTTGCAAAAGTGTCCGGTCGCACCATAATACGATTCGTATTTTCTAAACAAGTCAAATCGTGACACGACACTTTCTTAAAATTCAACAGTATTTCGTGTCCGAGACAGTAAGTATACCAAAAATCAGAAAGCTTTATTAATTAGATTAATAGGAAAACAACTTTTTGTAAATTCATGCAAAAAAATGTTTATAACAATAACTTGTATAAATATAAAAATTTCGCAAAACGGTACAAGTTGTATTTTTTATTTATTGCTTTGAATAGGACAATGTGAATTTAATAAAAAAAATTTCGACCTCTAAGAAAATGTTGGCACACTTCACAAATTTTGACTCTAGATTAAGTGCACATTATTTTGGTATGTAGTATTTGTTGATCAGTGTTTTTGATCTGGCTAACATACTAAAAAAAATTTGCCCGCTCCCCCTTCGGGATTGCGGACACATTCTCATCCGCGCTTCGCGCGGGGAGGCTCGCTGCGCTCGCGGGTTTGTTCGCTCCTTGGGCCACGCGAGGAGCACTCCGTCGCGCTACGCGCTTCAAATGTTATGCTGACTCTACATTTAATATTATATTATAATATTTTAATATAGAAATTATATATAATAATTATATTATTATTATATAGGATTAATTTTCTTAAAGTTCTTTGACTTTAAGGACAACATTCTCATCATGGCACTCGCGTTTCATGCTCTAATGTATGATGCGGAATTAGAAGTGTTTTTGAGTATTTGGATTTTTCAAATATATGAAACATTTGAACGAACGAATACATTTAAGGGGTTAGTATCACATCTCCATTATTTTTTTCAAATAGTTTTTTTAATTAAACAATTTATTTTATTTACTTCAAACTTGTTATACATAAAAGTAAGGGTTATATGCTATTCCTAGTTGAAAAATCTTGTACAAGATCATGTACATTTTCTTGTTTAAGTACTTGCACATTCGCGTGATCTTGTACAAGAGTAGAAAACGAACCTGTAAAAAGAATTAGAACAAAGTACATGTACAGGTACATGCAAGTGTACTTGTTTGCGACTTTGTGTCAACAACATTTTATGTCTACATACATACATACATACAGACACTTTCGCCGGACCATGATTTTTCGACTCAGGGCATCTCAAAACGTGAAGATTTCATGGAAATAGAAAAAGTCAATTTTCGACCAATTATAATACCTTCTCATCTGATGAGAATGTAAAAATAAATGCTTTTTTTATTAAAATCTCAAAAACGTAAAGAGATAGAGAAAAATGTTTAATGGAAAAGTTGTAGCTGATAAAATTTTGAAGAAAAAAGTCTCGAGGGTCATTATGCCAAGATGAATACATTACAAGATAATTGAGTCAGAAAGCCTGATTTTTGTGTAAAAAATAAAAATAATATGTATATAGAGTGGTTTTTTTCTAAATTGATATTTTTTTCACTTGTATCATATTTTTTGAGTCTATTGTGATGAGAATGTGTCTATTTTATAGACTGATTTTTCCACCTCATTAATAAAATTTAATTTTTCATGAAAAATGTCTTTTTTGGCGTTTTTTTAGATGTTTTTCGACAATTAAACCACTGTAACTTTTACAATTTTATTTTAATCAAAAAATTTTATTGAAAAAAATTGTTTTCTTTTTCCTGGACTATAAAGCTGTGTAGTGAAAAAAATTATTTTTTGAAAAAATTTAAATTTAAAAATTTTGAAAATCCTGCAGTTTTTGCTTTTTTTGATGAAAATGTCTGGCTAACGAACTTAACCTGTATTTTGACACTAACTTTGTGTATGCAAAATTGCAAATTGATTTGTTTCGATTTACAAAAGTTATTGTGTCAACATACATACATACATACAGACACTTTCGCCGGACCATGATTTTTTGACTCATGGCACCTCAAAACGTAAAGATTTCATGGAAATAGAAAAAGTCAATTTTCGACCAATTATAATACCTTCTCATGTGATTAGAATGTAAAAATTATTGCACCGATTAAACTGCAATTTTTATGGCTCATTCTACAGATATACCGCTCTTTTCCGAATTAAGATAATTATTTTTTATTGTTATTTATTTAATTTTTAAACAATTTGAATTAAAAACACAAGGTTAAAAATTAAAAAAGTCCTCTATTTTGTTTTCCACCATAGGATACATTTGATCGTTGTCTGCATAATAGTGACAATAATCAGGTCGATTTTTTTCTATAAATTCAAAATGGTTTTTAGGAAAATAACATTTAAATTTTTTTTATATTTTAACCGTTTTATAGTCATCGAAAAATCGGATGTAGAACAGAATATAATTCCCGAAGACAGTTTAGTGTTTAGTTTAGTCTCATTATATTCGTTAGAATAAATTACACTGTAATACAAAAAAAAATTGAAAATCACTTTTTATCGGACCTACTAGAGGTTGTAGGTAACAAAAAACTAAGAAGAATGGTATATTTAAAATTTCCCTAACACAACCAAATTTTAATTAATTAATTAGCTAAAAAGCAGAGCTTTTCAACTCACATAGAGTTTCTTTGTTAAAAATAATATTTACAAGAGAAAAGATACAAGAAAGTTTAGACATTGTTACAAGCGTACTAAATTGTGCGTCGAACGAGCCCTTTTTAAATAGTTTTCTTTAAAAATTGACTGATTTATTGCAGTTTTTCTATTTCAAAGACCAGTAGCAAATTTAAGTATTTGTCACTTTTCCTTAATTTTTTATTCTTTATTGTTTTATGTAAAGTGCTTCTGAAGTTTTGACCATTTTTTTGTATCTTGGTCTTTCTAAGAATAACTTTTTTTGTAAATATTAATTTTATTTTCCATATAAGAAAAACGTAGCTATACTCAAAAATGAAATTGCAACATATATAAAAATTCATTTTTTGAACTTTCATTTAGACTTCTTGGACATGTAAGTTGTGAGTTACCGGGATTGGTTCCCGTTTTCGGACAAAGGCAAAGATAAAAGTCGAAGTCAGAAATGTTAATAATTATATATTTTTGTGGAACAAGAACACGGAACACAATTTCAATATCGCGGACAAAAGGCGCGGAACACAAGTTTCGACTAACTTTAACGACTTTTTGCAGCGTCTCGCCAAAATTTCGCCAATTTCGCCACAGCCGAAATTAAAGTGAGTGCGTCGGTGACGTATTCTTTGAAGCGTCCCATACTGGGAACCCCACTTCTTCACGTCCCAAAATTCAGGTAGTCCCGAACTGTGAAAACCCCAATTTTTCCTCGTGCCTTTACATGCTGTGGGATCTCCTTTTCCTAAATCCCTTCAGGTAGAATGTCCAACTGTGACCGTTGTGGCTTTTTCTTTAAGTAACAGTCTGAAAAATAGTAATAAAACAACCCACCACCGAACAAACAAAAAACCCAACACAAATCTAAATCAACTAAATTATTAATAACGTTAAATTACGGATAACTTAAACCAAAAACACTTTAAAACTCCCTTTGATTCCGTCACTTCTGGTTCCTGTTAATTATCAACATAAGTAATGATCAAGGTGAAAGATTTCATCAAGAAATATATAAACAATAAAAAACGCTTCTAAGGGAAAAATACAATGAATATGATCTCCGAATATTGCTGGACGCATAAATATCACGAGGACGATTCGAAGATGAAAATAAAAAGGCTGAATAAACACTTCTAATCTTAAAATAATTTGAATTTTCGGATATTTTTTTAATTTAGTAATTAATATTAAGAATTAAAGTTGAATTTTGGTTAGCAATAAGAACATTCTTGACAAAAAGTATATTTGTAAAATATGTTGCAATTTTATTTTTGAGGCTTGCTATATGAGAAATAAAATTAATATTTACAGAAAAACTTATTCTTAAAAGACGAAGATTCAAAAAAATAGTCAAAACTTCAGAAGCACTTTGCATAAAACAATTAAGAATAAAAAATTAAAGAAAACTGACAAATACTTAAATTTGCTACTTATCTTGCAAATAGAAAAACTGCAATAAATCAGTAAATTTTTAAAGAAAACTATTCAAATAGTTCTTGTTCGACGCAAAATTTAGTACGCTTGAATATTACATGAAGAAAAAAAATGTTTAAAACATAATGTGTTATTTATTTATGGAAAATATAAAAAAAATTTCCTAAAAATATAAAATTTAAAGATAATAATAATACATATAATATAACATTAATTTAAAAAGTAAATTAAATACATATAAATGAACTGAAATTAGTAAACAATAAGAATTACATCAAAGTTCCTTTACACAATATTGCTAATAATATAATTCGTTTCCATACGCAAACCTGGGTGTCGATTATGTAATTTTATATGATTCTGACGTCAAATTCAAATTTATTTTGACGTTAAAGTTAAAGTTAATTCAAGAAATTCATTTGTTAATTTGATTTTGACGTCGAAATAAATTTGAATTTGACGTCAAAATCAAATCAAAAAATGAATTTCCCGGATTAAATTTGACTTTGACGTCAATATAAATTTGAATTTGACTGTGACATCAGAATCAAATCAAATTACATAATCGACACCCTATTGTCGATTCCCAATTAACTTTACCCTATTTTTATTCTTATATGGGGTGACATAAAATCATACATGGTTTCCTCGAGAACCGACCCATTTTCAACGACAAGGAGAGCTTTACGATTCTGTCTGCCTCTTCATCCCCCTGAATGCCACAATATCCCGGGACCCACAAAGAACCCACATAAATGCCCCGAAACGTCAAAGAAGACACCAAATGTCTGATCCTCAGAGTGAGAGGATGCATATTTCTTATCCTGAACAAATGTTGGAACTGATGTAGAGCCACTTTTGAGTCAGAGATAATCACTACCCTTCCAAAATCCGATGTAGAAACAAACTTTAGTGCGTTAAATATATCCATCAGTTCCGCTGTCAAGGCCGATATAAAGTCATTTAAACTCACTCCAAATCTCACATTCTTAGAAGGGACAAAGTATGAAGCACTGGCACGAGATATCCGTGATGTTTTCAATTATCGTCTTTCGAGCCATCCGTGAAGATCTATACGTGATCATCGAAATTTTCTTTCACAAGCAGTCATTAAACAAAAGATTTGGGGACGCATCACCTTTAAGCTGCAAACCACTGTGCGTGGCGATCCGCAGTTCATTTAATAGGCAGGTTGCCTCTGCAAGAGAAGCATCTCAATAAGAAGTTGTCCACCAATTTCGATCTACGAAGACTCAAAGTGGGTTCGTCACACTCTGCTAGAAGAATACTTCTCGGGGTCGATCTATTGCAACCCAAAACTACCCTTAAAGCCTCATTCTGTACCCTATCTAAATTTTTTACATTAGTTTTACTGGAGTTCATAAAGAATTAAGCACCCCACTCGAGGTGCGCCCTAACTAAACCTTTATAGGCCAGAAGAAGCGAAGAAGGGTAGGCACTCCAAAAGAATTTAGCCAAGGCCTTCAGAACATTTACTGCTCTTGAGGCCTTAGCTGCCACATACTTAATGTGTGGAAGCCATGATTGCTTCCTGTCCAACAAAATACCCAAATATAACATAGAGTTCTCCGCGCGGATTTGCTTGTTGCCGATAATAAGGCTAATGTTTCTATTATCAACTTTCGTCCTTGAAAATTAGGCCAACTGACATTTTGAAACCGAGATCGAAAGATTACGCACAGCCAACCACTCCATCATAATAGTCACGGTGCTTCTCAGCAGCTCAAGAGCATCATTAATCGAAGAAGACCTAACATATACTAAAAGGTCATCTGCATACATTGTCGCATTTACCTTTACCAGAAGTTGACTAAAAAACTTTCTGATGTATAAATTAAATAATGACGGCGAAAGAACTCCCGGTGGAGTTCTTTCGCCGATGGAGTACCACAAGGTTGTGGTACTCCCACTCCACAAGTCTTCGCCTTTTCGAAATCGGAGTAAAAATAGAGATTTCTTTTTGAAATCAAAAAGTTGACGAAATTAAAAATCTTATACGGAACTTTAAGATTTCTCATTTCGCCACACAATCTTGAACCGATCGATCCTTACGAAAACCAAATTGAGAAGCGGGGATCCAATCCTCTGACTCAGCCAGAAACTCCAGTTTTCGGTGAACTAGTCATTCGACGAGTTTGTAAAGTGAGGATGTGTGAGATATTGGACGAAAGCTCTTTCCTTCAGACTTAGGAATGAATAGTTCTTTGTTTCTCTCCAACTCTCTGGGAAGCGTGAAGAAGTAAAGTTTATTATTCAATAAAAATTGAATAATTTCAATATAAATTCATGAACCGTACTGGGAAGCAAATCTATCAGTTCGAATGTAATTCCATCTACACCCGGGGCGGACTTTTTCTTGGAATCACACTAATTTAAACTCTAATTTAGAGAAAGGGGAATTAAACTGTGTAAATATCCTATCGTCCAACTCGTTGATTAATACAATTACTCATTTGACATATGGGCAAATCTCACGAGCTGGGTTCTTTTTGTTTAAAAAAAATTATTTTCAATTTAGTCACACTTTTTTCTACCATAAATTATTATTTTTCGACAAAATATAAGTAAATTTTTACCCGCGTAATTCATATTTCTTAATAGCTACTCGATTTAAAACATATTTTTCATTTTTGTGTTTATGAGTGCAGGTAAAACGTATTTTTAAGAGAAAATGTTTTCAAACAAAGTTCCTAACTCCATTTTCCTTAATCTTAAACGTAAAAACATGTTTACAATTAAAATAGAATTTTATTTCAAGGAGGAAAATGAGTTTTATTTTAAGATGCACACTAATTTGTATTTAAATTAAAACTATCTATATTTTTAAGACTGATTAAACTTACGAGTAATCTTTATAGAAGATTTTATTTTTACTGTGATGATATCCTTATTGATATCAATCGTTTTATACTCAGAAAAGCTACTCCAAGAATGAAATTATCTCTGTGGCGAAAGAAGGACGAAAATCGTAATCGGAAAAAATATCGAAATTAACAATTTCATTTAAATTTCAAAATTTTTATAAGTGCCTGACAAGATGTAAATTATAATTATAATAATAATGAAACTTCATGGATTTGATATAATTTTTCTAAATAGAGGTATATATCACCCCATCGATGATTTTGTAGATAATTCAGTTTTAAATAATACTTTCTTAAGACCAAACACATGTACATATATATAAAAGCAACAAATTTTCCATTTTTTTGATATTTTAGGGCAATTTTACTTATCTCTTTCATTTTCAAAAATTTACAAATACTTTACAATTCTTTAAAAAACACCCCCTTACATTTGCCTAAACCTACATTCATCAAAATTCCACCCGGGATCGTTCAAATATATTTTTTTCTTCAAGGACACTTTAAACAGACTAATGAACCAATTTTCTCGTGAAAAATTGTCCAATATCAACCCTTAATGTTAATTTTATGGGTGAGCATTTTTCACACATATTTATTTATACTAAAACAACAAATTACAAAAGGATATGTACATTTTTTTACGTATAATTTGTTGTGTTCGTCGAAAAACCATTATTTGGGAACGAGTTACGCACTCGTTGCGCGTTTTTCCAGAACGATTACATAGAAATGTTAAGTGGCACAATGTTATATCACCCAGATTTCTTTTCTTGGATAGCTGAAAATGAAAATTTTATATGTGCGAATGTTAAATAATGATCGCTCAAAAAGTATTATAAGAAAATTGATGATTTTCAAAAATCAGCAAAAATGTAGTTACACTTATGAATAGCTCATTATCTCGCATATCACAAGTGGCACACTTGTCTAATACACAATTTTTAATCCTTCAGAATCCATAAATGAATGTCAAAAAACCCCAAGCATTAAAAACGATTGCTCAAAAAGTTATCGTTAAATAAAAATTAGATTTAATGCGAGTTACATCAGAATTTTCTCTATTTCTTCGATTTCAGTGAAGAAATATGTTGTTTAAATATCTAATTTTGACTAACAAGACCATTTTTTACTTTTCACACTCGTGAGTAGTATTAACAAATTTAAATTAAATGTGAATTGATAATTTGGAGGTTTTTTGCGGCACCGATATCGCAGTACGCAATTCGTAACCAGCACGTGAGATTTTCCCATATATCTCGATAGATACCCCTACTGCCTCAAAAAAGCCAGAGGTCTCGACATTAAAATAAGTAGCAAACCAAATGTAAAATTGTAAAATTGATCGCTATTTTGGATGTAATCCCTCTTTTAATCTTGAATATTATAAGTGTATCATGATGAGGAAGCTAAATAAATGGTCATGAATATGAACAACTTGTTATTATTTTTCATTGACATTTTTTATACGCTTTTCCTCGTGGAGGAAGCTTTGTAGTCCTTTCGTTTATAAAACTTTTCAAAGTGGCGGAAACAAATTTTGTTTTTTATAGAAACATGTTATATGAGATCCTGATCAATTGTCCGGATGTATGTATGTGTGTGTGTATGTGTGTGTGTGTGGATCCCTTTTTTGTTTAGAAGATAACTTTAACAGGTTTTAATGGATTTAGATAAAATTTGGTAGGCTGATTTATCATATTAATATCTCAAATCTGACCAAAGGATTTTGAAAAATACCCCCCCAAAAAAATTTTATCGTCTTTTTTCCAAAAAATTTTTTTTAATCGAAAAAATTTTTAAATAGAAAAATTTAAGGTTATATATAATAAAATCGTATTTCTTACGTCAAGACGAATCGATCGATATATATAAAGTATACATTTGAGGTAAATTTAAAGAATTAATGAAAGTTAAAAAATCAAAAATTCACATTTTGGCTATAAAATTTTGTGATTTTTTAAATTGAAGTTTATATATGAAATAATTTTATTCCTTACGTAAAGACGAATCGATCGATATATATAAAGTATACATTTGAGGTAAATTTAAAGAATTAATGAAAGTTAAAAAATCAAAATCACATTTTGGCAATAAAATTTTGCTTTCTCCACGAGGAAGCAAATTTTTTTGCTGATCCTAAAGAGGAAGCAAAATGTTCATGTAATGAACATCTGAATTTACAACTTGTTTATAGTTTTAATAAATCAATCATAAAATTGACTAGAAAAAATTTTAATTTCAAAAAATAAGTTTTTTTAAAATAAAAAAATTTTAAATAGTAAACTCAGGAAATGATGAGAATTTTTGTTATCTATTGTAAATTAATAAAAAATTATTGATTTAAAATGATTAAAAATTCGTTAAAAATCCTTCTGGAAAATGTCAAAAAAATTCATTCCTTTGTAATAAAAGGATTTCATTTCATAAAGAAAAGAAATTTTTTGTTCTTAATTCGTTTTTTCAATAAACGTTAAACTTCATTAAATTAAAAAAATCCCTTTTACAATTACTATTTTTTCAATTAAACAGCGAATCTTCAATTATTTCGATGAAACGATTTTCAAATTTGCCCGACATTTATGTCAACTAATGAGATCACTTGCAGCTTAAGAGGACCCTAAACTTATTGACCGTAGATAGCTAGTCAGGTCAGTTGATTAGGTTGTTTCTTTCTGCGCAGCGAACCCGGGTTCAATCCCCAGTCCCTCCAAATTTATTTTAAAAAATTTCTCTGGTAATTTTAGAAATTAAATAAACGCAGCCTAGGTGCTTAAACGTTTAATTTTATTTTATCGCGTTGAGGCACTGTACATATGCGAATATCAGTATTTAATTTGTTTTTATTGTAAGAGACGAGTGCCGGTTGTGGGCACCCCTACGTAATGTTTGACAGCAAATAGATATTGTTGATCTGAACTTGGCAAACTTGTATGTTGACAGTACACTGTTTTTGTATTAATACCGAAGCGATAAGCGCATTTTTTTAGAAACAGTGAGCATAATGAAAATATCTTGATAAAAATGAAGGGAAGAGTGATTTTCTACTTTTTTTCCAAGTGTGTTAAATAGGTGTAAATTATTAAAAAAAAGGTGAATGTAATTTTTTTTATCACTGTTAAATTATATTTTGTGGTTTATTTTTAAAAAAAGGTGCATGTTCCGGTTGTGGGCACCCTTGTTTTTTTCAATTAATGCGTATATTTAATTAATCTTTTAACACTGAAGAAAAATTGATAGTAGGTATAAACTAATAAATCACAATACTAGGTGTTTTCAAAATCACTGATTTTATTATGTCGAATTGACAATTTGACAGTTGACAGCTGTTAATGCAACAGTCGAAGTTTCTAAAACATAATTATATTTAACAAAATTGACGTTATATGGGTTTCGAGGTCGCTCATTACGATTATGATGTCAAATTGGCCGTTGGCAGCTGCCAATTAAACTGTCAACTTTTCTAAAAAGTAATTATTTTTATCGAAAATGGCAATAACAGGGTTTTTGGGTCGCTGATTACGAATATGATGTCAAATTGACAATTATTTGTCATTTATATTTCATGTTCTAATGTTGGAATATTCTTGTAAGTTCGAAAAATATGATGTAATTTAAATTTTTTTTCAATAATATTGATGTATTATTCATATTATAATATTTTTATAATTTTTTATTTGAATATTCCCAAAATATTCTAATGGAATAGTCCCACAATATTCCAAAGAAATATTCCTGAAGTAATCCTATGAAATATCCAACTATTCTTGCAAAATTTCAAAAGAATATTTCAAAAAGTGGTTATTTTTATGTTCCTGGAATGTAAATGGAATATTACTATAAAATATTCCCAATATTCTAATAAAATATTCCAGGAATGTGATTGGAATATCCCGTGTTATTCAGCAATTATCATTTTCATTTCAATTATGATGGTTTTCCTTTATTTTTTTCATTTTTTTGCGGATTCTTCTAGGGTGCCCACAACCGGGTACTTCTTTTTTAACGAAAAGTGATCACTTCACTAAATTCTAAATAAAATCTTTCCAATTGAAGGAATCAATTTAGTTTTTTTACAGTTACCTAAGGCCTCTAGATTGCCACTGATACACAGAAGTCTCATAATATGAGGAGCTGGAAAGTAAAACTCGCTCTCCGCTCGGATGGACTCCGTAGAGCCAGTCAAACATTTGAAAAAGTGATGAAAATTGAAATTCAAAATTTTGAATTTTGAAAAGTACTACATTATAGGAAATTAAAAGGCGCATCTTTTTTTCCTTTGAAATTTTTTTATAAAACGAATATTTTAGTTTCTAGAGACCAAAAACTGAGAAATTTAAATTGTTAAATTTAATTAAGTTTTAAAACATAAATCATCGTATCTCCGACAATTATTAATGAATTTGATTCAAATTTGAGATGTACACGTAATAGGGTCTACTAAAGGCGACAAAATAATGAAAAATTAAAAAATCATTAATTGTTTAATTTTTTTTTAATAAAAATTGTGACCAGTTGATAATAACGTTTTCTTACTTTCATCGACAAAAAGTCTGCGGGGAACTTTGTAGTTTAGAAAACTTCCAGTGAGACATTTGTTTATTACTATATAAGGAAGTTTTCTGTAAAATATTAAACCAATTCATTGAAAACTTTAAAAATTATTCAAGTTTTAAGAAAGCGCGGTCGACGCGCAAGTAAGTCCTAACGCTATTCGTACAGACAGCTGTTCCGTGCATGAAATATAATTAGATTTTCACATTAAAGTATAAATTTCTTTATTATTATTATTATTATTATTGCCTATTCAGAATTAAAGTTTGTTGACAATTAATACTACAATGTTCAATTCTGTAATTACCATGTTATTTTATTGAAAAAATATAATTTACAAATTTTTTGTCATTTTGGGTAAATGGAAAATTAACGTTCTGTAAAATAAATTTTTTTAATTCAATTTTAATTATATAAAATAAAATTTTGGTTTTAGGATTGTTCAGTTTTATAAACTTTAGAAAGTTAATAAGATATTTATAATACTTTCTGTATTTATATATCATCATTATAAAGTGTATGTATCGAAATTAAGTGAAATAATAAAAAAAAATTTGAAAAAAATTAGTAAATATAAGGTAATAAAAAAATTTAACATTAACAATGTATATACAAAGAAACTGTTGAACTGTTTGTTAATAAATAATAACAAAAAAATGTATTATTAGCATCATTTTTAAAATACATATAATTTTCCATTTATCCAAAATGACAAAAAATTTGTAAATTATATTTTTTCAATAAAATAACATGGTAATTACAGAATTGAACATTGTAGTATTAATTGTCAACAAACTTTAATTCTGAATAGGCAATAATAATAATAATAATAATAATAAAGAAATTTATACTTTAATGTGAAAATCTAATTATATTTCATGCACGGAACAGCTGTCTGTACGAATAGCGTTAGGACTTACTTGCGCGTCGACCGCGCTTTCTTAAAACTTGAATAATTTTTAAAGTTTTCAATGAATTGGTTTAATATTTTACAGAAAACTTCCTTATATAGTGATAAACAAATGTCTCACTGGAAGTTTTCTAAACTACAAAGTTCCCCGCAGACTTTTTGTCGATGAAAGTAAGAAAACGTTATTATCAACTGGTCACAATTTTTATTAAAAAAAATTTAAACAATTAATGATTTTTTAATTTTTCATTATTTTGTCGCCTTTAGTAGACCCTATTACGTGTACATCTCAAATTTGAATCAAATTCATTAATAATTGTCGGAGATACGATGATTTATGTTTTAAAACTTAATTAAATTTAACAATTTAAATTTCTCAGTTTTTGGTCTCTAGAAACTAAAATATTCGTTTTATAAAAAAATTTCAAAGGAAAAAAAGATGCGCCTTTTAATTTCCTATAATGTAGTACTTTTCAAAATTCAAAATTTTGAATTTCAATTTTCATCACTTTTTCAAATGTTTGACTGGCTCTACGGAGTCCATCCGAGCGGAGAGCGAGTTTTACTTTCCAGCTCCTCATATGTATTTGGTTAAATAACTTATGAGCCATAAACAAAAGGGTGCCCACAACCGAAACTATTCCCTTATTATAGTGAAAAAAAAGTATACTAAAAATTAGATTCCATAAAGTTTAAAAGAATGTTTTTTAATTTTATATTTATATCATATTAATGCGCATGAGCGCGATTAGTCCACGTAAATTCGAAAAGAGATGTAAAATCTCCAAGCCACGTGTCCCGAAGTGAAACCCCTCCCCCCTCTTGTGATCAAGAGTAGCATTTTACTGACACCCACCCTCCCTCTAAATGAGCCACGTGGTTTATGGAAGACCTCTTATTCCTTATGACTCCCATAACAGAAATTTACTTGAATTTTTGATTTTTGTTAATAATGATAAGCTGTCCCCATTTACCCCAAAAATTTAAAAACTCAGGGTAAATGGGGACAGCTTGTCATTATTAATCAAATTGACAAAAATTCAAGTGAATTTCTGTTATAGGAGTCATTAGGAATAAAAAAAATTTGGTATGATTTTTAAGTCTGTTTTCTTTGAAATGCTCGACAAAATACTGATACAGTTTGACTATGATTTTCAACTTTTTATGCATTGAGCGATAACTTTTCTTATCATGCTGCCAATTGTCAAGATAAAAGCTTGGCAATACTCAAAACCTCTTACAGGTGATCTGAGGTTAAAATAATGACGTTGAACTTAATTTTAAAACTATAAATTAAGCTCCAAAACCTCTTGTCGCCATTTACCCCCTGTCCCTATTTACCCCAACTGACCCTATTTTCAATGTTAGGGGTAAAATTCCTGTAGCGAACTAAGTGAAAAAAAAGTTGATCGGATAGGGCTGTAACTTGCACATAGTTTAGCCATAGGGGTGAGTAATTTAACAACGAAGTATTGTTCGGTTTTTTCAGAAACTGTCGGAGAGGGAGGGGGTTCAATTTTTTTGAAAAATTTAAACAGTGAATTTTTGAGGACTTGTAACTTTTAAACAGAAAGAAGAAGAAAAATTTGTCCCATATGTTTTCGAAAGGTTTTTTCCTGCTCTTTCAAATGGTGCCAAAATTTTTTTCAAAAATTCAAATTTTGACCCTTTTTGAAAATTAAACATTTTTTTGGATTTTTTTTTAAGTTCGGTCCTTTTTATTTTTTTTATTCATTTGTTTTTGAAAGCTAAAAATGTCTATTTTCCCTACAAATAATATTGAGATGTCCTTTTCTGTTATTTTCGACATATAAATTAATTAATTAATTAATGTTAATAAAAGTGAAATATTTCACAAATAAATAAAGTTATTGCAATCCTGAAGATACCAATTGAAAGCTGACATAATTCCACATCTAACGAGTTTTATATGGATTAGAGAATTTTTTATAAACAATTGCTATGTTAGCCAATTTTTTATTGACAATCCACTAACCCAAAGTACTTCATATGGGGCACGTTGGATGCGGAATTTTGTCAACTTTCATTTAGTAACGTCAGAATTACGATACCTTTATTCGTTTATAAGATATATAAATTTTTATCAACATTAATAGTTAATTAATTAACTAAAAATTGTACAAAGATAATAATTTTTTGCCGAAACACTACGATATTGTATTTCCATGTACATTGTACTTTTTTCCACTGAATTCGAATTCGAAGTCAGAATTAAGAGATTAGCTTAAATTTTGGAGATAATGCCAAAAAACTGATTTTGAGTTTTTTTGAATTTTTTGTTTATTGAGTTTTTTGCAATTATCTCAAAATATTTCAGCAAATCTAACAATTCTAACAATTCTAACTTTGGATTCGGAATCAGTGGCTAAAAATACATAGAATTACACTATCGCAGTGTCATACAAAATTTTTTTCACTTTTTGATTTTTTTCTTTTTTAAGCAGTTTTTTGAGTTTATCTCAAAAATAAGAGCCAACTTTTTAATTATGACCCCGGATTCGGATTCAGTGACCCAAAATACGTAAGAATGACTAGTCTATTTTGCCGGACAAAATTTTTTTTGTGGGGGTTTGTTAATTAAGTGAAAAAATGAAAATAATAGATTTTCAAAGTTGGTCTGTAAAAGTAAGTAAGTTTAAACAGCACACAAAAATGACACAAAAATTGGATCTATAAGGTGCTAAATATTTTGCGGTTACTGTTGGTATTTCGGGTAGCAAAGAGAAAAACTAATTTAATTATTTAACACATTTATTTTAATTGAATTAACATAAAATATAATAAAAGATATAATTAATCTGACCATCACATTTTCGTGGATTACTTTTTCTTGAGACGTTCATTTTTATTTACATGTATTGCGCATACCGCGCACGCAATGTAAATCACGTGATCAATATTAAAAGAATAAAAACATGGCGCGAAACATTCAAATATAAATTTACTCACATTTCAACACACCTCCTTAAATTTATATTGAAATCTTTATAATAATCTTAACATTGTTCGGAAATATTCGAATTTATTTCGTCCGAGAGATTTTTTGAAAATGTCTGCAATATTATTTTCTGTGTCAATCTTTACAATATCGATGATTCCCTGTTCGTAACATTCGTGAACAAAGTGATAATGAATTTCGATGTGTTTTGAATTTTTTGTGAAATTTCCATATTTCGCTATCGCAACAACTCCTGAATTATCTTCGAAAATATTGATTCGTTTTTCAAGTTTAACTTTAAAATCTTTCAAAATATTCATTATTACTTTTAACTCACTGACCGATTCTGATAAAGCAACATATTCAGCAGCTGTTGACGATTTAGTTACACTGCCTTGTTTCTTTGATTTCCAATAAATCGTGTTACCGAATAATCTAATGACATATCCCGTTGTCGATTTTCGATCCAATTGGTCACCAGCCCAGTCAGCATCGACAAAGCAATCAAGTTTTTCAATATCTAGATTTTTCTTAAACGTCAATTTTAAGTCTTTTGTTTTATACAAATACTTTAGAACTCTTAATGCATATTTATAATGCGTCTCGTTGTAACTATTCTGAAATCTACTTAAATAATTTACACTGTAACTGATATCCGCTCGCGTTCCAGTACTTATGTACAATAGCGCTCCAATCAAATTTCTAAATTTAATGTCATTGCTTGCTGACTGTGCGGATTCCAATTGCAGATTTTGTTCCATTGGCGTAGCGTACATTTTCGCATTCTCGACGTTATATTTTCTACCTAACGATTCAATGTATTCGGACTGATCTAAAGTCATTTCGTGATTTTTGCGATCGTGTTCAATGTTTATACCAAGATACGTTTTTACTTCCCCTAAATCTTTCATAGCAAATCTTGTCGATAATTTATTTTTAATCATTTTCATTTTCTTTTTAACGTTTCCACAAAGCAATAAGTCGTCCACAAAAATTATCAAATACATTTTATCGCCGTTGTTGTTCATTACATATATACAGTAATCATTTTCACTTTAGACAAAGCCTAAACTTTTCAAGAAATCGTCTAAACACTCGTACCAAGCTCTTGAGCTTTCCCGAAGACCATAAAGAGCTTTTTCCAATTTGTACACTCGACCTGTTTCATTATCAAACCCTATCGGTTGTTTTACATAAACTTCGGTTTTAATTGACCCGTTTAGAAACGCTGCTTCGACGTCCATTTGCATTATAATCAAATCTTTTTGACAACAGTATGACAATAGCAATTTTAACGTTTGCATTCTAGCTACCGGTGAATACAAATTTTCTAACAATTCGTTTTGTTGAAAACCTTTAA
Source organism: Leptopilina boulardi (assembly GCF_019393585.1). Taxonomy (NCBI): domain Eukaryota; kingdom Metazoa; phylum Arthropoda; class Insecta; order Hymenoptera; family Figitidae; genus Leptopilina; species Leptopilina boulardi. The sequence goes on from NW_026137966.1 coordinate 1,982,813, forward strand.
CAACAATTCTAGCTTTTTTTCGATTCTCTGATTTCGTTGTAAATATCCATTTCAAATCTAATACTTTCTTATCGCTCGGTTTTTCTACTAATTTCCAAGTTTTATTTTTGTTTATAACATTCAATTCTTTTTCCATCGCGTTTTTCCATAACTCACATTCGTCGCTTTTTAACACTTCGTCGTAAGTTATTGGACTATCGGCACTTACATAATTTACAAAAATATAGTTCGAATTCGCGGAATTAATACCATACCAATCAGGTTTTTTTGTTTTTCTGTTTGATTTTCGCAATTCAAAATTTTCTTTGCTTTGTTGATTTTCTTGACCTTTTTCGTTAGAACTACTCGGCGGTTCAATTCCATCGCTACTCGCATTTTCGTTTTCTAATAAATCGTCGTTGTTTTCAAAATCACTTATCGCGTCTGTTTCATCATTTACACCTTTAAAACCTACGAGATTTACATTCTCTTCGATTATTTCGACATTTCGCGAAATTACAATTTTATTGTTGATCAAAATCATGTAACCGACGTTATCGTAGCCCAACAATATACCTAGATCGGCTTTTCGGTCCCATTTGGACTTACGCTTTTCCTCTGGTATCCTCACAAAGACTCGACTCCCATACAATCGCAAATTTTCTACATTCGGTTTCTTTCCAGTTAAAATTTCGTACGGAGTTTTAATTTCTACGGTGTTAGCTAATGTTCGATTTTTCAAATACGATGCAGTTCTAACTACTTCTGGCCAAAACTTGTTGTGCACTTTTCCTTCAGACAATAGACATCTAGCGGTGTCCATTATTGTCCGATTATAACGCTCGGCTGTACCATTCAATTGATGCGAATAAGGCGGACAAGGTTCGATAGTTATACCCTTTTCCCTAGCGATCTGATAAATGTTTTTGTTCAAATATTCTGTGCCATTATCGCATGTCAACTTGACAATTTTTTTACCCGTTAAATTTTCCGTAGTGTTTATATAATCGAGAAAACATTCGTAAACTTCCGCTTTTGATTTGATCGTGTATACTCGCGAAGCTTTACTGTAATCATCTATAAATGACAAAAAATATTTTTCTCCATTTAAACCGGTTGTGCTATGAGGCCCATTTAAATCGGTATGTACAATTTCTAAAACTTCCCTTGCTTTAGTTCTGTTATTCTTAAAAGGCAAATTGTGCATTTTGTTTTAAATACAAGTACCGCCATTTAGAGTTACTGACTCTAATTCGTTTGGTAAGCCATCGACTAACTTGTTTTTGCACATATTCTCGAGATACTGAAAATTAACATGTCCTAAAATTCTGTGATACTTTTCTTTCAAAGTCATACTTTCGTTATTCAGCGAAGTTACGTTGGATTCTTTATCGTAATTAAAACTGTTGATTTTATACAAACCGTTTTCTTTAATTGCAATTCCGATCAAAACGTTGTGTTCATTAAAAATTTTAGACGTTTCACCTACTGATACGATTTTATTTTTGTCCGTAACCTTCGCATAGCTTATCAAATTTCGATCCATTTCTTTTACATAAAACACGTTTGAAATGTCAATTGGTATTTTCTTTTCATTAACGACAAAATTAGTTTTAATTTTACCAATTTTCGTAGCTTTCAGAATTTTACCGTCCCCGATTTTTACATCAACTGGTGTTGTTAAATTTACGTGTTCGTTAAAATAAGAAACATTGTTAATGATATGGTCAGTGCAACCACTGTCCAATATCCACTCAATTTTATTTTCATTATCGTTTAATTTTTCAACATTCATGCTTTTACAATTTAAGTTATTCTCAATTTCAGTACAAAAGGATCCGGCAAAACGTTCATTGTTACTTACATTTCGTTGACCATTACCATCGCTTGATTGATTCCAATTTTTACCTCCACGCAAACTAGGATACCTGGTGCCTCTACCTCTTTGGCCATAACCTCTTCCACCTCTGCCTCTGGAACTGTTACCACGGTGTTGATAAGTCTGGTTCTGTTGTGATGAATTGGCACCTCCTGACCAATTTGTCGCACCATTATTGCCGCCTCTTCCGAAATTTCCCCTGGACCAAGTGTTCAGGTTCGGGCAGTTGTATTTTACATGTCCTTGTTTCCCACATCCGAAGCTCGTTTTTTCTTGGAACTTTTTTTCAACTTTGAATGCACTTGATTTATTGTAATTTTGACTGTTTTCACCTTTTTCTCTTATTTCCCACAATATAATTTTGTTTTTGATAAATTCACAATTTTGGTCGGATTCACGAACAGCATCAATTAAATCGCCAATGTAACTCAATGATTCCGGTAGAGTACGTAGCATGTAGTTCAATTTTTCTTTCTCACTTACATTTGCACCGGAATTTTTTAACTCGTTGATTAACTTTTCAAAATCGGTAAAGAATGAACTTGAATCTTCGTAATTCTTTAATTTTATCTTCTCAAGTCGGTTTCTCACACAAATCTGTAACATTGTAGATTCTTTCAAATAAAGATCGAATTTGTGAATAATATCATAAGCTGTTTCTTTATCGCTGACAAACTCGAGTTGCTCGTTCGAAATACCACTGTATATGTAATTTATCGCCTTCAGATTGCTTTCGTCCCATGTGTTTTGGTCATCAGTCTCTCGTTTTTCTCTTGTCGCTACCTCGTCGCATTTTTTCATTTTCAGATATAGTAATAATCGTTTCTTCCAGATACTGTAGTCTCGGCCATCGAAAACTTGAATTTTGATATCATCTGTCATTGTAGCTTCTGTGGACTTCTTTCGATAAATAAAGTTTTTTAATGTAACAATATTATATGTTCCTTCCTCGAAAATACTTCTCAAATATTCTGCTTTAATTTCTTTATCTGAATCACTTATTTCTTCCATTCATTTTCATTTATCGAAACTTTCTTTGATCACAAATTACTTTATTTTTATCGACCACGTTTTTTTCTAACCTCAAAATGTTCAAAGCACTACAGAAAAGACAGGATAATCACATAAACCACGGACTGCTACCATGTTGGTATTTCGGGTAGCAAAGACAAAAACTAATTTAATTATTTAACACATTTATTTTAATTGAATTAACATAAAACATAATAAAAGATATAATTAATCTGACCATCACATTTTCGTGGATTACTTTTTCTTGAGACGTTCATTTTTATTTACATGTATTGCGCATACCGCGCACGCAATGTAAATCACGTGATCAATATTAAAAGAATAAAAACATGGCGGGAAACATTCAAATATAAATTTACTCACATTTCAACAGTTACTTTAACCTAGCGCATTAACATTTATGTAAAACTGTGAAAAATAGCCGGTTATCTATGTATATTTCGGTGGTGGGGATAAATCATTCTATTTTCTTAATTTCTATTTTCTTAATTTCTAGTTTTTTATTTATCTAGTTTATTTTTATTTTTATTTAGATATTTATTTTTATCTAGTTTTTTTATTTTCTTCTAATTTCTAGAAAATGTTAAAATTTTTAAATTTTTAATTAATATTTATTTAGGCATATTTGAAATTTAAAGAACTGATTTAATACCAATTTTTCACAGTTTTTCATAAATTTAAATGGGTTAAAGTAACCGAAAGATATTCAGCACTTTATAAATCCAATTTTTGTGTGCTTTTTGAAATTACGTAAATCCATATACAGGTTTTGAACTCATTAGACGGCAAAAAAATAACAAAAAGTTGTCTAAATAGTGAAAAAGTAACTTTTAGTATCCTAAGGTTGAGAAAAGTAGCCAAAAAGTAGCCAACCATCAAAAAAGTAGCAAATAGTAGCTTTTAGTTGAAGAGTGCGAAGCCTGCAATAGGGTAAGTTACATACAAACAGCACTACCGAATGCCTTTTGTCATCACATTAAAGGTGTTGACAATCCCGCCGATTGTGCAACACGTGGTTGGACTTCCAATAGTCACTTTCAAGAGAGTTTTTTGGAGTCACCTGAACAACTTGAGCAACATGATCTTTGGTGGTTCGGTCCCCAACGTCTTACTCTTTCGACTGAACTTTGGAGTAAAGATCAACACTCTGACGAACCAACCGAATTGCTAGAACAGAAAGTTGTTGCACATCAAACGACAATTCCAACTAAAGATGAAGGAGCCTGGGACCTATTCTCTCCCTATGCATCTTCTTTCTTAAAACTACTTCGCATTACTGCCTGGTGCAAACGTTGGCTTTTTTCTTTACCAAGATTTCGAAACGCCATCGTCAATAAACTAGATCAATTGCCCAAAACCTCACACCGACAGAAATCAGTAATGCACGACTCTTCTGGATTAGAACGGTTCAAAAACGGCATATCGTCCTGAAATAGAAACCTTGTCACGTCTCAAACCAACACTCCCTAAGAAAACCTCATTGGTGCGACTAAATCCGCATTTAGATGAGAGCAACTTGTTGCGTGTTGGAGGAAGACTAAAGCATTCTATTCTGGACCCTGATGAGAAACATCCATTAATCCTACCGAGAAAATCTCCACTTACAGATCTCGTTATTGACCATTGTCATCGGCGAGTGTTGCATGGAGGTATTCAATTCACCTTGGCTACCCTCAGACGCCAGTATTGGATAACGCAAGGTCGTCAGGCTGTAAAATCTAGAATTTCAAACTGCACGACTTGCGTACGCTATAGAGCCTCAACTGCCGTAGAACAGATGGCTAATCTTCCAGCTGATCGCGTGCAACCAAAACGTGCCTTTTTAAATACAGGCGTCGACTATTGTGGACTGATTCCAATTCAAACCAGTTCGGGTCGAGGCCGACAGTCCAAAAAGGGATACATATCGGTGTTTTTCTGCCTGTCTACGCGAGCAGTTCACTTGGAAGCAATATCAGAATACATCACCGCAAAGTTTGTGGCATATCATTCGTGAGATTTTGATTATTTAAGTAAAACGTGGGTGACGACTGACGGATGTACACACACAATGAAACGAAATCTTCACCAGTTGCATTAGCGTAGATCGGGCAGGATTTAAATTGTCAATGACAGCCGCAAGTTGCAAAAGCGAACAAATGTAGAGATAAATGAGATCGAACTTACCAATGTTGATTTATTGCTCAATCCTGGTAGAATGCTATAATGATTGGATGTAATCCTAAGGTTAATTCATAACACACTGCACTCAATTCAAATAATAATGTTTTTAATCAATTATTAACCATGTACAAAAAGTATTCTTATGGATTACGCGTACAAGAAAAAGAATCGTGCTGTAGCACAACGCGCGGGCTCGCAATTCGCTCTGCTTGAGTATTGCTCTGTGCCGGTGGCATCCACGTGGTTTTGTCGTCTGCTCAGTAAACGACTGAGCGCGACATCTATAACTTTTACGCGGAAATATTCAAAAAGTATAATATTTTAATAACAAAATAAATAATACGTATCAAATAGTGAAAACGACCATTTATAAAAATAAACAATAATTGGGATCGTTACAAGTTCTTATCAGCATTCAAGCGCTTTACTGGTCGCAGAGGTATTCCCTTGACTATGCGCAGTGATTGTGCTACCAATTTTGTAGGTGCAGACTCAGAGTTGCGTAAGCTTTTTTCTGCTTCTAAGTTCTCAACTACTGGTGCCGAAAGCCTTGCAAACGATGGTACTACTTGGCTATTCAACCCCCCTAGTGCTCCTCATCAGGGAGGCCTTTGGGAGGCAGCAGTCAAGTCTGTAAAGTTCCACCTTAAACGTGTTATGTCAACCTTGTTAATTCAGATTGAAGCTTGTTTAATTCGAGACCCCTGCAAGCTCTTTCGGATGATCCTGAAGATCTTTCAGCCTTAACCCCGGGGCATTTTCTTATTGGGACGGCCTTGACTACAGTTCCCGAACCTTCTATGTTGGAAATAAACATTAATAGATTGACTCGCTGGTCCCTGGTGCAAAAAATGTACCAAGACTTTTGGCTTCGTTGGTCAAAAGAATACCTCCATTCCTTGCAAGCCTTGCCCAAAAGGCAACGGCCAAAACCATTAGTCAGAGTTGGTGATCTTGCTGTTCTAAAAAATGAGACATTACCTCCATCAAAATGGCCATTTTGTAGAATCGTTGATATACATCCGGGCGATGATGGTCTGGTGCGTGTCGTCACAGTCAGGACGGCATCCTCAGTTTATAAACGACCTATTACCAAATTATGTTTGCTACCAATTCATGATAATAATTATCGGCCACTTGTTGAGTAGAGTGGAGGTCTAACTTAAGATTAAAATTTGGAACTAATGTAAACATAAGTAAATTAATATTGTCATTTATTCTTCACGTACAATAACTATGGCGAACTTCTCAATTATAAGGTCCTTATTGTAGTTTAACTTTCTATATACTCTCAGTTTATTTCATTTTATTGAATTTTCTAAAAGGAGGCGGGAGGAATGTTTCGTAATCAAACTTTAGTTTTGCTTGAATGTAGTATATTTTGTCTATAATCAAAACATTTCACTCGTCTCTCATAAAATTATGACTCATAAGCAGTCTATCGCTCGCCGTACAAAGATTAGCATCACATTTCGACAATATCATTACTTCGACTTTAATTTGTATAAATTCCGTTATGCAAATTATTAATGTAAAAATTATTACTCAGTTGAATTTAAATAAACAATTATTTAGTTTGTTAATAATAATAAATGTGTCAACTTTATTTGAAAACTCGCAATCCCGGAACATAAAGTATTTTGGATTTGTGGATTGTTAATAAACAATTGGCTAACATTGCAATTGTTTATAAAAAATCTTATCCTAAATAGTTCATATAGGGCTCGTTGGGTGCGGAATTACGTCAGCTTTCAATTGGTAGCTTTAGAATTGCAATAACTTTATTTATTTGTGAAATATTTCATTTTTTATTAACATTAATTAATTAATTAATATCTCAAAAATAACAAAAAAGGATATCTCAATATTTTTTGTGGTGAAAATACACATTTTTAACTTTCAAAAAAAAATAAAACAAAGACCTAACTTAAAAAAAGTCAAAAAAATTTTTAATTTTCAACAAAAGGGTCAAAATTTGAATTTTTTGAAAAAATTTTTTACACCATTCGAAAGAGCAGCAAAAAACCTTTCGAAAACATGTAGGTCAAATTTTCTTTTTCATCTGTCTGTTTAAAAGTTACAACTCTTCAAAAATTCACTGTTTAAATTTTTCAAAAAAATTCAATCCCCTCTCTCTCCTACAGTTTTTGAAAAAACCTAACAATACTTCGTGGTTAAAGTACTTACCCCTAGGGCTTAACTATGTGCAAGTTACAACTCGATCCGATCATATTTTTTTTCATTTAGTACGCTACAGGAATTTCTCCCCATATGTATCCATTATATATAATATAAAATAGGTAAATTATAAAAATATTGCTATTAATTTTAAATAATAATTATTTACTAACAGAGATGTTATGACAGCTTATACTAACAATTAACAAAAAATTGTTTTAATTTGCACTTTAAAAAATAAATATTTTTTTCAATTGAGCCAATTAAACTTCTATCAAAAAATAAGTTGTCACATTGTGCAGTGGCCACAAATGGTACATCTACCCTATTCCAAAGGACATTGAAACTAAAACAAATTTTATTTTTTTTAAATTGTTTAAATCATGAACTAGCAACTTTGTCGTCCGCAAGCGGCCGACTACGTTGCTAGTGTGCATTAACCATATTTTTTATTCATTTTTTTTCAAAAAAATTTAATATTAGAAATGTAAAAAAAAATTCTTTATATTGGATCTACCACCCAAGTAGCACGGTATATTGCTTGAATGTCAAGCTGATATCAACCGGGAATATTTTTGTGACATTTAGGCGATATCATAATGTCCTCTTCATGGGGACATTCCTCCGTGATGTATCTATGGGACGGTCTTTCACACAAAAAATGTAACGCGTTACAAAACTTACATTCTACATTTATTAAACCTAAATAATTCTGTGGAACTTTACTTTCATCTAAATCTTCAAAAGACATTATTGCAACTCCTGCACTTTTTTTATTCCAATTATCGTTTTTACATGTCAAATTCTTTTCTTCACACATTCCTTTCATCTTTCTTCTTCTTACATGACAAATTATTTTCTTGATGCACTTTCTTTTCATCTTGAGTTTCCATTGATATTTTTCTTTTCCTACATGCCAAATTTTTATCCTTGTGTATTTTCTTTCCATCTTCAATTTTTATAGATAATTTCTTTTTTTGCATGTCAAATTTTTTTTGCGCTCTTTCTATTTTATTTCTGATTTATTACGATTACGTTTTCTCAATCTCTCATTCTGCTGTCTTATTATTTTCTGCTCATATGAAACTTCGCGCCTTGCCTTCCTTTTTCTTCCCTTCTCTTTAATTGCTCGATTTATCTTTTTATCATTTTCTTTACTCAGAAAATTTTTCATTTTTAAATATTCATGTGGTGAAATTTTGTTCACCTTATTATCAGTTGTACGAATTATTTTCTTTTCACCAGTGTCATTTAGAGAATGTTTAATTTTTAAATCTTGTGTTAATAGAACTCTGTTAATATTATTACTGGGAATATAATTACTAAAAATATAATTTTTATGTTCCTGTGTTCAATTTATGAAAAAATGGTTCTAATCATTCTCTATTATCGAATTCCTATTGTGAGACGTTCTTACTGTCGGAAAATGATTTAAGCGATTATTTTCAAACATTGACTTAAAATTGTTTCTCATTTTGTTATTATCAGTTTCATAATTTACACGGTTTGGCATTGTTAAATAATATAGATGTTGCAAATGCTATTGCATATACTCCACACTCAGCACTACCAAAAGGTTGTTGATCAACAGCTTCAAAAACTATAAAGTATTTGAATATGATTATCACCGTCTCTAATTGGGACAATAAAATCAAGCATTTGTACATACAAAAGAATCTTTTCTTAATAAATCTTCAAATTTGTACATATGCATGTAATTTAACAATTTATTTCTATTTTCAATAATTTTTAAATCTTTATCACTTAAAATAATATACTTTTTTATGTTGGCCATAGTATACTTCGTTTAATTTTATTTTTTATTCATGAAAATCTAAATATCTTTAACCCTTTTGCTCACTCCCTGTAATATAACCAATTTTGCCTTTTATTAAATATAACCAATTTTGTCTTTAATTCAATACAACCAATTTTACCTTTTATTAAATATAACCAATTTTTCCTTTAATTCAATACAACTAATTTTACCTTTTACTAAATATAACCAATTTTTCCTTTAATTCTATATAACCAATTTTTACTTTAATCCAATATAACCAATTTTGCCTTTTATCCAATAAAACTACCATATATCCAAATGAATGAGAGAACTATGTGTAACTATGAATCAGTAACTACTGATCAGCCAATAAGTGCAAAAAGGACACTCTTATATGAGTAATCAGTAGTTCATTATAAATAACATATATACGTATTCATAACTGTATTAAAACCCCGGAAAAAATACCATAAAAAACCAGCCATTGGACAATAGAACCTTTGTTAATGAGGATTAACTCTAGAGGACCCAGCTAATAATTTCTTTTTTCACATTTATTATATAGAAAAATAAAGATGTACCAACCCTTGGCCAATAGAACCTTTGTTAATGAAGATTAACTCTGAGTACATAATGAAATGTACTGTAGGTTTACATTGACATCGGCACGTCTGACGTCTCGAAATTTTTTCCGTGTATTATCACATGGAAATATAAAGATAAAAGGCAAAAACTGAAGAGGTAATCTATATCTTTCTTTCTCACATCAAGGAATATAACATATAAACATTTTCATTTAATATTGCATTTCTCTATCTAGAGGATTCAAAATAACATAAGAATATCTTCGCCTAAAAATCTTACTCTTCTTTTTTTCTGTTTTCAAAATAAAAAAAATATGTATATATACCAGTATTAGACCCTCAGAACAATTACCACAAACATTACCAATCCTTGGACAATAGAGCCTTTGTTAATGAAGATTAATTCTGAGGGGCCAGGTAATAATTTTTAAATTTTTTTATTAAAATTTTCTGGGGCTCTAATACAGGTAGGGAAGAGTGATAAACAGTGGCACAGTTTAAACAGTAGGACACTTTAATTTTCTGAAAAACTACTTAAAGAAACTCGACCAAAATTTAAATGTAAAGCATGTTTATGACAACACACTATCTCCAAAAATTTTAGCCACATTGATTCATTATTTACAAAGAAAATTGAAAAAAACTGTTTTTGACGTTACGGAGTAAATTTTTTCTTGAAATACAATGCTGATTTTTATATAAATAGGACAGTTTTAAAAAAAGTGTAATTGTTACTTCGTTTACTGATGTTTTTAAGTATAATATCCAATAATTTAAAATATTTTAAAATGTTACAATCAATTTTTATTTAAATAATTTCTTGCGATTGCTTAATTTAAACAGTGTCAAAAAATATATAAAATTAACATATTAATATGTCTTTGAAAAAAAGTGTCCCACTGTTTGTCACTCTCCCCTATATACATATATACAGATATATGAATATTTATTTTTATTCTTAAAACAAAAAGGAAGAAGATTAAGATTTTAGACGAAGATGTTCTTATGCCATTTTCAATCGTCTAGATAGAGAAACGCAATGTTAAACGAAGAAGTACTTATGTTATATTCCTTGGTGTAAGAAAGAAAGGTATGCGTTACCTATTCAGTTTTAGAATTTCTTTATAGTTTTTTCACGTGATAAAGGGAGAAAGAAATTATTACCTGGGTCCTCACAGTTATTAATTAATCCTCTTTAAAAGATTGCAGGTCAAGCGAACCCTCATTTGCAAAATAAAGATATATCTTTCTCTCTCCATAACTTGTTCTTTTCTCTGTCACCGAAAACCCAGCAGGGGTCCGGACGGAATGAATGAATGAATGAATGAATACCAAGATTATTATAGTTAATAACATGAAATTACGCGGTTCTGTGGATTTGCCCATAAAGCAATAAATTCTTTGCTCGAAGTTACTGCTTTCCTCACTGCTCTGAATACTGTTTAGAATTATTTTTAGGATTAAAAAAATAAAAGAACGTTTAACCTTTAATAAAAAACAGATAACAATTGTAATCAAGCGTTTAAAAGAATTTTAATCAATTTTAGATGTTTTCTAGAAAATGTTTTCTAAACATTTTTATGAAAAACAGTTTATTTTAATAAAATTATTTTTATTTAATTAAATAAGAAATAATAAACTTTTAAAATATTAAATAAATTATTTTTTACTAATAAACGTAAGAAATAATGATTTTGTTAATTTAAGAGACATTTAAAATAATAATGTTAAAACTCATTATTTTTGAAACATAATTATCTATAAATTTAATATATAAAAGATTAGGTTGTAATTTCATATTAGCTAAGAAAGCTTAAAGATTTCAAAACTTATAAAATACAAATAAATTTTTAAATTTTTAAATAATTTATTTTAAAAATAATTATTTATTATTTCAAAATCCGTAATGAATATTAACGTATGTTTATAAATAAACAAATTGCAGACTGTATTTAAATAAAAATTACGATTTTTTTAGTCATTTTTTTATTTATGAATTTTTTTGGCTACGTTAACTTAAAAGAATATTTTTTATTTACACATATATCGTGACAAAAATAATCAAGCTTCAACGTACGAGTATTTATTTTATTTGAAAATAGCGGTCGCAAAATGTCGACTAAAATAGTTTTTTTTGCAAATTCGTAGTAGTGTGTACGAAATCCTGAGAACAAAGAAATTAACAATTTGTTTTGAAATTTGTTAGTCGGGGGATTATGATGTCGCTGATTACAAATCTTAAGTTATATTCGTAAAATTTTTTATAACAGAACCAATATGTCGAATTTGTTAATTGCCTAAAAATCTAATCGTTTTGCAAAAAAGCTTGAGTTTTAAGAATTCGACAACCATGTTAGATCCGCCATTTTGATTTTTGATAATCTGACCTCAGGGTCGTAATCAGGGACCTCATAATTTCCCGAGTAACCAGTTTCAAGCCAAATTTATCATTCTTTACAAGTCGCCCGCCATATTGGATCCGCCATTTTAAATTTTGGAAATCTGACCTCAAAATCGTAATTAGTTCGTACACTCTACTACGAATTGACAAAAAAAATTATTTTAGTCGCCATTTTCAAATAAAATTAAATAAATATTCCTTTAAGTTAACGTACCCAAAAAAATTTACAAATAAAAAAAACTAAGAAATCGTGTATTTTATTAAAAAACTGCTGCAAATTATTTACTTATAAACATAAGTTAACATTCATTACGAAATTTGAAAGAGCGATTCTTATATTATAAGAAATATTACTAATCTACTAATATTAAACAGTTATTAAAAACCAATGATTAGCTTCCAATACTGGTCCAATCTTTGTAGCCAATTAATAACCAAGTTTTTGAGAATCCGTTTTTTGTCTTATTGTTAGCAGCCAATGATAGGCAACATCATGATCATCCCAATCTTTGATTACATTACAATTACATATAATTTTTGTTATGAAAATTACATAAAACTTAATTACCGGTGAAAAATTAAGACTAACGTCTATGTCATAGCAGTTTTGATTTGACACTGGTAAAATAAATATAACATTTTTTCGAAGTATATAGAATCAGTTGTGATGAAGTGAATGACCGCATCAGTTAATAGAAAATAAAGTAAGAGATATGTCAAGGTAATCAAATTAGATAGAGGAGCTATGAATATTTCTTTTCATTTAGAAATTGAATATAACAATTATTGAGATTTTGTATATCCTCCTTTTTATTAACAGGATGTTTTTGTAAATAAATAAGTATCATATCTGATATTAAACGTTTTTTTTGTATTTACTTTCTCTGTCTAGTATTTTAAAATTTTTCTAATCAAAATTGTGTGACTGTTATTGATAACACTTTTTTGAATTCTTCTCCTCTTATTTATTGCAAACATAATCAACAACATACATCTTATATTAATGGTTGTAAAAAACATTCAAACAAAAATTCAATTTTTTAAAAAATGACAGACTCAATATTGACACTAATAATAATCCTTTTAATGCACAACCGAATTGGTTTTTAAATCTTTCAAATACTTCAATTCCTGACAATGTTTTCAACTTCATATCATTAGGCAATAATTTTAATTTTAATATTGATGACATAAATAAAAACATGAACACAACAATTAACTATATAAAGCCGTAGATTTCATTATATCTTAGAATTTAAACAATGAAATTTCTAATGATATTAGAAATAAACTTCCCGGCTGAAAAAACTTGTACAAGAAAATGTGCAAGTTCTTGTACATATTCAGTAATGAACTTGTACATTTTTTTGTACATGTTCAAGTAATTTTCTGGAACAAGTTCAGTATCCGGAATTGTGACATGTTCTTGTATCAGAACTTGTACAAGATCCTGGACAAGAAAATATACTTGTACAAGAAAATGTACATGTTCTTGTACATATTTTTGTGCAGGTTTCATGTACAAGTACTTTTACATGAACTCGTTTATGTTCTTGTATAAGAACATTTATTTAAAAATGTTTTTGAAAAAAATGTGAAAATTTAATAATTTATAATTATTAAGACTCTTCACTTATGCACGCTAAAAATTATTGCGCAGCTGTAAAGGCTTAAGAAAACTACTGCGCAGCCTTTAAATTTTTAAAATTTTATTTAAAAAACATAAATGATCATGTGCAAGAACATGTTCCACATATTGATATTGTCATGGAAGACCTTGAAACTTGTTGTAATGATAGATTATCTTTTTAACCATCCTTTTCCTACAGATATGTTGCTGATATAATCACTTGCATACCAATGGATAAAGTTGATGAAATGATCAATATTTATAATAATTATGACGGAAGATTGCAATTCACTTATAAAATTCAAAACAACAATACTATTAACGTTCTAGATGTTCTTATTATCATTGACGAAAATAATCAACTTACTACTGACTGGTACATTAAACCCACATTTTCTGGTAGAACCATCAATTATAACTCAAACCACCCTTTTAACCAAAAAATCGCTATAATTTATAATCTAATTGATAGAGCATCTCTGACAAAAAATTCCATGCAAAAAACATTGAATTGGTCAAAGACATTTTACTAAAAACAATTTCCCATCAGAATTTATAAATAAAAACATAACTAAACGTATACATTCTATTGAGTCAAATTTTCAATATCCTATAACAAAAAAGAATAATACCTTATATACAATGATACCAAAGATTTTTCTACCTTACGTTCCCAACCTTTTTTGAAAAAACTTCCTCATATCTAAAAAAAAGTATAGCATTTTATCCATTCCTTGTAAAAACAATAACATGCACCACAATTTAGTTAAAAAAGGCAAAGATAAAAACAAAAAAGATGAAAATACTAATACTGTTTATAAAATTAATTGTAAAAATTGGCCTTTATCTTATGTTGTATGCACAATCAAAAAGAATGGTTGGTCTTCGTATTAAAGAACATAGAAACTCTAAAAATAATGTAATTGCTACACACAATAATTCTTACATACACAATTTTGATTGGAAAAATTTTAAAATACTAGACAGAGAAAGTAAATAAAAAAAAACGTTTAATATCAGATATGATACTTATTAATTTACAAAAAAATCCTGTTAATAAAAAGGAGGATATATAAAATCTCAATAATTATTATATTCAATTTCTAAATGAAAAGAAATATTCATAGCTCCTCGATCCTCTACACAGGCACACAAAAAAAAGTTGTCTGTTTCTTGAACTAGACATATATTTCCTATAGTATTTTGGCCCGCTGAAACCGAATCTGAGCTCAGAATTGCTCCATCACCCTCAGTTTTTTTTAAATCGACCAAAACCACCCTTAAACGGACAAATTCACACTTCGGAGATAAAAATTAAATCATCTTATTTTTTTAAAAAACTGAATTTCACATCTACGAAACTTTGCTCTACTAACTCAAAAACAAAGCCAGCATTGATCCAGCACCCCCTGAATTTTTTTAAATCGAAAAAACTACCCCTAATCTGAAGAATCAAATTCAGGAGGTAAAACAATAAAATAACTAATTAAAAAATTTTATAACCAGGTATTTTTACTCCAGCAAGGCAGAAACAAAGCCAGAAATGCTCCCTCACCCTCTAAATTTTTTTCTAAATCGAAAAATCCACCCTAAAATAGAAAAATTCAAATTTAATGAGTAAAAAATATTATATTACCGGTTTTTTTAAAAACAGAACCTTACATGTATTCAGTTTTGCTCTTCTAACTCAATAAAATAAAGCCAGTATTGATCCATCACCCTCTGAATTTTTTTAAATCGAAAAAACTACCCCTTATCTGAAGAATTAAATTCAGGAGGTAAAACTATAAAATAACTAATTAAAAAATTTTATAACCAGGTATTTTTACTCCAGCAAGGCAGAAACAAAGCCAGAAATGCTCCATCACCCTCTAAATTTTTTTTATATCGAAAAAACCACCCTTAAATAGAAAAATTCAAATTTAAAAGTAAAAAATATTATATTACCGGTTTTTTTTAAAAACAGAACCTTACTTGTATGTAGTTTTGCTCTTCTAACTCAAAAAAATAAAGCCATCATTGTTCCATCACCCTCTGAATTTTTTTAATCGAAAAAACTACCCTTAATCTGAAGAATCAAACTTAGGAGGTAATACAATATAATTATATTGTATTACCTCCTAAGTTTGATTCTTTGGTGGTTTTTTCGATTTAAAAAAATTTTAGAGAATGAGGGAGCATTTCTGGCTTTGTTTCCGCATTCTCTAAAATTTTTTTAAATCGAAAAAACCACCAAAGAATCAAACTTAGGAGGTAATACAATATAATTATATTGTATTACCTCCTAAGTTTGATTCTTCAGATTAAGGGTAGTTTTTTCGATTAAAAAAATTCAGAGGGTGATGGAACAATGATGGCTTTATTTTTTTGAGTTAGAAGAGCAAAACTACATACAAGTAAGGTTCTGTTTTTAAAAAAACCGGTAATATAATATTTTTTACTTTTAAATTTGAATTTTTCTATTTAAGGGTGGTTTTTTCGATATAAAAAAAATTTAGAGGGTGATGGAGCATTTCTGGCTTTGTTTCTGCCTTGCTGGAGTAAAAATACCTGGTTATAAAATTTTTTAATTAGTTATTTTATTGTTTTACCTCCTGAATTTAATTCGAGGAGGGGGTACAAACCATGCATTTATAATTCGTAAAACATACACACTGATAAAGTCTTGAGCGTTCAGATTTCTTAACGCTTGTATAAGAAGCACTAAATAAAGAGGTTCTGCGCAATTTCATAGTGGGGCTAACTGTTTCTCAACTTGGGTGCACTGATTGCCCAAGTCTGATGTTGCAGCATCACCAAATCTTGTTAACAATAACGTGGAACAGCTGCTCGCTCAACATTGAGCATAGAGGTCGCACAGAGCACTTCCACTGTTGGAACTGCTGATCGCTCAATCAAAACTTTTTCAATGCAAATCGACACAAATTTTTACTTTCGTCCTTTGGTGTTAAGGAGAGTACCCATGATAAATGGCGCTCTTTCAATTAGTCGTTTAAGCGTTAGAACCACCCTCAACGTAAAATTTTTTAATTTATCAATAGTTTCAAGCAAATTTAAATGGCTTTAAAAATTAACTTCATCTATTTTGGATATGACATTTGAAATTTTGAAAAACTGGCAACAGATTTGTAACCCGCGACTCCAAGAATCCCCGTTTTCGACCATATTAGGACCATCAATTTGAGTTTTAAAAAAATTACCTCTGATGTACTATGTAAACACAAGTAAATCCTTATTCTCTATGTAGTAATTAATAAAGCTAGTGTAGTCCTTGAAATTTTGTATTTATTAAAATTACAATTTTTTAAAAAAGTTTTACATTTATTTAAAAATTTATTTTTGTCTGGAAATTTTAAAAAATTACGTTTCCTTTACATTTTATAAAAATAAGTGAATTTTATTACGTTGACATTAAATTTAGCCAAGATCTAATAACATTAATTAATTTTTACACTTCCAAGTAGAGATATATATGTATTTTCAACTTATTCAATTTTACAGAGGTAAAAAGTTTTTAAAATTGCCTTACGTGGTGAAAGGAATGGATGTTTCTTTTTCTGGTATTTTAACGTATGTGCAAGAACGTTTACAAAAATGGCTTAAATCTGGAGAATTCACAAAAGAAGATTTATGCTTCTCATTTCAAGAGACATTATTTTCAATGCTAATTGAAATAACAGGTTAAATTACGCTGCCTTTTAATTTTTTGAAAATTTATATTTATCTTATCCCTATCGAATATTATACATTCTCTTTTAATTTCAGAGAGAGCAATGGCGTATCTGGGATCCAAAAACGTATTGATTGTTGGAGGTGTTGGATGTAACAAGAGGTTGCAAGATATGATGCGTATCATGTGTGAAGAAAGGGGTGCAATATTGTATGCTACAGATGAACGATTTTGTATTGATAATGGAGTTATGATTGCAGTAGCAGGATTATTGCAATATAAAACTTCAGGTGCTACAATGTGGAAAGATACTGAATGCGAACAAAGATACCGTACTGATGATGTTTTAGTTACATGGAGAGAAAGTCATTCAATAAATGAAAATTGTGAATTAGTCGACAAGCAATCAACATATACGAATGAAGATTGCAAAATTCGAAAAAGTGAAACTAACGTTAATTAATTAATTATAAGTCAAATCATAAAGTTGAGAAGAAAACAAATAATTTATTTGTTATTTTATTTAACTAACAGTTCTATTATGATTTAATATAAATATTAATTAATTGATAAATATTAATCAAATACTAATTAAGGGGGAGTGACACCTTTGACCCGAAAAAAATCGATTTTTTTTCTTAAATGATATTTTATGATGTAGGGTCATTTGGGGTAAATGTAAACGGATTTGCTTAGTTTCGACAATAACGTAAGTTTTTTATTTTAAAAAGCAATACTTCCGGTTTTCTACTGCATGAACTTGTTACTTCACTTCCCTAGAAACATTTTATGAGGTACAAAAAAATATTGATCAACTTGAATCGCTTAAAACGGACTGTTTACATTTACCCCGAGATTTTGAAATTTTCCCAAAATTATCGGGGTAAATGTAAACACCCCTGCAGTTTAAAGAGGTTTAAGAAAAAAGTTATCCCAAGTCTACTACTGTGTAAAGGGATGTAAAAAATGAAAAAAAATTCTTGGTAGATGTAAAATAATTGAACCAATTGATTGATATGCAACATATAAAATAAGCAATCATTACCATAACAAAACTAGTAATGTAAAAACTTGAATAACTTGAATAAATTTTAATAGATTTTCATTCAACTTGGTGAAAATAAGTTTTTAAGGTTGCTGAATAAGATTCTAAAATCGAATTTTTAAATTTCAAAATGGCGGATCTATAATGGCGGACAAACATAAAAATATTGTTAAAAATTGATCAAATTTGCTTGAATCTCGCTACTCGGGGGTTTTTGAGGTCACTGAATACGAATTTGAAGACAAATTTAAAATTTTCAAAATGGCGGATCAATCAACCAATCAATCCATCAATCAATCCACCAATCAATCAATCAATCAAGCAATCCACCAATCAATAAATCAATTATCCAATCAACTAATCAATCTACCAATCAATCCAATCCACCAATAAATCCACCAATTACTCAATCAACCAATCCATAAATCAATCAACCAATCAATTCATCAATCAATGCATCAAACAATCTATCAATCAATCAACCAATCACTCACTCTTATTCTAGGATTCCTACGTACCTGAGCAAGACATTAATCAAGAGTGAATCAAAATTTAACTTAAAAGAAACGATAAAAAAAAATAATCGAATTAATTAATAAATAAAATACCAAAATTTACTAATTTTCGATAAAATTACACTGAAGGTAGAAACGAAATGCGTGAGAGAAACGACAAAAGTATTGGTAACTCAGGGAGAAGGTCAGGGTTCGAGAAAATCACATTCAGTATAAAATAAATCAGTTGACAATTTATTCAGGAGGTTTCAAAATTAATATTTACAATAAAAAGATGATTACAATAAAATGTATTGACCACGACATAAAACGAGTGTAAAATAACCTTAAGAGCCATTTCAAGGAAAGTCTACAACAATAAAACCGCGACATCAGGGACGCAACACTAAACAAATTTTATACAATTTTCAAATAAAAATCAAAAGTTTTAAATTAAGCAACAGAAATGGCATCTTTCTTCGCAAAACGAATTCCCAGGTCAAATAGTCAAAATGTGTACAAGCAAAATATATCTAATTTACAATAAAAGAAAATACGCATAATTTATATCAAGATTTACACAATAAAGTCCTTATTCAGCAAATATGGGGCGGGAGAGGTGCCAATAATATACAATAGGGTAAAAGACTTCAGGGGTCTTAGACATTTTCAGTGTGGGACATAGTGGGACATTTAGGGACATTTGGGGCATTCTCGTGGGACATTCCACGAGATTATTCGTCGTTCATCACGAGGAAAATAGTCGAATTGAGTGACAAAATGAATATTTCGTGGGACAAACTCACGAATATTTTATTATAATTGGGTTAAAGTGGGACACATCCACAAAAGGGAAAAACACATTATAATAAGGGGAACAAACAAAAGAAATGTAATATTAACATGAAAAATAACTTACTTGACTGAGAAATCCGAGCAGCGTGGTCGAGCGAGAGTGAGAGCCAAACAGGGCCAGAGAATTACAGAATTAATAGTTCGAATTAAATAATCAAAATCAATGAAGCTATTTCATTGATTATTCTTCGAAAGGAAACAAGAGCACAGTTGTGCACAAAAAAAAGGGATTCACAACACTCGCTCGACCACGAGGCCGGCCAAACCACCTGTTTTAAATTACATCGCAAATGACATAATTTTGGGGAATATGTCAGAGGCACTTACTTTATTTCGGAGAAAATACTCTCGCGAGGACTTCTCGGCAGGATCGAGCTGGATCGTGTTCACTTTTAACTTATTTGTTCCTACGAATAGAAAAAAAAGGAGACTTTCGGTACACAAACTTCCGAGTTGCTGTTTGCTGCTTGCGAAGAAAAGAGGGAGAATCTTTTGGCTTTTGCCGTGACGTAGGCTCGCTCGCCCCTCTCCGCACATTTTCCCGGTGTCTTTGCATGACCAACTCGTATCCCTACGCTCAACGAGTGACGTGATCACAGGTGGAGAATAGTGACCTGTGGTATGTTCTCCTTTTGTGATTTCACACTCACTCTTCTTTGCTTTCCGGGCTGCTAATTTTCACTGTCGTCGGCCTCCGTATAATCTGGATCTGGGACATGGCAACATAGATTCGATTATTGTGATTAAAAAGGGAAAAGGGAAACATGGCCAATGTGCCAGAGATTATACGGTCCTGGGCAAGGGGCGTCTCTAATACCATAGAGAATTGACAGTGGAATTGCCTACTGTTAATTATTCCTCTAGGATGGCTTCCTCGAATTCTGTGTAGACTAATAAATAGCGGACATAATTCCTAGACGAGGGATCCTTTTATCGGTTAACATGTGGAGGTTGAGTCCAGGGTTGGTCGATTTCCAATAAAGAGTCGATACGGAGTTAACTACGGTGGTATCTTCCTCTTAGTTGCGGGCGGAAGTGACGGAGTGGCGCATGCGTTCCGACGTTGCAGTTGATTTCTTCCAGTATTTCCAAATCCTCACAGTGCGAATTTCAAAATCTGCGGTGAATTAGTGGTTGGCTTCTCGTGTTGTCCGGGGCACAATTTGCAGTTATGTTCATGAAAGGGAATAACAGAGGGTTTACAAACAATTCAAAAAAAAAACATTAATGACCATTGAGCTGGGAATCTCAGTTGCAACCAACAGCAGCAACAACTCGGACTCAAATTTGTTTAAGAAATTTTAATAGTTTTGTTTATATAAAAAAAAGGTGCCACGTCACAACACTTAATTATCTAGTAACTGAATTGACGAAATTAAAAAATCAAAGTCAGCTTTTGTTAAGGGATTCATAAGGAATAATTAGAAATTTTAGTTTGAATTTTTAGTTCATTTTTATTCAAATGCGAGACAAAATACTGAAACAGTAAAACTTTGATTTTCAATCTTTCATGCATTAAGCGACAAATTGGAGTATGGCTTTGACAATTGTCGAAAAAAAAATTGGCAATACTCAGAACCTGTTGCAGGTGAGCTGAGGTTAAAATATTGGGGTCGAACTTAATTTTAAGTCTGTAAATTAAGCTGCAATATCTGCTATTTACATTTACCCCTTGTTTACATTTTCCCCAAATGACCCTATACATTAGAAATTATATCATAAGTGATTTCGAAGTTATTTTATGTGAAAAAATCGAAATCTGCAGAAGGTGTCCAAGAGCGCTGCGAGTGCTTGTTAAAACTTTAAACATTTTTCTCGTAATGATATTTTACAAAACGGTGGGCAGTCTAGCTCGAATAGTTTTGATCGGATTGACTTCGACCAAAGTTTTTTTGATCGTCATTTACTAATGCTTTAGAGTACGTAGCGGATTTTTTTTGGTTTGTTTTTTTTTGGCAATAGATTTTTTGAAAAAATTTCGCCCTAAAAATTGACTTTTTTCTTTAAACAGCTGCCAAATCCATAAAAATTAATATTTTTAAAATATCCTACGTACTCTAAAGCTAAATCTATCACAGATTTTTAAAAAATTTGAATTTTTGATTTATATTAAACGGTCTAACCGGAATCTTGCCCACCGATTTGCCCTGCAGAGATAGGGGATCAACTTTGGCGCTCTCTATAAGCAACAAATTGAAAATTTTTTTAAGTATAAATATATTTTCGTAAATTGTAAAAGTTAACAAATAAAGTCCTCAAAACCAAATTTTGTTTACTTTATTCCTGTGTCTTAAAAAAATTCGTAAAAAACAGGTTCAAAAGAGACCTCAAAGGTGTCACTCGCCCTTAAAATCTAGTATCAGATTTTGCACAAGAAAATGTACATGTTCTTGTATGTATATTCTTGTGCAGATTCATGTACATTTTCTTGAATTACATTTGGAACATGTTCTTGTACGAATTCCATTTTAGTCAAAAAAATGAATTATTAAAACAAACATTAAATTTTTTCTAAAATATATATAAACTATCTGTATTCTGAACTAAATTTCTTAATGTTCATTAATTTTTATTACCTATAGTTTTTTACAACAAAATATAATGTAACGCAACGTTAAAGATACACATGTATACAAAATTACATCATTTTTCATATCACAAATTCAAACTATTGTAATCACAATGCCCAAAATCAGTGGGCATTGTCGACATTGCCCACTTATTTTTAAAAACGTTTACAAAAGGTTGACAATGCCCGGTCATTGTTGACAATGCCCGGGCATTTTCGACATTGCCCACTAATTTTTGGGCAATGTTGTTTATCATAAATAAGTAACATGTTATTAGAAAATAATGCCCGAAATATTTATTTTCACTGTCACTGTTAATAGGTCTAATTAATTTCTTGTTTCCGTTCACGGAAATTGTGTCGTATTTTTTTAAAAATCTGTAACTCCTCGAATCCTTTTTTTCGCATAACTTTAATTGGTCCACTTTTTTAATGTAACTTTCATATTCCTCACAAGACATGTAAGCACAATTGTCTGTCCGTTTTTTTGACAGCAAAATAATTTGTTGTACTAACAAAGCGTTGATCAAATAAATTTTTCTCACCTTAATTAATATTTTTGTAGAAATAATAAAATTAATTGATAATTAAGTACAAAATTTATTAAAACTTTTTTCTTTACAATTATAAAACATTATTTTAGTACATTAAATATTAAAAATTAAGAATTACAGCCGAGTATCACAATGAAGTCTATACTTATGTTTGATATCGTAAAATGACGAAAAGTCCTCCTTTTGGGGCACACAAAATGATTGCAAATAAATCCATTGAATTGACTGCACAAATAAAAATTCTTCAGAATTTAGTAAACAGCGTTAAATTGATTATATTATTCAATTATTCAGTTTTAACAAGTGATGAAATATTTACTTATATTACAAATTATTTTTTATTAAAAAATTTTATGCATTTCAACATTGCCCAAAATGGACTGGGCATTGTCGACATTGCCCAGAAAACAGAATTTTATAAATAATTTTCGACATTGACCGAAAAAAACAGGGCAATGTCGACAATGCCCACTGATTTTGGGCATTGTCGACAATGCCCGGGCATTCTCGGACATTGCCCGCCTCCCGCACATTGCCCGTAACATATATAAAAGTTGAAATCTAATAAACGTAACTTTTGGGTCTAAGTTTTGTTAATGCATATCGGTTCCATCCGTTTTATCCGAGCATGCACCTCGTGTTCGGTGCCTCGGATAATACGGAATCTCGGATAATCGAGATTCTACTGTAAATTCAAAATTTCCAGAAAAATATAATTTTAGTACCCTAAACAAGCTATTTTTTGAAAGCTAACATTTGCTTCTAGCAAAATATACTGTAAACTTTAATTTTAAAATGCATTACTAGAGTGATAATATTATTTTCAAAAGAAGCTATAGATCAAAGTTTGAAAATGAATCAAAAAAACTTATTTTCGCTACCAAAAAAAGCGCCAAGTAAATTTTTTTAATTTAACGTTTATTTTCATTCTAATACCACCTAGAGACATAATCCACTAGAAAATTTGAGTTACCTAAAAATTTTATTCAAATTCACTCTAGAGCACCGTGATGGGCGCGTGACAATGGACTAGCTCTTACTCTTAACTCACAAGAAGGTTAGTATTACAGTTGTAGATTAATTACTTTTTATCAAATGAATAGTGATGCAGCTAATACTTCGAAGTTCCAAAAACCCAGGAATGATCGTGCAGAAAAATTAAATACAATTTTTATATATGGGAAAGATGATAATGGCCAAAAATTTGCAAAATGTACGCTTTGCGAAAAAACTAAAGGATTAGAGAAAATCATAAAAATGAAAAATGCAAATATTTCTGGAATCAAGAGACACATACAAAGTTTTCATGTAGACTTTTTTGAAAAAATTTATGGTGAAGTTATTCCTTTAAAACCAAAGGTATAATGTAGAAATAATGTTTCTTGTACCACTCTGTTATTTAAAAATATAAGAAAAATTTACATTGTTAAAAAGATATGTTGAATATATACTTAAATTTTACTTGAAACTAAACTAAAACTTTTTCAATTTAAAATAATTTTTCTTTTGATGAAACAAAAACTGAATCCATTGAACATATTTACAAAATATATTTCTTAACTCTACCTACGAGAAAAAATTCCCAGAAAAGTGTTCCTTGGAATTTCTGTCGAAATTCTTATTGGAAATTCTGGTAAAATTCATTTTAAAATTCTGAAATTTTTTTTTATTTTTTAAAAAGAAATATAAATTTTTCACATAATTATATAGAAATTTCTTAACTTTCATAACCTAAGATCGTTAGGATTCAAGATTTCAGGTTATTCAAGTAAAGAAATTTTAAAATAATTTTGTGAAAAATTAAATTAAAAATAATGAAAATTATTATTGATTAAAATTAAAAATAAATAAATAAATAAAATAAATACATTATAACGAAATTATTAAATTAATTAAATGTTGTTAATCAATAACCCCTTTTTAAGTTACAAAAAGAAAACCCAACGTGAAAATTGTTAGACGCCAGCCAATTTTTGAATGGAATTTGCAAACCAGAAAAATCACAAATTTCACAAAATGACCCCAAAACTCAAATTAATCAAATTAAATCTCAGAGGAGATTCTGTTGAAAACGAAAGTCGCAAAAAGGGACACGACCCTTGAGACACGACACAACAAAATTGGACTTACCCACGACGACAAAATCAGCACACAGCTTCCTCTCGGCAGGTCCTCGTGGTCGGAAAAAACACGCCGGAGTCGGGAAAATGGGCTGATTAAGAAAAAAGGCACACTTTCACACTTTTTCTTTTCTTTATTTTATCTGAGTCGAACTCCGTTCGACTCCTTCTTTACACACGCTACTCTCTACAGCGTCACACGACACTTTTCTTAGTCAAAAACAAAACAACTAACTAATCTCTCGACACACGCTCTCAGTGTATATCGCATTGATCTTCCATTTCGATCGCCTTCGTCTCCGTCTCGTTCCATAAGTGGCCGCCGCGATGGCGCCACCTCCTGGACTCCTGCGTTGTCTCGGCTCCAAACTCCAAACGCGCGAAACTCAACCCGAGTCGAAAATTGCCTTGTGACGAATTACTTCGTCACAAACACCTCCCCCCTAGGCCGTTACTACTCCCAGCAGTAACGCCTAACCAAAACACCAAAACCCAAGTCGAAAAATTGTCCGTCCCTTGTCGACTACATGGAGAACTACATTTTGTCCAAGGTCCTTGAAGCTTTTGTCGTTGATCTCGTTCCCTTTGTCTCATATTACCCTTGTCGAAATTCCTCCTCGAATCTAAAATTATATTATCATTAGTAAAATTTACTGAGTTCGTAGGGGGAGATATCGTTTAAGGTCTTAGACATGGATTTTAGGAATACGACGACTCTCGTTATCGCGTAAGACAAAAACTGTAGGTGATAATTTCTCCACGATCTCGAAGGGGCCTTTATATTTCGGTGCGAGTTTTGTCGCGAAATTCCGTGTACCACTCGACAATTTGTGTGATTTACGGAGTACTAGATCACCCACATTAAACAACCCCTCACGTCGATTACGGTTATAGTACTCGGTCTGTCGATCACGTTCTTTGTCGATAAATTTCGCTACCAAGTCTCGCAACGCATCCAACCTCTTTACCCTGTCTACCCAATCTTCTGGCGCAATTCTCTTAACCTGATCTCGTTGTTCTACCTCCCGTCGCAAACTTTTAACCGGTCGAGGATGTCTTCCGTAATTTAAAAATGCGGGAGACGTTTTAGCCGCCACCTGTGTCGCAGTGTTCATAGCATGGCGAAACTCGTGAACATGAAGATCCCAGTCGCGATGATCATTCCCTATGAAAGTCGCAATCATGGTCTTCAATGTGCGGTTACTCCTCTCCACAGGATTAGCTTGCGGGTAGTAGGGTGGTGTGGTGATGTGTTTGACACCATATTCCTGAAGCGTTTCCTTGAGGAACTTGTTGTCGAACTTCTTCCCATTGTCTGTTAATACAGCCCATGGTCGCTCAACTATCCTCTGTCCCATTAGTCCTGCCGGTCCAGCTTGTGATGCTTTGTGAAGCTGGCACTGGGGACATCGAGTGACATACTGGTGGACATCATTCCAGATTCCTTTCCAGTAATATTCTCTCGCCACTCGATTGTACGTTTTCTCCACCACGTCAACGCAGAGATTCCAGCGCATTCAGCGTAGATCGACTCATCACTCTCAATCCCATCCTTGACGCCAAAAACATGCCAGTCGCCATTGAAAACTCTCCATAACCCCAGTCCCAATTGTACCTCCATATTCCAGGCTTTGCAGAAATCCACACCCAAAATTATATCTTGTACTACTGATCTAAGGACCTTGACGCTAAACGGTTGAGAATGGCCATCCACCTCGATGTTCAAATTCAACAATCCAGCTGTCTCAGTTATGTAATAAATATTCCAAAGGAATTACTCTCTAATAATATTATTGAAGAAATATATGGCAATACAATACATGTAGAAGATGATAACATTCATGAAAAAGTTATTTTGGCCCCAAGAAATAATTATGTATTCGAATTAAATAACAATATTCTTCAAAAAATAAAAAGTAAATCAAGAGAATACTTAAGTATAGATTCATCTGCAGACGAAAATGACATAGATACAGTAATACCAATTGAATTTTTAAACTCATTAACTCCAAGTGGACTTCCACCTTATAAATTAGTATTAAAAATCGGAGCAATAGTAATACTTTTAAGAAACATAAATATAGAAGGAGGTTTATGTAATGGAACAAGATTAAAAATAATGGGGATGAATGATTTTTCTATTACAGGAAAAATAATAACTGGAAATATGAAAGGTAAAATTGTAATCTTACCACGAATTGTTTTATCTCCTTCTAATGAGGAAATACCATTTAATATGACTAGAAAACAATTTCCAGTTAGGCTAGGGTTTGCATTGGCTATAAACAAATCACAAGGTCAATCATTTAAAAAAGTAGGTGTATATTTACCAACACCAATTTTCAGTCATGGGCAATTATATGTTGCTCTATCCAGAGCAACATATAAAAAAAATTTTTAAATAATGTTAAATAAAGATTCTTACATAAGAATCACAAATAAAAATAAAAGTAAGGATGAGGGAAAGATATATACAAAAAACATAGTATACACAGAAGTTTTATAAAACTAATATATAGTCCTTTGTAAAAAATTTCAGTTATGAATAACATTTTTGACAATTTGAAAGGATGCGCTGGAAATAACGGATGCTCCTTCAAACAAAATATATGAAGAAGCATATAAAATCTAATACTTCTATTTACAATATCATATTTAAATTTAATTTTAATATTCTCAATATAATTAACAAAAATTTAACAATATTTTATAAGGAAGCGCTGAAAATAACGGCAATACGAAATAATAAAACAACTCAATTTTTATAAAATGCGCTGACAATAACGGCTGCTTCTTAAATTGAAAACATTTATTATAGACATAATAAACAATCCAAGCTGAAAAAGTTCTATAGAATTTTAGTAGACTCATTCTATAGAGTTATTCTATATAAACTCTAGTGAATATTCTTTAGAATTTCACTACAACGAAGCTATAGAATTTTTATATGAATTCTAATAATTTTTAGTAAACTTTAATTAAAAAAATAAATATTTTGTGAAATAATTTAATAATTCAATGACAAGTTTAACACAAAAAGTATTTAAAATATTATGATTTATATATTTCAATGTTCACTAAAATTTAGTACAATACATGTAGAAATTGTATAGAATCGTTCAAGTGAAATTCTATAGAATATTCACTATAATTTATATAGAATAACTCTATAGAATGGTTCTAGAGAAATTCTATATAACTTTTTCAACTGGGATACAACCTTTCAAAGGTTTATAGAATGTTTTGGTAATATTTCATAGAAGCGCTGAACATAATAACGGCTGCTCCTTGAGAAAATTAATTAAGTTATTTTATTACAGCTGTTTAATTTTAACATTTTTATATGCATTGACTCACTTGATATGACACATGTGAATGTGTAAAAAAAGGACACTAAAATAATTTAGTTACTTACTTTATCTTCGTTATAAGTAACAGGATCGTCGCCAAGAAGATTTATGAATAAAAAAATTCTACATTTTCAACAACCGTATTTAATTTTTTCTCTACCTCTCCTTACTTCAGTTCACCTTAGATTAAGAGAAATTAAGAACAACAAATTGTGTATGTCTTTTTCGAATATTTAAAAATATTTATGTGTATATGTGTGAGTATACATGTGTATCTACTTTGTGTATATGTAAAAGTATACATGTGTATCTACTTTGTGTATATATGCGAGTATACATGTGTATCTACTTTGTGTATATGTGCGAGTATACATGTGTATGTGTCTTGTGTATATGTAAAAGTATACATGTGTATCTACTTTGTGTAAATGTGTGAGTATACATGTGTATCTACTTTGTGTATATATGCGAGTATACATGTGTATGTACTTTGTGTATATGTGTGGGTATACATGTGTATGTATGTTGTGTATATGTGTCAGTATACATGTGTATGTACTTTGTGTATATGTGTGAGTATACATGTGTATCTACTTTGTGTATATGTGAAAGTATACATGTGTATCTACTTTGTGTATATGTGTCAGTATACATGTGTATTTACTTTGTGTATATGTGTGAGTATACATGTGTATGTATGTGAATATATTTTGTGTATAAGTGTGAGTATATATGTGTATGTGTCTTGTGTATATGTGTGAACCTACGAACAATCTTTTTAATATAATAAGGATATTTTCAAGTGATTTCGATCTATATCAGTTTTGTATAAAACTGAGTTAAGGAAAGATGACCAAAATGAGTACTCGGGTGGTTTTCGGGGTCGCTGATTACGAATTCGAGGTCAGTTTTTGAAAATTCAAAATGGCGGATCTAATATGGCGGACAAAATTTTAATATTTAGAGCTAAGTACTCCAAAATGAGTACTCGGGGGTTTTCGTGGGGGAGTTTCCATTTATATAAAATATAGTACTATTTGAAATAAAATCAAACCAGACTATAGATATTGTCACTACGCGATAACGTAAATAAAATTATAATATACGGGATCCGCCATTATGAATTTTGAAAAGCTGACCTCAGATTCGTAATCAGCGACCACGAAAACCCCCGAGTACTCATTTTGGAGTACTTAGCTCTAATTATTAAAATTTTGTCCGCCATATTAGATCCGCCATTTTGAATTTTCAAAAACTGACCTCGAATTCGTAATCAGCCACCCCGAAAACCCCCGAGTACTCATTTTGGTGATCTTTCCTTAACTTAGTTTTATACAAAACTGATATAGATCGAAATCACTTGAAAATATACTAAAAGTAAAAAGGACTTTGTTCAATAAATCTAGTGTAGAATTGTAATTTTTTATTCGATCGAGGTCTATAAAGACTTAAAAGTTTCGTAATTAAATATACTATTAATAAAAAATTTAAAACCTGCATTTTTTTGGTTTTTCGACTTTGAAAAAATTAGCGAAAGTTAGACGAATGTCTAAAAATCATTAAAATTTGCTTGAAATTTGAACTTTGATCGACTATAACACAGACAATTTTGAATGGATTTTATTGGTTGACCAATGGTTTGAGAGGTAATTTAATTATCTTTCAAATGGTGATTTATTTTATACATTTGGATTAACTGCTTTCTCTACCGGTGACTTTATGTGACGTCACACCTCGAAAATGCATAATTTGCTGTTCTAAAAAAATTGCACTAGGGAAAAAAAATTTTAAATATGATTTTCTTACTCAAAAAACACATATTAATAGAAAAAAAATGTTTTGTTCGAGTAAAAAAAAAATTTGTAAACCTGTGCTATTAGAAGTATTCTCTATTGATACAATTTTGTTTTCATCTGTTACTTTCGCATAACTTATTAAATTTTTATCCATATCTTTAACGTAAAAAACATTGGATATTGTTATTTTTACTTCCCTTCCATTTACAATATAATACGTATGGATTTTACCAACTTTAGTGCCTTTCAAGATTCTGCCGTCACCAACTTTTACATTTATAGGATTTTTAAATTAATAAATTCATCATAATACGAATCATTGTTAACCCTTTGCGGTACACATTTTTCATTCCTATTCATAAATACAGATGATCACACCTATAAGGGTTTTTGGGGTCGCTGATTACGAATTTAAAATGAGTTTTTAAAAATTCAAAATGCCGGATCCAATATGGCGGACGACTTTTTGAAAACTTAATGCAATTCGCTTGAAAATTGTTACTCGGGGGTTTTTGGGGTCGCTAATTACAAATCTGAAATCAGTTTTTAAAAATTCAAAATGGAGGATCCAAAACGGCGGACGACTTTTTGAAAACTTAATGCAATTCGCTTAAAACTTGTTACTCAGGGGTTTTTGGGGTAGCTGATTGCGAATCTGAAGTCAGTTTTCAAAAATTAAAAATTTCGGATCCAATAAGGCGTACGATTTTTAAAATCTAATGCAATTCGCTTGAAACTTGTTACTCGGGGTTTTTCAAGATGATTTGGTAGCCTTGAAAAAGGCTGATTGTTATAGTTGCTGATTACAAATATCAAGTGTGTTTTTTAAAATTGGAAATGTCGGATCGTAAGTAAAATTCCATTTTTAGTTGTGATAAGCGGCGAAACAATTTCTTGCTGGCAATAGGCAGAGTGGAACATTACAAGTTTTACATATCCAGGACGTTTGCTTTTGGTCAGCTTTTGTACTACAATGAGCACATATTGGATCCACATTTTGAATTTTGAAAAACTAACATTGGATTCGTAATCAGCGACATTACATCTTTGTGACTAACCTCTTCCGCCACGACCTCCACGGCCACCACGATACAGCTCCGATTGCTGTTGTTGAGGTGCCGATACCGGCTGATGTCTTTCGGCTTTAAAGGCACTTGTTTTCTTTTTGCTTATTGCACTTTTATTTTGTAATTCCCAGAAAGAGATTTTATTTTTCAAAAACTCACAGTTCCTTTCTTCTTCTTTCATGGAATCAATTAAGTCACCAACATAACTTAAAGAGTCTGGAAGTGTTCTTAGCATATAATTTAATTTTTCTTGTTCACTCACTTATCCACCCGCACTTTTCAGTTCGTTTATAGTTTTTTTAAATTCGGTAAAAATATACTTGTGTCATCAAAGTCTTTCAGTTTAAGTCCATCTAATTTGTTTCGTACACAAAAATTGCAATGCAGAAGATTCCTTCAGGTACCTTTTATCAAATATTTTCATAATGCCGATAGCTGTCTCCTCATCTCCAACAAATTCCAGCTGCTCATTTGTGATGCTACTATAAATATAATGCATTGCCTTGACTTCTTTTTCGTTCCAGGAATCTTGATAATCAGTAGCTAATTTTTCTCTTTTTGCGGGCTCATCGCATTTTTTCATTTTTAAATATGCTCTTCTTCCATAAATTATAATCACAACCGTCAAAGGCCTTAACTGTTATTTCATCGTCTTTCGGCATTTTCACCAAAAACTGCGATATTTATTAACAAAAATTTTTTGTTATCGCTTTTTCAAATACGTCTTTGAATTTCACTTTATCAATTTTTTCTGAGTCGACCATGTGCTTAACGTCACTTTTTGTGGCGTCTTGTAACATCCAATTTTAACGACAAACTCGCGGTCTGAGTTTATTATTTATTTTTCTTGATTTAAATCGTAGTTAAACAATGAAATTATTATTTAATTATTTAAACTTTCACTTTTCAATTAACCAATTTTGTTAATCTTCCGTTTGTGAATCCTTTTGCTGAATTACTGAAGGGCAGATGGCTCCACAACCACGCTCTGCTACCATGTTAAAATATGAGATTAAGCACTAATAAACTTTAATTATACAAAATACAGATTGTGTGGCTACACTGGTCGACAAAAAAATAACTTTTTTTATGGTTCAAAGATCGGACAAGGCTATTCTTATAGGATTTTCATCACACATTCGCGACATTATTCTTAATTGTAGAATAAACTCGCACCCACGTATGACGTAGTCTGGCGCTACGTGCGCATATATTCGAAGCATGAAATTTACCGTGTATTTTAACAAAAGTACTTTTATATTCTTAAACTGTTTAATTAGCGTAAAGAAAACCAGGTTAGTTATAATTAACTTATATATTTGTTAATTCTAAATATTTAGTTCAAGAAGATAGAACAATATGATGTTTGAATTTTTCAAAAATTATACCCATTTTTTATGATAAAAGAGTCTAATATTAAAATTCTTAATTGTTATGTGATTAAACCACGTATATTATAACCCTAAAAATTTAATGTATATCTAAATTATTTAAGTAACTCATTAGTGTTTTTTTGTCTTTTTATGAATTCTATGTTTATAAATATGACCCCGGTAATATATCCCTGAATATATAATAATTAATCCCATTCGTTTTATACATTTACGTTCAACGTAACTTTACAAGTTTTTGTAATTAAGATTAATATGGTGTTGTGACGTGACAATTTCGACACGTCACACCCGAGTTGAAATTGTCTGAGATTTATTTATTAAATTCTGCGAAAATAAACTTGAAACCCTCCTTTTGGACACTTACGCGAGAAATCTCTGCTCCACGACTCGACAATCGATAGATAGAAATTTATTTGATTATTTTTGTTTACTGTTCTTGAATTTTTTTTATGTATTGCGCTGAGCGATTCATGGACTACACTGTATTCTACATGAAACTACAAGAAGAAAACATATTGGTCATTTGGACGTTCGAGATCCACCCATGTACTATTTTGGCTGTTTGCTGCATTATTTTGACTGTTTGCTGTATTATTTTGGCTGTTCGACACCACTTTTACTCGTTTGGTAGATGACGTCTCACCACTGCAAAGTTTGATGCTTGGAGCACACTTACAAAAAATGCTCTCTTTAACCGTTTTTCTGTCCACACACACTTCTTGGCCGTTTTGGATGCCACTTCAATTTTATTTGGCTGTTCTGATCGCCATCTGCACTTTAACCGGTTTTGGAACCGATGCTGTTGTTTTCTTTGCACACTTTTGAAAGATGTCACTCCACTTTTGGCTGCTGCCACCAATTTTGTCGTTGGATGTTCCAACCCACTCGCTGACACCACTAAGCCAACTAATCATTTATCGAAAGCCTCGATACCAACTCGCAATATCGCCTTGGTTGCCAATTAACTGGACGACAACGCCAATGACCCAATATTTATATTATTAACCAAAGATGAGTTCCAGAGTCAACCAAGTTTTGTAAAATCGCTCAAGTTTTCTTTTAAATTCTATTTCGATAAACAACTAAAAATTTAGAATTTTGTCATTTGCGTTGAATCTTAAATTAAATTAAAATCAAATTGTATTATTGCGTATTATTATTAATTTTGACATTTTCGCGTTTAAACTTGAATTATTGATATATTTTACTGTACGATTAATTTTGTTAATTTTCAAGATTTATTGATATTTGATTTATTTTAGTTAATTTTATTGATTATTCTAGAGATATTAATGAAAGAAATAATTTATTTGTAAATTATTACTAATTAACATATTTTGAATTTGAAAATATTTTGCCGCCACGGCGCTGTCTAGAACTAATGGTGCGCGCTACTAGGTCAGTTTAGGCTAGATTAGGAACTACGCTGCGACCGGCTCCTTGCCGAAAAACGTGGTTACACACACGCTTGACTTCGCACGTTTCGCCTCTCGACCCATCATATTGATGAAAATTATATATATTTTTTTGTGAAAAGTGTCCAACTACACGGAGAGAAAAATCTGCCTTTTATAGTATAGAAAGGTTTACATTTAATGCACAGAAATTTTCTATGCTATATAGACATGAAATTTGAGTAATTATAGTACAATCGTATGTCTTTTTAGCATGAAACTTGTCTATGCTAATAAAGTTTGTCATATAGCCTCTTATTACATACTTATTATACTTTTAATCCAACGGCACCATGCGAAGATCGCACATAACATCATCCTACTATGTTTGCTTAAGTTCTATGCTTTTTCGGGGATAGACTCTTGCAACTGGCGATTAGGCCAGTTCCAATTAAGTAAAGGTGGGCGTGGCCTAATCGCCAGTTGCAAGAGTCTATCCCCGAAAAAGCATAGAACTTATGCAGGCAGGGACTCAGTTCAACCTTTTCCAATTCTTCAAAGACCGATTTTACATGGTAGATTATACATATGAATACTCAAAACGCAATCTTACTCTCACCTGACGGACTCTACACAGAGTTACTGTATAATATAATAAGTAAAAAGGGGTTAGATATTTGATTCTTCACAGACTGACTCTACACAGCAAAACTATACAAAACTAAATAAATTACAAAGTTAGAATCCTACACGAACTGACTCTACGCAGAGAAACTCTCCAAAGCTTGATACAATTTTTTTACTCTCTACTGACCGATTCTACACGAATGGATTCTTCAATCTAAAATAAAAACTTGAAATTTTATTTCAATTTCTTATCTCTCCACACACTGACTCTACATGAGTAAACTCTCCAAAACTTATTCCATTTTTTTACTCTCCGCTGACTGATTCTACACCAAAGGATTCTCCAATCATCAATAAAAACTTGAAGTTCTAGTTCCACTTTTTATCTCTCCATAAATCGACTCCACATGAGTAAACTCTCCAAAATTTATTTCAATTTTTTTTACTCTCCACTGACTGATTCTACACGAAAGGATTCTCTAATCTTGAATAAAAACTAAAATTTTTTGATCCACTTTTTATCTCTCCACAAATCGACTCTACACGAGCAAACTCTCCAAAATTTACTTCAATTTTTTTTACTTTCCACTGACTGATTCTACACGAAATAATTCTGCAATCTTGAATAAAAACGAAAATTTTTTGATCCATTTTTTATCTCTTCAAACATCGATTCTACACGAATAAACTCTCCAAAACTTAATTCAATTTATTTTATTCTGCACTGACTGATTCTACACGAAAGGATTCTCCAATCTTGAATAAAAACTTAAAGTTTTAATTCCACTTTTATCTCTGCACAAATCTACTCTACACGATTAAACTCTCCAAAACTTATTTCAATTTTTTTTACTCTTCATTGTCTGATTCTACACGAAAGGATTTTCCAATCTTGAATAAAAACGAAAATTTTTTGATCCATTTTTTATCTCTTCAAACATCGATTCTACACGAATAAACTCATCAAAATCTAGTTCAATTTTTTTCACTCTCCACTGACTGATTCTACACGATAGGATTCGCCAATCTTCAATAAAAACTTGAAGTTTTAGTTCCACTTTTTATCTCTCCATAAATCGACTGTACACGAATAAACTCTCCAAAACTTAATTCAATTTTTTTTATTCTTCACTGACTTTTTCTACACGAAATGATTCTCCAATCTTGAATAAAAACGAAAATTATTTGTTCAATTTTTTATCTCTCCACAAATCGATTCTACACGAATATACTCTCCAAAACTTAATTCAATTTTTTTTACTCTCCACTGACTGATTCTACACGAAATGATTCTCCAATCTTGAATAAAAACTAAAATTTTTTGATCCTTTTCTTATCTCTTCAAACATCGATTCTACACGAATAAACCTCTCCAAAATTTACTTCAATTTTTTTTACTTTCCACTGACTGATTCTACAAGAAATGATTCTCCAATCTTGAATAAAAACTAAAATTTTTTGATCCATTTTTTATCTCTTCAAACATCGATTCTACACGATTCAACTCTCCAAAACTTATTTCAATTTTTTTACTCTTCATTGTCTGATTCTACACGAAAGGATTCTCCAATCTTGAATAAAAACGAAAATTTTTTGATCCATTTTTTATCTCTTCAAACATCGATTCTACACGAATAAACTCTCCAAAACTTAATTCAATTTATTTTATTCTGCACTGACTGATTCTACACGAAAGGATTCTCCAATCTTGAATAAAAACTTAAAGTTTTAATTCCACTTTTATCTCTCCACAAATCGACTCTACACGATTAAACTCTCCAAAACTTATTTCAATTTTTTTTACTCTTCATTGTCTGATTCTACACGAAAGGATTCTCCAATCTTGAATAAAAACGAAAATTTTTTGATCCATTTTTTATCTCTTCAAACATCGATTCTGCACGAATAAACTCATCAAAATCTATTTCAAATTTTTTTACTCTCCACTGACTGATTCTACACGATAGGATTCGCCAATCTTCAATAAAAACTTGAAGTTTTAGTTCCACTTTTTATCTCTCCACAAATCGACTGTACACGAATAAACTCTCCAAAACTTAATTCAATTTTTTTTATTTTCCACTGACTGATTCTACACGAAAGGATTCTCCAATCTTGAATAAAAACTAAAATTTTTGATCCACTTTTTATCTCTCCACAAATCGACTCTACACGAGCAAACTCTCCAAAATTTACTTGAATTTTTTTTACTTTCCACTGACTGATTCTACACGAAATGATTCTCCAATCTTGAATAAAAACGAAAATTATTTGATCAATTTTTTATCTCTCCAGAAATCGATTCTACACGAATATACTCTCCAAAACTTAATTCAATTTTTTTTACTCTCCACCCACTGATTCTACACGAAATGATTCTCCAATCATGAATAAAAACTAAAATTTATTGATCCTTTTCTTATCTCTTCAAACATCGATTCTACACGAATAAACCTCTCCAAAATTTACTTCAATTTTTTTTACTTTCCACTGACTGATTCTACACGAAATGATTCTCCAATCTTGAATAAAAACGAAAATTTTTTGATCCATTTTTTATCTCATCAAACATCGATTCTACACGAATAAACTCTCCAAGACTTAATTCAATTTTTTTTATTCTCCACTGACTGATTCTACACGAAAGGATTCTCCAATCTTGAATAAAAACTTAAAGTTATAATTCCACTTTTATCTCTCCACAAATCGACTCTACATGAGTAAACTCTCCAAAATTTATTTCAATTTTTTTTACTCTCCACTGACTGATTCTACACGAAATGATTCTCCAATCTTGAATAAAAACTAAAATTTTTTGATCCTTTTCTTATCTCGTCAAACATCGATTCTACACGAATAAACCTCTCCAAAATTTACTTCAATTTTTTTTACTTTCCACTGACTGATTCTACAAGAAATGATTCTCCAATCTTGAATAAAAACGAAAATTTTTTGATCCATTTTTTATCTCTTCAAACATCGATTCTACACGAATAAACTCTCCAAAACTTAATTCAATTTATTTTATTCTGCACTGACTGATTCTACACGAAAGGATTCTCCAATCTTGAATAAAAACTTAAAGTTTTAATTCCACTTTTATCTCTCCACAAATCGACTCTACACGATTAAACTCTCTTTTAAACTTATTTCAATTTTTTTTACTCTTCATTGTCTGATTCTACACGAAAGGATTCTCCAATCTTGAATAAAAACGAAAATTTTTTGATCCATTTTTTATCTCTTCAAAAATCGATTCTACACGAATAAACTCATCAAAATCTATTTCAA
The DNA here is from genome assembly GCF_019393585.1 of Leptopilina boulardi. Taxonomy (NCBI): domain Eukaryota; kingdom Metazoa; phylum Arthropoda; class Insecta; order Hymenoptera; family Figitidae; genus Leptopilina; species Leptopilina boulardi. The sequence goes on from NW_026137966.1 coordinate 2,020,665, forward strand.
TTTTTTTTACTCTCCACTGACTGATTCTACACGATAGGATTCGCCAATCTTCAATAAAAACTTGAAGTTTTAGTTCCACTTTTTATCTCTCCACAAATCGACTGTACACGAATAAACTCTCCAAAACTTAATTCAATTTTTTTTATTTTCCACTGACTGATTCTACACGAAAGGATTCTCCAATCTTGAATAAAAACTAAAATTTTTTGATCCACTTTTTATCTCTCCACAAATCGACTCTACACGAGCAAACTCTCCAAAATTTACTTGAATTTTTTTTACTTTCCACTGACTGATTCTACACGAAATGATTCTCCAATCTTGAATAAAAACGAAAATTATTTGATCAATTTTTTATCTCTCCAGAAATCGATTCTACACGAATATACTCTCCAAAACTTAATTCAATTTTTTTTACTCTCCACCCACTGATTCTACACGAAATGATTCTCCAATCTTGAATAAAAACTAAAATTTATTGATCCTTTTCTTATCTCTTCAAACATCGATTCTACACGAATAAACTCATCAAAATCTATTTCAATTTTTTTTACTCTCCACTGACTGATTCTACACGATAGGATTCGCCAATCTTCAATAAAAACTTGAAGTTTTAGTTCCACTTTTTATCTCTCCACAAATCGACTGTACACGAATAAACTCTCCAAAACTTAATTCAATTTTTTTTATTTTCCACTGACTGATTCTACACGAAAGGATTCTCCAATCTTGAATAAAAACTTAAAGTTTTAATTCCACTTTTTATCTCTCCACAAATCGACTCTACACGATTAAACTCTCCGAAACTTAATTCAATTTTTTTTATTCTCCACTGACTGATTCTACACGAAATGATTCTCCAATCTTGAATAAAAACGAAAATTATATGATCAATTTTTTATCTCTCCACAAATCGATTCTACACGAATATACTCTCCAAAACTTAATTCAATTTTTTTTACTCTCCACTGACTGATTCTACACGAAATGATTCTCCAATCTTGAATAAAAACGAAAATTATTTGATCAATTTTTTATCTCTCCACAAATCGATTCTACACGAATATACTCTCCAAAACTTAATTCAATTTTTTTTATTTTCCACTGACTGATTCTACACGAAAGGATTCTCCAATCTTGAATAAAAACTTAAAGTTTTAATTCCACTTTTTATCTCTCCACAAATCGACTCTACACGATTAAACTCTCCAAAACTTAATTCAATTTTTTTTATTCTCCACTGACTGATTCTACACGAAATGATTCTCCAATCTTGAATAAAAACGAAAATTATTTGATCTATTTTTTATCTCTCCAGAAATCGATTCTACACGAATATACTCTCCAAAACTTAATTCAATTTTTTTTACTCTCCACTGACTGATTCTACACGAAATGATTCTCCAATCTTGAATAAAAACTAAAAATTTTTGATCCTTTTCTTATCTCTTCAAACATCGATTCTACACGAATAAACCTCTCCAAAATTTACTTCAATTTTTTTTACTTTCCACTGACTGATTCTACACGAAATGATTCTCCAATCTTGAATAAGAACGAAAATTTTTTGATCCATTTTTTATCTCTTCAAACATCGATTGTACACGAATAAACTCTCCAAAACTTAATTCAATTTTTTTTATTCTGCACTGACTGATTCTACACGAATGGATTCTCCTATCTTGAATAAAAACTTAAAGTTTTAATTCCACTTTTATCTCTTCACAAATCGACTCTACACGATTAAACTCTCCAAAACTTAATTCAATTTTTTTTATTTTCCACTGACTGATTCTACACGAAAGGATTCTCCAATCTTGAATAAAAACGAAAATTTTTTGATCCATTTTTTATCTCTTCAAACATCGATTCTACACGAATAAACTCATCAAAATCTATTTCAATTTTTTTTACTCTCCACTGACTGATTCTACACGAAATTATTCTCCAATCTTGAATAAAAACTAAAATTTTTTGATCCTTTTCTTATCTCTTCAAACATCGATTCTACATGAATAAACCTCTCCAAAATTTACTTCAATTTTTTTTACTTTCCACTGACTGATTCTACACGAAAGGATTCATCAATATTGAATATAAACAAAAATTTTTTCATCCATTTTTTATCTCTTCAAACATCGATTCTACACGAATAAACTCGCCAAAATCTATTCCATTTTTTTTACTCTTCACAGACTGATTCTACACGAAAGGATTCTTTAATCTTAAATAAAAATTTAAAGTTATAATTCCACTTTTTATCTCTCCACAAATCGACTGTACACGAATAAACTCTCCAAAACTTAATTCAATTTTTTTTATTCTCCACTGACTGATTCTACACGAAATGATTCTCCAATCTTGAATAAAAACGAAAATTATTTGATCAATTTTTTATCTCTCCACAAATCGACACTACATGAGTAAACTCTCCAAAATTTACTTCAATTTTTTTTACTTTCCACTGACTGATTCTACACGAAATGATTCTCCAATCTTGAATAAAAATTTAAAGTTCTAGTTCCAACTTTTTATCTCTCCACAAATCGACTCTACACGAATAAACTCTCCAAAACTTAATTCAATTTTTTTATTCTCCACTGACTGATTCTACACGAAATGATTCTCCAATCTTGAATAAAAACGAAAATTATTTGATCAATTTTTTATCTCTCCACAAATCGACACTACATGAGTAAACTCTCCAAAATTTACTTCAATTTTTTTTACTTTCCACTGACTGATTCTACACGAAATGATTCTCCAATCTTGAATAAAAATTTAAAGTTCTAGTTCCAACTTTTTATCTCTCCACAAATCGACTCTACACGAGTAAACTCTCCAAAACTTAATTCAATTTTTTTTACTTCTCCACTGACTGATTCTACACGAAATGATTCTCCAATCTTGAATAAAAATTTAAAGTTCTAGTTCCAACTTTTTATCTCTCCACAAATCGACTCTACACGAGTAAACTCTCCAAAACTTAATTCCATTTTTTTTACTCTTCACAGACTGATTCTACACGAAAGGATTCTTTAATCTTAAATAAAAATTTAAAGTTATAATTCCACTTTTTATCTCTCCACAAATCGACTCTACACGAATAAACTCTCCAAAACTTAATTCAATTTTTTTTATTCTCCACTGACTGATTCTACACGAAAGGATTCGCCAATCTTTAATAAAAACGAAAATTTTTTGATCCATTTTTTATCTCTTCAATCATCGATTCTTCACGAATAAACTCTCCAAAATTTATTTCAATATTTTTTACTCTCCACTGATTGATTTTACAGAAAGATTGTCCAGTCTTAAATAAAAGCTGAAAGTTTTAGTTCAATTTTTGTTCTCTCTACACACTGACTCTACACGATTAAACTCTCCAAAAGTGATAAAAATTTTTTTTACTCTCCACTGACCGATTCAACATAAAAGTACTTTTAAACTTAGTAAAAATCTCGATAGTTTAGTTTAACTTTTATCTCTCCATTGAGCGACTCCACTGATGTAAAATCTGTAAAACTTGTTTCAATTTTTTTCCCTCCAATAACTGACTTTACAGGAAAGAACTCTTCAATCTTAAATATAATTTTCAATGATTAATTTAATTTTTTTCTTTTTACTTTTAACTTTTACACGAAGGAACTCTGCAAAATTTAATTAATTTTTTTTATTCTCTACTGATTGATACTAAATGAAATATGTTTCCAAACTTAAATATAATGTCAAATATTTAATTCATTTTTTCTCTCCTGACCGATTCTACACGAGTGATCTTTTTGAAATAAGATAAAGAGTTGTGGCGTTCCATTTACCATGTCTATAGAAGAGAACTTTTAAAAATAGATATTTTTTTAAAATGACTAGAAACAATTTTTAATTTACATAAATATAAATTATTTTATTTTATAATTAGTTGATTATTACAGTGTGTAAAAGATATTAAGAAAATAAACATTAATAAATGGAATAATATCGAATGAAATTGAATTTTAACATTGTACAATTATAGTAAATAATATTAATATTAGAAATTTCAATTCTGCTTTGTTTTTCGTCCCCTTTTCGGAGGAGGTGCTTGATTCTGCTTATCTTCCTTTACGTATTTTGACGATCGCCCTCTATTTGTTTTAAGTTTTTCTGGCGACTTGTCGATTTTCGATTTCGATAATGGTCGTCCTCTTTTTCTCTTTATTTCAGCTGTGAGTTTTTCCCTCGCATTTACATTTTCGTTACGTTTGAAATTATCATTTTCCTCGTTAGTTTTGCTTGTTGTTGGCGTAGTTTTATCTACATTATTAACTCAGGTAAGTATAAGTTTATAATTTTTATAGTTAATATATAATACTTATAATAATAAATAATATTATTATTACTGTTATATAAATGTCTCCTTATCATTATTATTATCTTTCTATGGTTATGTTTTTTCTATATTTTCTGGGGTACCTGATAGATCGGATTTCTCTTCAACAGGATTGTTTATTGATCAGATAATTCTAAAAAAATTGTTTCGATAATTTTAAAGCTTAAACTTCAAGTGGAATAACTATATGATTTTATTAGTTATTAATTTTTTCTTATTATTCTAGTCTGTTCTTTATTACCCGTAATTTCAAAGATCTCGCTGAATTGTTGCTGTTGTTCACGCGATATAACGTCATTCAAAAACGTTGCCAGCGTCATCCTATTTATGTTTATAATAAAAATAATTTTAAATTTATGAAGGATTATTAACGATCGAAGCAAATACTTTTTTATAGCGAAAATATAAAATTTGTAATTTAAAATAATTTAAAAATTATTGTACAAGTTGACATATTCTTAATTTTTGCACTCTGTCTTACTTTTCGTTAACTAATTCTTGCTGGCAATGAAGAATATGTGCATCATTGCTTATGTATTTTTTCGGTACATTTCGACGAATAGAGAACCCTTTTTGAAGTCGTAGAAACTGCATGTCTTCAGATTTGATGTAGGAAGACATTTTTGCTTAAAAATTATAATTATAATGGGTTAAATTTTAGAAATTTTTATTATTTAAAAAAATTTATTTGTTAAGATACTCTCAACTAAATTAAAGTTTAGAATATCGACAGTTACAAAAGTTAATAAGAAATCTTAAATTTTTGAACCTTTTTTCTCAAATGTTTTAATTTTTTTAAAATGTGCATTTACGCTATTTTTTCTTAAAATAATTAAAGATGCTAATATTTTTAAACTTTATAGTGGTATTTTTGTTAATCAATATATTTAAAGATTAATTCAATATGATTAAAAGAAAAGTTTTAATGTCTGCAGTTAATATAACTGACAGATCTTGATTATTTTAGAGAAAAAATTACTACAATTTAATTTAATTTAACTCACTGAGAAATGAGTACATGTTAGGATGATTTCCTCCTAATTCATCGAAAGCATTTTTGTGGAAGCTTTCCACGGCATTATTCGTTCTTCTGCCATTGTCGTACATGCAAACAACATCTGCAAGAGGAAGCCATTGCTGTCTCAAATATTCAAAAAACAACTTAATTTGTTTAAATTGTTTTATATCCTCGTGGCACAAACTTTCTATTAATTTTAAACCTTCTTCGAAGTACGTTTCTGGTGCCAAAGCGAGGTTCATTGCCATCCACAAGGCCTTTTTCGGAGATTTTAAGCGAATTAAGCCCAACTTCTTCCACCTTCTCAATAAACACTTAAAAAATAATAAATAAGTATAATATAATAGTAAAGCGTTTAAACCCATGTGGAAAGGTTTCCGGAATTTCTGCGGATTGCCTTTAGAAAAATTTGTGGGATAGACTTCGGAAAAATTTGGGGAGTGATTGCAGAAAATTCTGCAGAGCGATTTCCAGAAAGTTCTGCGCAGTGACTTTTGGAATTTTCAAAAAAATTTCCGAAAATGATTGCGGAAAATTCTGCGAAGTGATTTCCAGATATTTCTGCAGAGTGATTTCAGGAAATTTTAAAAAATAATTTCCGGAAATTTGTGTAAAAAATTAACGAAAATCACTCCGCAGAATTTTCCGCAATCACTCCGCAAATTTTTTCGAAGTCTATCTAAAAATTTGTCTGCGAATTGACTTCAGAAAAATTTGCGGATAGACATCGGAAAAATTCGAGGAGTGATAGCAGAAAAATCATGCAGAGTGATTTGGGGCCATTCAAGTATTACGTAAACATATTTTTATGGTTTTTAGACCCCCCTCCCCTAATAAGCATTTTGTCATTATCCCCTCCCTAATATTAACATTACCGTAAGCAAATCAGAAACCCCCCCTCCCCATAAGTTACTTACGTAATACTTGAACGGCCCCTTTCCAGAAAATTATGCAGAGTGATTTTCGGAAATCATTCCGCAAAATTTTCCGAAAATCACTCCGCAGAACTTTCCGGAAATCACTCCGCTGAATTATCCGAAAATCACTCCGCAGAACTTTCCGGAAATAACTCCGCAGAATTTTCCGAAGTCAATCCGCAGAAATTCCGGAAACCTTTCTACGTTGGAATTCAAGTCGTTAATTTAGGTATTAAATATCAATTATAATAATTTTTTCTTTTAATTATATATAAAGTATAAAAATAACCTGGCAAAAATGAAACCAGCATCCCTTGATGGAGATTAATCTTGATATACAGTTGCGGACTGATTGCGGGATTGCTGATTCAAAATCAGACATTATTTCTGTAATATTTACCATCAAATTCGGGGCAAGTTCCATTATCTTTTTCCATACAGCAGTGTACAGTTTTAATTTCTTATGAGTCATCAAAACCCAAACCGCACAAAATTCCTGATAAGTTGTAAAAAAAATATGATTGATATAAATAAATTATAAATAATGGGTAACTAAGAAAATTATATATAATTAAAATAATAAATAACTTGTAATTCAAGTCTTTAAAATCGAAAAAAGGACTTACTGCACCCCGGTTTTCTATATGTACTGTATAAAGCTGATAAATTCTTAGATCCCGTGGTGATACCTACAGTGAAACAGTAACATTTAAAGTTTTAAATCAGGTAAGTTCGATTAATGAAATAATAGAAATATCTCTCATTAAATAATTTAACAAAATGATTCAATAAAAAATCGGGATAAGAAGTAGGCGCAAAGCGCCTACATCTAAAGTTTCGTGGCTTTTGAAATTCTAGACAAAAGTTATCTGTATATAATTTTAGATCACGTTAGTTTAGGTTAGATCTTATGGTAGTTGAGTCAGGTCAGGTCAGGTCGGGTCGGGTTAAGTTTTAAGATCAGTGGTCCATTTTTACCGCAAAAGTAGCGTCAATTTCGACTCTTTTTGTTTCATCTGAATTTAATAATTCAAGCATTAAGTCAGATGCAAAAATTGCAGCTGCTGATCCACCATCTGCTTCGACAATTCCTCTAAATAGTTCTTTTGTCGGTTGAAAACTGTTGTTTAAAATTTGCTCAAAATCTAATAAGTGTTTCGGAATCTTTGGTAGTCCGCCTACGCTTTTCCGACGCTGCATTGCTGCTCTCATTGAGTTATAATTAATGGACGATCCAAGACTCAATGATTCTCTATAATTTTTTGAATTTAATTAATTTTTACTTCAAAATAAATATAAAAATTGTAAATCAATGTTTTAAAGGCTTAGATCATTTTTTGAAACTTTAAAGTAATTTTGAAACACAATGCAAGATCGTTGTCTGCCCCACTTTAAAAATATGGATGTCAGTTTAAAAGCATGGTAGCCACTGGTTAGGAAAAACCTAGAAATCAAGGAAAAGTCAGGAAAATTTTTGATTAGTCAGGGGAATCGTTAGGAAAAGATTTAAATTTAACTAAACTTTAAAAATAGTTAATTTTTTATTAATAGTAAAATATAGAAATATTTCTCATTAAAATTAATATTAACTGAAATAATACTTAAGAACAGAAAAAAAATTATTGCTACAAAAGCTCAGTTTACTGAAATTTTTATCAATTAAAAATTTAATTATTCCAAGTTTTAATACATGAAAAAACTCAACTGTTTCAAAATTTTAATCACTTTAAAATTCAATTATTCAAGAATCAAGTGAAATTTCAATTATTCTAAATTTTAATAAATAAAAAAATCAATTATTTCAACTATAATCAGTTTAAAATTCAATTATTCAAGAATCAAGTACAATTTTAATTATTCCAAATTTTAATCTTTGGAAAATTCAATTATTCAAGAATCAATTAAAATTTAAATTTTTCTAAATTTTAATCCATGAAAAATTCAATTAATTTGGAATAGAATTTTCGTTAAAAAATTTCAAAATAATTGAATTTTAGGAAATCTGAAATAAAATTTTTTGTTAAAAAGTTCAATGAAAAAACCAACTTACATAATTACTGATTATTTAGCGGTGAAAGTCAAGGAAGGTAAGGGAATTGTCAGGGATATTTTTTGATTGTTTTTAGTGGCCACCATGCGAAAGGGGCCGTCCATAAATCACGTAGTACATTTTTTTTTAAATTTTGACCCCCCTCTCCCCCCATGAAGAACACTTTTCCCTACAATAGCGCAATTTTTTCGTCTTACCGTAGCAAATGACTTGACCCCCCTCCCCTAAAGAGCTACGGGGTTTATGGACAACCCCAAAGGAATTAAAAATATTATTTCACAATAAACTTACATACTTGAAAAATAGTAAATTTTTTCAAAAATTAAATACGGTTAACATGTACATAATATTTTTTTAAATAAAAAATCTATCATTTATTACAAATACATCATCATTTTAAAAAAGTCGGAATTAGCTCATTACTTACTTGGAAACAATTGAATTAAATAAATGTTTAGGTTTTATTTTCGCTGTTTCACTTTTTTTCAAAATTTTATTTTTCAAAAGTGACACTGACTGAGCGTTGAAATCCGCTTTATGGTTGTGATTTTTTGTAATTTCAACAACTTGAGACTCTATATTTACTTTTGCATCTCCCAAACAGCCACGAGAAAAATTTACGCACCGATACTCTATATCTTCATTTTTCTCAGTAGCACTTTTCATTTTTTTATGATAATAGTAACCATTGTGGTAATATTTTGAGGAGCCTTTTCGTACTCCTTCTTCCTTTTCCATTTTCTTAAAAAAGTGGATATTTTTCAAAAAAGACTTGAAATTATTATATAAAGCTTTTACATTATTATTTTACGTTAGAACCATAAAATATTAAAATTACAACTTTTTAAATTTGTATTAATTACATTTTAATTATATTCTTGGAATACTAAATACCATATTCAAATATTATTTTGTCAATGAAAAAACAACAAGCTATGTGAAATAAGCATATTATTGCTTTTCTTTTTTTTTGTTTTACTTAGTGATTAATCAATAAACATCAAGGCGTGCAAGTTTTCGAATGCAATTTGAGGTCGATAAATTAAAATTAATAATTAAAGACTAAAAAATTTAATTTGAAAGAAGGAAATTTATTGAAAAGGTAATTATGGAAAAGTTGCCTGGAGAGCGTGGAGACACTTTCAAATATTTCTCCAAAGGCTATATGTATCATAAAGATAAAGCTAATAAAAAAGGCCAAAGTAAAGTGACGTACAGATGTGCAACAAGATCTACTACTCATTGCGTTGCGTACGCTGAAGAAAATGATAGTGGAGAAATTGAATTGTTCGGAATACATTGTGATCAACCGATGATTGAGGGTGCGACCATATCGCGACTAAAAACCCAAATGCTTCATTTATCAAAAACCACTCTCGATTCGTTCGATGCCATTCACAAGAAGGTTCTTGAGGGGTAAGAATAAAAATTTAATTTATCGTCGATATCATTATTTTATTTCCAGAAGCTACATTTAAAAAATAATAAAAGTAAATAAATAAAAATAAATAATTATAATGAATAAATAAAAATAAGTTCATATATTTTAATTTTTGTCACACAGGCAGCCTGAAGAAATACAAAAGTTGATTCCATTGAAGTCAGTTAAATCGATGATGAGAAATAAACGATGCCCGAAGTCAGCAAGAAATCCAGAATCCATGACAACTTTAACGGAAAGTTTAAAGAATAATACCGAACTTGATAAACTATGTCGAGGAATTGTTGAGATCGAAAATTCCGAATCAGCCGCCATAATATTCATATCCAATTTTATGACAAAATTTTTAAACGATAACCCAACGTTAAACGCTCGCATTGAAGATTTTGTCTCAGTAAGACGATTAAAGATTATTATATTTAAAAATATTGAAACATTAAAATCTTTTGTGCCTTTTTCTAAGTTTTAAAATTTAAAAGAACCAATTTTCTCTAAATTTTATTAGAAATTAATTTTTTTCAGACTTTTTTATTAACATTTTTTTTTAATTTAAAAAAAATTTTTCTTTTTGAAATAAAAATTTTTTAAATAAATTTTTTTAAATAGTAAATTAAAAAAAAAATTTCTTAAATTTGATATTAATCAAGACGGCATTTTATTTTAATATTGTATTGGATTTGTCACAATGGTAATTTTTTTTTAATTTAGCTATTTAGATTTTCTTATTTTTGTTTTTTAGCTTAAATAAAGTTTTAATAAAAAGTACATTTTCAAGGTGCAAAACAAATTTCAATTTTAAATTTTCATCAAAATGTAGGGATTTAAGAAAATTTACAATTATTTTTAAAAATAATAAATTAAAAATGCTTTTAAAAATCTTTTTAATTGTTTATTTTATTACCGTAGTTTCCTTCCGTGAAACCACCATTTTCGCACCTTTACGTTGTAAGCGTACAAAAAGTTGAATCAAAAATTGAACAGGTAAATGATTTTCTATTTTTATCTTAAAGTAAATTATTTTTTTTAATTAGTCATTTTATTTTTCAAATTTAATTTTATAGATTCATTCAGCAATTTGGGTTATAATGACCGATAGGAGTTTACTTTTGTATGATGCTGTTTGGTCCAAAATTCTCGAACTCTTTCCACAACTGAAGTTTCAAAAAATTAAATGCGGCTTCAAACTCAATGCAGTGACTGCTCTGCATCAGAAAATGCCAGAATCAGTTTTCATTGGCACTTGTCACAATTTTACATTGGTAAATAGATTTAACGCACTTTGGTTTCACTACTGATAAAGAAAAATATCTTTAGAAAGTCACATCTGGTTTTAAAAATCGCAGATAGTTTTTAAAATTTTAAATATATTACCACTCTATTCTTTTCATTTGACATTATAAAAAATTGCCTGTGGTGTGAGAATTAAGGATTATATAATCTTTTGATTTATTTGAGGGAATACACCCAGAAAAAATATTTCTTTGATTTAAAGAAATCAATTTCTTTGACTTGTTTTCTTTCATTCAAAATAAAATTTTCTTTGAATCAAAAAAATTTAATAGTTTAAGGGGAGGCACCGATGAAATTTTAACTCATCGAAATCATTGTTGTTTAGGGTCGTTAATTCTTTTTCTGGTAATATTAAGTATCTAAAATTATAATATAATGTAAAAAATTTTTAAAAAATAAAAATTTAGTAGTATAGCAACACGGGTTCTAGCGCAGTTACCGACCGAGGTCGGTAAAGTAGGAATCTGTTTTACCGACATTTTTTACCTGCGTTGCAATGTGGTGTAGTTCTAATTTTCACCGCTAGATGGCGCCACTTTATTTTGGCGGCCAATTTAAACTGGCTTGCAATGTGGTAATTTTTTTTTCTCACACATTTTTTTACCTGCGTTGCAATGTGGTGTAGTTCTAATTTTCACCGCTAGATGGCGCCACTTTATTTTGGCGGCCAATTTAAACTGGCTTGCAATGTGGTAATTTTTTTTTCTCACACATTTTTACCTGCGTTGCAATACTGTGTTCTTCTTTACCGATCGTTTTAATTCTCGTTGCCACCGCTAGATGGCGCCACTTTTTTTTGGCGGCCAATTTAAAATTGCTTCGAATTTGGTAATTTTTTTCTCAACCATTTTTACCTGCCTTGCAATATTGTGTTCTTTTATACCGGCCGTCTTAATTCTCATTGTCACCGGTATATGGCACCACTTTATTTTGGCAGCCAATTTAAAATTGCTTGGAATTTGTATAATTTTTATTACCGGTGAAATTAAAGTGCCTTGGCATAGGGGATTTTTAAATTCCCCACCAAATTTAACGATAAAATTATTACCAGCGTCACTATTAGAAGGGGCCACTTTATTTTCGCGGCCAATTCAAAATGGCTTGGCGTTTTGTAATTTTAAAAATAATAATTTAAAGTTCCTTGGCATAGGGGATTTTTAAATTTCCCTCCAAATTATTACTGGCTGCCACGGTTAGATGACACCACTTATTTTCACAGTCAATTTGAAATGGATCGGCGTTAAGTAATTTTTTAAAACAACTTAAAGTCCTTAGGCATGGTGGTACTAGGTAATAATAATAATAATGTGTTTTAATTATTTTTATCTAATTAGTATTAGTATATAATTATAGTATATTAAACAATAATAATTTTTCATATAATAATCATAAGCTATTTATATTAAATGTTAAATATAAATGTTAAATATAAATGTTTGTATCGATTTTATTTAAAAACACGCTGATTGGCTATTTCTAATAGAGAAAATAAGAGCAGCCAATCAGAAGTTAGACAGCTGCTGAAAGCATCCTTAATTCATAAACCTTGGTTTTACTGTAGTATACTAACCTTCTCTACTCTGGCCGTGAATGCAAATGGCCGCTATTGATGAAAAACAGCTGGATATAACGATGGTAAGTGTAAAATTAATGTACATAAATATGTTATGTTTATATATATATTGTTATAAGAAAAAGAACAAATATTTTCTAGGTTGATGAACAAAGAAAAGGATGCGATTGCGAGAGTTGTCGTTTTTTCCGAACGACAGATCCGTTTTATTTAAGGTCGTATGCACCAGGTCCACCGAAGGAAAGCGTTTATTGTTCCTGTGAAGCATGTCAACTAGTTTATCCAAATGATCCTCGATTAAAAAAAAAGCAAAGAACAAGAACAACAATAACACTGCCTGTGCCACATTTTTCTTTGACTTCAATTCCAAAGGTAAACGATTTTTAAAAATATTTTTTTATTTACATATTAATCTAAATAAATATTTTTGTGACTATTTTTTCACAAGTCAAATGCAAAAATAATTAGCTTCTATAAGGGAGAGTTGGGTAACCATGGCCATGGGGTAGCCGTGGCCACACACGGTAATTAATAAATTATTATTATTATTATTATATTTACGATAATAGTAAATTGTTTTTTTTTATTTGAGATGTTCTCATAATGTAAATTTAAAATTATTTGAACAAATGGTCACCCTAAAAGAGTAAAAAACCTTGTCTAAAAATTTTGCCTTCAAAACAAGTCAATTTACTAAAGTTGCGCTGACTTATTTATCCATTATTTTTATATTTTATATATTATATTATTTTTATATAATAACCTGAAAACGTTAAGATGACGGGGCTACCCGACTCTGCCCTATATAAGAAAATAAGAATAAAACTTTCCATGATTTACACACACTTAAATTAATGAAATTAATTGATATTTCTAGTGTCAGCAGAAAGACGAATCCGTTGTCAAGGTTGACCTTGCGGAACGAGTACGAAAGGTACAATTAAAATTAAATATTTTAAAAGAGAGAAGACAACAAGAAACAAAAAAACGGTGCAAAGTATCTAGATGGGATATTTTGCCCTCTACAAACCTCATTGCAATCCAGCCACCAATAAACAGTGAAGAAGCAGATCTACCATTGCAGGCAGCATCTATTCCAACTGAAAGTGCTAAAATTCCAAATCAAAACTTGAGTTTTTCCGAAGAAGATTCATTTGAGGAGTCGGAACCGGAAGAGAACCCAGAGAATTTTGCAAACGTCGACTCAGATGCACCCTCTGAGGTAAATGAAAATATCGAGGCCGTGAACGAGGAAGATAAAGATGATGATGATGATAATCAGAAAAAAATCCCATTTTCATCGTCAAGCTCATCTTCTACATCAGGCTCCTCTTCATCATCAGGATCATCTTCATCATCAGGCTCATCATCATCGTCAGGCTCATCATCATCGTCAGGCTCAACTTCAGATTCATCTTTATCGACAGGCTCAACTTTAAGCAATAAAAAAAGAAGGAAAAAAATGGACAAGAGGTCATGTAAAAAGTCCAGAAAAAGTTAATCTATTAGATGTTACTGTCATCGCCTTCATTTTTTTTTTTTTGTATAAAGTTTTTTTTTATCTTGTATGAAATTCTCTTTTATTTTGTGTGAAGTTTTTTTTTGTATGGCCTTTTGTTTTCTTTTCAAATGTGTTTATTTTATTTTTTTATATATAATTTGTGTTTAATTTTTTATCTTGTGTGAAATTTTCTTTTATTTTGTGTGAAGTTTTTTTCTTTTCTTTTTTTTTGTATGGCCTTTATTTTTTTTCTAATGTGTGTTTATTTTATTTTTTATAATTTGTGTTTATTTTTTATATCTTGTGGGAAATTTTCTTTTATTTTGTGTGAAGTTTTTTTTTGTATGGCCTTTTGTTTTTTCAAATGTGTGTTTATTTTATTTTTATAATTTGTGTTTATTTTTTTGTTTTTATCTTGTGTGAAATTTTCTTTTATTTTGTGTGAAGTTTTTTTTGTATGGCCTTTATTTTTTTTCTAATTTGTGTTTATTTTATTTTTATAATTTGTGTTTATTTTTTTTTATCTTGTGTGAAATTTTCTTTTATTTTGTGTGAAGTTTTTTTTGTATGGCCTTTATTTTTTTCTAATTTGTGTTTATTTTATTTTTTATAATTTGTGTTTATTTTTTAAAAAGTTTTGCAAGTATTGCTAAAAATAAAAAATATTTCTTGCACGAAGTGAATTTATTTGGTTTTTTTTATATTGTATGTGTTTATTGTCTTGAAAAAAAATTTCTTGACTTTTAATAAAAAAAATTTTTTTTTTTCAGTGAAAAATTACTTGAAGCGTTCTATTTTATAGTTTTGTGAAGAACTTTTTTGTTTTTTTTGTGATATACTTTTTTTGATTTTATTCTATAAAAATTACATTTTTTAAAAAAATTAACGTACATCTTAGTGTTTTACGAGAACTTCATATAATTAAATGTTTTCCATATACTTTTTTTAGTTTTAATTTTGTAAAAATTCTTATATAATACGAATTGCATTAAATTAAATTAAAAGAAAAAGTAAATTAGGTAAAATAATTTTCAAACACATCTAAGGTGAGTACAAATAATTTTTGCTATATCAAATTATCCTGAAATAACTAAAATTAAATGAAATTCACAAAATTGTTCTAGTAAAAGTAAGTGTAACCTAACTTACTTAAAATTGAATTTGATTTAAATAAAATATTTAATTTATGTCGTATTTTAAAACATCGCGCCAATGAGTGTTAGTTCTTCAGTTTGCCGCGGAGGGTGTTGGATGTCATGTGACTGTAGTGGGGAGCGTTGAAGAGGCATAAAAGTTAGCGCACGAGCTCGAAGAGTCATTATTTCTTTTTCAGTTGCAGCAACATCAGAAGCAGCAGTAGAAACTGTAGTAGAACGGTACATTTTATTTTCAGTTTCCTTTCTCTTTCTTATCTAGGCGCTTTTTCAAACATGTTTTTTTTTTTTTTTTTTTGCAGTTTCAAAGTAAAAATGTCAAATTTCTTACCAAACTCTAATCAACTCTGTAGCGGGGAAGAGGACATAGAATATGTTATATTTGATGAATATTATTATAATTCTTATGAGGATTCGGATGAGAACTCCGATGATAATGAGGTTGAAATATATGATAGTCAGGGTTCAACCATCATTCTTAGCAGCGATGATGAAGACACAAATGATAATAATAATGATATTAATATATTTGATATTAACTTTGGTGAAGAAGAGGTATTTTTTTCTTTTTTTTAATAGATTAAATTATAATTATTCTTTTCTTATAAAAAAAAAAAATTTTATGGCTTTTCTTTTATAGTTGTCAGAATTATTAGAATGCGTCCCTGACATTGATCAAATGTTGAATGCATACAACATGTTCGAATCTTTGCCTGATATTAATCAAATATTGGATGAATACGGCATGATTCTACCAGAGAGTCCGAACAGTGACGTATTAGAAATTAATATTAGTGAAGATGAGGTAAACTTCTTGGAATAAAACATGACTATTAACATACTTTTTATAAAATTGTTTTACTAAAAACTTATAATTTTTTTTTTATAGATGTCGGAATTACATGAATTAATTCCTCCAGAAACACCACCCACTCTAAGCGATGACACATCCTGCAAATCTTCACCTTAACGTCATGACAATTCTGATTAAAATACTTATTAAAAAAAAAAAAATTTAATAATTAAATATTTTTTTATACAAAATAAAATCATTAAATATTTTTTTAAAATATTACCTCATGCTAGTCACATTCAAATGATGCGTGCGCATGTTGTGAGAGGGGGAAAGAGAAAGTGGGGGTAAAGAGAAAGTGGGGACTTGGTGATTTAAACCGGTGTGCAAAGAAAGGCAGCTCATTTATGTTTCAGCATTCCGGGACTATTTGCAACATTAAAACAGTAAGTATGGATTCCTTCTTTCAGCTTATTTTTCTGTTACAGATTTCTCCTTTTAATTTTCTGTTTCAGTTCTATTTTTATGTTTCAGGTTTTTTCTTAAATTTTTTTTTTGTTTCAGTTCCCTTTGATTTTTTTTCAGTTACAAGTTTTTCTTTTTATTCTCTTTCAGCTTATTTTTCTGTTACAGATTTCTCCTTTTAATTTTCTGTTTCAGTTCTATTTTTATGTTTCAGGTTTTTTCTTAAATTTTTTTTTTGTTTCAGGTTTCCTTTGATTTTTTTTCAGTTACAAGTTTTTCTTTTTATTCTCTTTCAGCTTATTTTTCTGTTACAGATTTCTCCTTTCAATTTTCTGTTTCAGTTCTATCTTTATGTTTCAGGTTTATTCTTAAATTTTTTTTTGTTTCAGGTTTTTGTTTTAGCTTTGTTGAACTTGAAACATAAAAATGTTTCAAGTTTCTTTTTTTCAGTTTCCTTTTTATGTTTCAGGTTTCTTCTTTTAATTTTATGTTTCAGTTCTATGTTTTTTTTAAAAATGTTTCAGAATATTTTCTATTTTTCTGTTACAGATCTTTTTTTAACAAAAAAAAATATGGATTTAGAAAAAGTCAATGCAGTTGGACGATTGGAGGGTTTTCTGCCAACAAAGCCGCTATCGGAATTAGTGACAAATGGCCGATACTTTGTGACAAAAATCAAAAAGGTGCAGACGAAATACGGACCCAGAATCATCGTAGAACTCGACGCAGACTTTATCACATATCTTCCAACCAGATTCGCTAAACATTTCGAAGATGATGAGCCTAACACTTTAAAAATGATGCAAGAAGCTGCAGCCCTAAAGAACCTACAATTGAAGTACCTTGGAGGACCATACAACATCGTTGAATTTAAATTATTAAAGTGAAAAAAAAAGAAAAAAATTAATTTAAGAAATAAAAGTTATGTTAAAACAAAAATGTATACATATAAAATAACTGTTAAAAATAAAAAAAAAATTTAATTGTAAATTGGTTTTAAAATTATTTTCTTCACCCTATATAAGTTTATTTTCATTAAACATTAACATTAAAGGTTTTAAAAATTAACGAACAAAGTATTAAATTGAAATTATTAATATTTTATTTGAAAAAACATATTAAACTATTTACAAAAAAAAGATTCACAATTTTCGTAAAAACATTTTAAACTAGTAGAATCAACTTCATCAAAGCCTTTTGTAGCAGCACTTACATATTTGTTTGGAGGATCCAAAAACCAGTCGCGAAGAATTTTAACATTTCTGACAGCACAATTTTCAGTATAAAGAGTATGATGCGTACATATTGTTAACAAATCAGTCTTAAGTTTTTTTAAAGAAGGACATTCGAAATCTTCTAAATTTTGTACATTCAACACATATTTCTCTAACCATGTTTTCTTTTCTAATCCTTTAACGTAAATTACGCTAGCGCCTTGAAGTATTTCTCGTAGAATAGGACGAAGTTCATCATATGAGACATCTCCAGCTGCCCAATGGATTCCATGGTAGTTGTGTGTTAACCAGCGATTTTCACTTTTATAGCGTCCTGGCAATGAATTCCACGTACAAGGTGATTCAAATAGGTAGACAAGTGGTTGAGCATCTGGTTGAAGAGGAAGTATTGCCAACTCTTTGAAAATAAAATCGTTGTAGGGTCTTTTAAATCCTTGGACGTCTACAATGAACTCCATGTTGAACCAGAAATGAATTTTTTGGCTGAAAACTACTGCATTTATACTCAATCATACTCCCTCCACTTTATCCCCTCTCCTCTACAGCAGCTTCTTGACGACGCCGCTGATTGGTTTATATTGTACAACGCGGTCATGAATAATGAGGCAATATGCAGTGGTCTCAGCCGGCATATTATTTCCTGATTCAAATTCTAAACGTACATCTACTGATGCTTGTTTAAGAAACTCATTTTGTTTTGAACAATCAATAACAATTAGAGGAAATAGTTGTTTAAAAATAGCCCTTGTTAAAATAGGTTCTGAGTCTTTTCCATAGTAAGAACTTTGAAAATTAGCATACATTTCATAAAGCAGAGCATACTGATTTTGATCAAAGTTTAGATTTAAATTTCCATAAGGGTAATATTGTGAATTTAAAAATAGTTTAACATTTGTAATGTTACAATGATCAAAATGACAGGCATATTTTTTTCGTTTATCTTTTCTTGCTGTTTGAAATCCTACAATTACATATCGTGGTTTCTCCAATTGTGTTGATGTTTTTATTTGCCATAGGACTTTTGAACTTGTTGGAAGTAACGGATACTCGTACATTTCCCATGATCGAAAACTTATTGAAATTAAAGGATCTTTTTCAATAAATTTCAATAATTTTATTTTATTATTATCAGCTGGTAAAACGTATGGTACCATCCATTCTAGTTTATTGATGAAAATTTTAAATTCTTCATCAGCTCCTTGACCTGTTTGAATTATAGCATTAGTGTCATTACGTGCTCTTGTTAAAATAAGTTCATGTTTAGCGTTCATAACAATTTTCTTATAATCCTCAGCAAAACCAAAAATCATGCCAAGTGGTATTGTAATATCAAAGTATCCATTTTCTAAAGAAATTCTTGCATCAGCTGTAATTTTTGAAAACCCTGCATTTTCAATTAGATTTAATTGAGGTGGAGTCAGAGATACTAAATTTTTCATAATAGTTGTATGTCCAACGTATTTGCATCGATCAATCTCGATACCATTTAATTCATAGCGAATTTCATCAAATAAAAAACATATTGCATTGCTACTTAAGTGCACGTTTTCTGTAACAGCAATACCATCATTTTTAGTCAATTTCCCAAATATGTGCAATGAACTTTTACTCGGTAGAATACATAAATCTTGATGTTGAACTGCAATTCGAATTTCATCACTATTGTTAAAAGAGGATGAAGCATACGGTTGATGAGCATGAATTTCATAATGAGCTATGGACTCATCAAAATTCACTGCTGCTGGAATGTTGAGAATTTCGTCCATTTTTGTTGCAACAACACCCAAAAAATATATAAATTATTTGTCTTGGCGTTTTCCTTGAGGTATAACTTTTAGACCTAGTTTTTTCAGGAACAGGTGATTCTGAGGTGTTAACACCTTGTGAGACAAATTTAAACTGATTTGTCTTTGGCATGTTGGCTGACTTTTATAGTTTCCACCAACTTTTTGATTATATACAATTCCCATTACATTGACTTTATGTGCAATCGGGTAGTTATAGTTTCTCCTCGAAAATTAATCAAATCACCGTCCTGATCGACAATGCGGAGTTGAATATTATGTATTGTCTTGACAACAATCGGAAGGTAAATGACGTGTGCTGGCACTTCCACAATCTTATATCCTGGTGGAACGCTAGGGAAGAATTCATGGATAGTGTGGGCTTTTTGATTATTTATATATGCTCCAGATGTAATACTACACTCAACTCTGACTGAATTTACCTTGAGAATGGCTACAGGTAAATCAGAGATGTGCGTTTGATTAGGTGATAATTTCCGGGGTGTAAATCCTAATAATTTACCAATTGAATCTTTATGTTTAAAATCAATTGGTAAATTTGATTCAACTAAACTGCGCAATGTATTGTTATTAGGTTTTATACTAATAACAGTTCCAAGTTTCACTGAATTTTTTATACATGTTTCAATATCTGTGATTTCATAACTCCCAGTTGGTATATCAATTATATGATTACCAATGTAAAATTTATTGTTACCTTGATCAATATTGGGAATAGAATTAAAAGTCAGTAATTCAACAAGACCGAGGACATAATTTTTATTTGGATTAAGTTCTATTGGTGGGAAATATTCAGATTCAAGAACTGAACTGTTTCCACTTAGTGTTAAAGTAAACGAATCACTCATGATGCTGTCAGTTTATATACTAAAAGATTACAAAAGTTACACGTTCTTATATACACTAAAGCTGCTCTTAACATTAAGTTGTTCATATACTAAAAGATTACAAAGTTACACGTTCTTATATAGACTAAAGCTGCTCTTAACATTAAGTTGTTTACATAAAAATTTTAAACATAAATGTCCACACACATAAGTATCATAATTCTGATATCTTTCATGATTATATTTTATTAAGCTACCATCACCCAAGTATATGATTAGATCTGTTGGTGGAGGAAGGTTGCCAAAACTATCAAAATACATTATTTCGTTATTACATTTTTTATATGCCACCCAATGTGTTCCTGGGCCTTCTTTGTTATCTAAGTTAATAATTCCTGACTCATATCGATAAGGTCCTTTTAAAGATAGTTCATTTCGCATGAAAACTCCACGAAAATGTGGTATTTTCATAGTTTTAGCATATTTCAACAGATCAAAATCAGTTAGAGGACGGTGAGGTAGCTTCAATACAAGTTTTTTTTCTTCCTTTATGTTGGTTTCTTCTTCTTTTTTAATCCTTTCCCCTGAATGTATGGTTTAATATGAAGACCAAGTCCTTGTCGGTAGGGTTTGAGATGTAATCCTTTTCCAAGCGATATTGCTTCCATTACTTTATTATGTCGTTGAGCTTCAACAAGTTGTTCCTTGGCAGTTTTAGCCTTATTTACAGCTTTCACTATACCTGAAGCTCCACCAGCAAGAGCTCCTAAAGCACTAAGTCCAGCAAAAATTGGAACTAGTGGTAAAATACCACCAACTTTAGAAGGTACAGGTAGAATTCGCGGTGACAAAATTTTTGATTTACCACCAGCATTCTTTATTGCTTCTTTTGCACCAATCAGAGCAGCTTGAATTGATTCTCCAGAATTATGATCGGGTAGCATACTTTTTCTAGCAGCATCAACAACTCTTCTTAATGCTAGTCGCTTTTTCTTACACATGGTTTTCCTTTTTTTCTTCCTAATTAAAGACTTTTTCTTTCTTTTCATTCCCATACCTAACGTTGATTTAGCTTTCATCGTTCCAGATATCGCTAAAGCTGCTGCCTTTTCACTGATACTAGAATCCTTAGCTGTAACACGTTGCCACGCCTTTTCAGCTAGCTCTTGGTCTGCAACGTTTCTTGCTTCAATGTTTTCTCTATTTTGTGAATATGCAATGTCATGTGCTTTACATGCAGCGTCTAATGGGTTAACACCTTTATCACCACGTGCCAATCTTTTTGTCAACTTTGTACCGGGTCCACAGAATTGGTATCCAGGTAAATGTAATTCAAAAGGTAAACTATTGATAATACGGTTAACTAATCCTCTACCACGACAAAGATGTTTTTTATCACTTCGATGTAAAATCATTCTACACTCTATGAAGTTTGATATGCAACTGACTGTAAGACTATAAAAGCCGAGTATTTATAGTTTACAGAGCAGTTACTGTCAAGATGCAGTTCACGAAACAACCTGTAGCACTCCCAATCACAAGTATTGACGTTGAAAGTAGTGAGAAAAAAATTCAACGTCATGGTAGCTTGTTTTCAGATAGCATCCGAGCTGTCTTTTGTGGTCCCTCAAATTGTGGTAAAACAAACGCTCTTCTCTCTTTAATTATACATCCAAATGGTTTAAGTTTTGAAAATATTTATCTATACTCTAAATCTCTGCAGCAGCCAAAATATCAATTTTTGAAAAATGTAATTCATGACGTGGATGGAATTGAATACTTTCCATTTAGTGAGCATGAAGAAGTAGTATCTCCAAAAGATGCTAAACCAAACTCAATATTCATCTTTGATGATATTGCTTGTGAAAAGCAAGACAATGTTAGAGCTTTCTTTTGTATGGGTAGACATGTAAATGTTGACAGTTTCTACTTGTGTCAAACATATGCTCGTATTCCAAAACATCTAGTCCGAGATAATGTAAATTTACTGGTGCTTTTTAGACAAGATGAAAAAAATTTAAAACATGTCTACGAAGATCATGTAAATACAGACATGTCTTATACTCAATTTCGTGATTTATGTTCAGAATGTTGGAAATCTGATAAATATGGATTTGTCGTTATTGATAAAGATAGGAATTTTAATGAGGGAAGATATAGAAAGGGATTTGATTGCTTTATTACACTATAAATATAAGGACTTTATTTCATTTTAAATTAGTATAGTTTATGTTATCAAGACGAAAACATGTATCGAAAAGAGCAAGAAACATTGCGTCAAATAGCAAAAGCAAGCGACGCTATTAGACGAAAACATCGCTTACTTAAAATGGGTAAAGAGGCTGCAGAGACATTGTTAAAAGAAACTCTGCAACCAATAGTTACACCTCTTCAAAAGTTGGCAAATGTAACTGAAACTCCTTTCAAAAATGTTAAAATTGAAAAATTCAAGAAAGATATTAATGATTTCTCTTTTTCAACTGCTGTTGACGATGATGAAGAATTTGATAAAACTTTACTAAATTCAACTTTTCTTGATAAGAGTAATAACTTTGAAAAAGAAGAAGATTATGAAAAAATTACAAATAAATTTATTTTTATGTTAGATAAAAATAGAAAACTGTTTTTAGATACGGTTTATGGAGTACGTAAACTTGCCAACGGTTCTTTTATGATTGGTGATACACCTATTGAATTTGAAGGTTCACATATTAAGCTTGTTGGAAAGAAAAATTATTTAAAAACTGCTGGGTTACTCGAACTATTATTTAAACAAAAACCAAAAGAAGCTTTAATAAGTTCAGATGATTTTTTAAATTACAAAGAAATTCTCATTGCTACGAATGCACATCGAAAAAATTATAGTCCAAGTGAATCTGTCAACATAAGTAGAACTTCCAAGTACACTGATGTTATTGCAAAACTTATCAAAAGTACACCAAAGAAAAGTGGTGGTGGTGGTGGTTCTTTAAAGAAGCATAAAAATATATTACCACAATTTATGATTGCAAAAAGACAATTTAATCCAGACTACATCTATTGGGATGATCCAAATGAACTCGTTGACCGTTTACGACTACTCATAGGATCACAGCAAGCTGGTAATCCAAGTCATAATAATGAGATTATGTCAATTATCGAAGAACTTCGTGAAGCTCGAATTATATATTAAGAGAGAGCATAAAGAAGAAGTGCTTAGTATTACAATGAGCATTGATGTGTTCGGACATTCTTTAACACGACGTGTTGCCTCTGCAAGTCGTGGACTGCCTGGACCTTCTGGTATTGGATTTAAAGTTACTCCAAGTGGAGATTACAATATTGAAGGCAAAAGACTTTGTAACGTTCAAGATGCTGAAGAGCTGCATGATGCAGTAAATTTACGACTTGTACAACAAATTATCCGAAACGAGATAAAAACTATCTTTCAAATTATATCTTCATTAAGATCAGCCATTGATGATTTGAATATTTTAGTACAAGTTGTTGAAGATAGAGTTAACGAAAAACTAAAACAAATTAAATTACAACAAAATATTATTATCAAGGAAACTACATTTATTCCAAATGATGAATGATAAAAAGTTAACAGTTGTAACTGAACTGCATAAACAAGCGAGAAGGAATTATCCTCGTCGTAAAGTTCAAATGCGTGGCATAGATGAAACCTGGCAAGCAGATTTGGTAGAAATGATACCTTACTCCTATTCCAATAAAGGTTTCAAATACATGCTCACAGTAATAGACATATTTTCCAAATATGCCTGGGCTGTACCTGTAAAAAGTAAAAATGGAAAAGATATTTCTTCAGCCATGAAATTAATATTAAAAGAAGGTCGTATTCCAAAAAATTTACACACTGATAGAGGCAAGGAATTTTATAACTCTGAATTTCAGAGTTTAATGCAAGAATTCAATATTAATCTCTATTCGACTTATAGTAATTTAAAAGCATCAATTGTTGAAAGGTTTAACCGCACTCTAAAAAATATGATGTGGCCTGAATTCAACTTACAAGGCAATTACAAATGGTTTAATCTTTTACCAATTCTCATATCAAAGTACAATAATAAAAAACATCGTACGATTGGTATGAAACCTAAAGATGTCACCGTAGAAGATACAAGAGAACTGATGAGACGTATCCGTAAATTAAGAAAAATTCTAATGAGAAGACAAAAATTTAAAGTTGGAGATAGAGTTCGAGTCAGCAAACATAAAAACATCTTTGAAAAAGGATACACCCCCAACTGGACAACGGAAATATTCACTGTAGATCAAGTAAAACGAACAAAACCAGTTACATACAAACTTTCAGATTATGAAAATCAGCCAATCGAAGGTGGTTTCTACGAAGAAGAACTATTAAAAGTTAAATATCCAGATGTTTACCTCGTCGAGAAAGTCCTTAAAAGCCGTGGCAACAATGTATATGTAAAATGGCTTGGATTTGACAACTCACACAATAGTTGGATAAAAAAATCTGATATGTAATATATATATAAAAATAGTTAAAATAAAGTTAAAATAAAGTTAAAAATAGTTAAAGATAAGTTAAAATAAAGTTAAATATAGTTAAAAAAAGTTAAAAATAGTTAAAGATAAGTTAAAAATAGTTAAAATAAAGTTAAATATAGTTAAAATAAAGTTAAATATAGTTAAAAAAAGTTAAAAATAGTTAAAATAAAGTTAAAAATAGTTAAAATAAAGTTAAAAATGTAACTAGATTAAGGTTCTAATAAATAAACATAATATAAAATGTACAGTATCTTTTATTAAAACACCTTTATCTTCCCAAATCATCATCATCATCATCATTATCATCTATTTACAATTCCATAGCTTCATCGTTAATTTGTCTAATTTTACAATGTCCCCATGCAAGGGTATCTGTACTATTATCTAACAAAAATCTTTTATCATCGTAAGGACTTAAAGCTACTTTTGTTTGTTTTAAAGTTTGAACATTGTGAAGTTTCGATCTGATACAATATTGAGTTCGCGATTGCATTTTAACATTTCGTAAACAATACGTGTAGTCATCAAAGGTAATAGTTTTCTTTACAACTGCGGATTTCACACCTTTTGCTTTTTTAATAAAATCTTGATCTTCCACTCGCACACTGTACATTTTACTCCGCAAGCCAACAAATTCAGTTACAATTTTCCCGCTGCACTCATCTTTCATAAGTCCTAAAATTTTTTTGTTGGCTTGCGGAATATTGTACACATTATTTACTGGATAATCCGAAGTATCGAATTTGTGAATATCTTCTTTCATGTCTCTATAAATATTAGAGCATTTGATTTCATAAATAAGGCTATCGGTGTCGGTGTACAACAGTTTTAAATTTTTTCCATCATACTTTTTTAGCATGTAATCGTAATGAAAGTTGTAAATTAAAGTTTTTGACACATCCAAAACAGTCAAACCAACATAAAGTGGTTTGTTCATCAAAACTTCCATTTTTCTAAGCTCCACAGCAACCAAGTTCTCGTTAAAAATGGCCCTGCTGTGGAAATTAGGTTTCGCAATGAATGCTTCAGCTCCATATCTACCCTGCCACTTTGTCACAAGTTTTATATCAACATGTTTTCGCACGTTCTCCATTGTTTTGCCAAATACCGCGTTGTTCATTAATTTAAACAAGTTTTTTTCAAACTCATTATTAGCATTAGTTCGTTGAGTTGTATTAAAATCAATGTAATTTTTTAACCACATGGCTTGCTGAAATTTTAAAACGCGATGAATTTGAATTAATACTAGGCCGTTGGCTACAGCTTGCTTCAAAGCACGGTAATGGAGAACATGCTTTCGCTTCGGTAGAAGGGTAGTTAGAAGCTTCGGCTCTTTTGACCCTGGTGGCTTTGAGCGTTCAGGACAAAACGGAAAATCACTATGTTTTTCATGAAGTTCTTCCGGATAATCTAAGTCGACTTCCAAAATGTAACCTATTGGCCCATCATCTGGAACGTTAAAATCAAAAGAATTGTCAATATTTTCTTCCCACTCAAAGCCACCATATGGAAGTGATTGAATCATGGCCCAACCATACAAGTTATTTGCGTCAAAGTATACGATGTAAGATGTTTCCTCATTTTCATTATATTCTTCCATGTAAGGATTATTTGCTTTTGCGTACCGATTGGTACATTGACTTATTCCACCTCTAATTCCACGTTCAACAAACATCACCATATCAATGTCTGTGAGGAGTTCCAATTTTATATTCGTATACTTTAACATAGCATCCCATGTTAAACCTGGTGTTGTATAATAATGCGCTGCATCAAGACCGTATGCGAGTAAACACTGATTTCGGAAATTTTCGAAAATATCTGCAAGTAACAGTACATCTGTTTGCATATACAAATACACGTAGTCGCCGAGATTTTGACAATTGAATTCGGTCCACACTTTCTGCGCATGTGCATAATCTTCGTCGGAAACATTTGAATCATTTAACGTACTATAAAATTTTTCTTTTGGTGGTAATTGAGTCTCTTCAAGTTTTTCCCGTGAATCAATATATTCGTAAGGAAAAACTCCTTTACGAGTTAACAATTTAATTTTATCGTTGCTGTAATTAAAAAATACTGAACTTACAATTTTGTATTCATCGAGGTAGGACGCTAATTTGTCCAATGATGATGCCATAAATTTAAATGAATCAATAAAGCGAAATTTTATAACACTATCCTTAATATTTTTTGTAAAACTGATATACTTCTCTTTATTTATGGGAAGCAGATCAACTTTGCCTTCAAATTCCGTAGCAATAGATTCAATTATGAAATGCGCGTCATAACCACTCAGGTTATGAAAAACAACAGGTATAACCTGTGATTCGTGATAATTAATGTTGCACTCTTGATGCGCGGGCCCACGATACTTCCCTGTTAGATGACAGTGGTCTCTTACTTTTACATCCCCATACTTGATTTTCTTTCTACAAATATGACATGTATTTACATTTCTAAAATCAACCAGTTCTTGTCGACTTAGCACTTTCATTGGAATAGGGTTTTTAAATCTCATATTAAGATTATCTGATAAATTCTTTAACTCCTTTGAAAACCACTTTGCAGGATTCTCCTCATCTATTGGAGATGCTTTGTACATGGACAATGAGTCATCAAAACCACACTTCAAGTAGTAACCAATACTGAGCGTTTTATGATTTTGGAAAACCTCAGTATTATTGATCTCTTGTGGTATATCAGCAGGAATTAATAAACTCTCACAATCCGCATAAATAATAAAAGGAACACGCTCCTTGTTCTGGAAATTTTTAAATTCAACAAAATTTTTTCCTTCTTCCGGTAGCCTAATTCTTGTCTCGTTCATTTTTCTACAATTTTCTTCATGGCTTGTAAGCTTTTGTTCATTAAGAAAATAGTGTAAACAGCGATCACATATGTACTTTTTATTTTTCTGCTTTGATAAATCCGAACTTACTAGTCTCGATAAGTCCTTTATCCAGACATAATGGTAGTTGAATGAAATGATAGTTACATTATCAGACTCCCTCTCTTCATCATCAATAAGATTTTCATCTATGTAGTGGTCTTCAATTAGTAACATATTTACATGAGTAAACTTTTTTTGAGATGAAAGATGTAGAGGTGAAACGGTAAACTTTTTATCTCTTTTGCTAAGACCGTATACATTTACTGAAATGTTGTTCAGAGCCTCAAATTTAGAAATATCTTTAAGTGCGACAGGAAATTTAATTCCAGTAAAATTAAGCGTTTCTTCATACTGTCTGTATTTTGAAACGCGGTCAGCATCTCTCAAAGGTGGGTATAAAGCTGATAGTATTGCCCATTTAAAACACTGATTATCTATGTTTTGCACATTAATACAGGCTTTTTTACGTTTTATTGGAAGTGGTAAGTCAATGTAAGAACTTGCGCGCATAGGGTTGTACTTGTTAATGTTAACCTCTAATCTTTGAATCGAATCAAGTTTCCAATTAGAATCTTTCTCTTGGA
This sequence comes from Leptopilina boulardi, assembly GCF_019393585.1. Taxonomy (NCBI): domain Eukaryota; kingdom Metazoa; phylum Arthropoda; class Insecta; order Hymenoptera; family Figitidae; genus Leptopilina; species Leptopilina boulardi. The sequence goes on from NW_026137966.1 coordinate 2,049,098, forward strand.
ACTCTTCAATTCTTCTCAAAGTAACTTGTTTAACATTAACATTATACCAGTCATCTAACGGGGTTGTATTTAAGATTTCAGCAGTTTTTGCGGTAAATGTTTTTAAATCAGATATTTCTTCTCTACCATCTATTGAATCTTTTTTGAATTTTGCACCTAACACGGTATATACTTTTATTGGACCAAATTTGTTTAAAGCTTTTTCAATATTAATCTGAAATAAAACAAAAGCATCATCAAGGAACTCATTAATGTCCTTGTAATCTACATTAATGATAGCACTACTTTGTAATCGACCCTCAAAAGCCTCATCAAAATTCACCCACTTTATTCTGTCATTCATTTGCACTCCTGCACCACGCTTCATTAACGCATCAAAATTGCAACGCAAGTATTCAAGCTTTTGGCATAAATTTAGATATCTCGATTTTTGATGTGGGAAAAAATCAAATTTACGCGAAAATGTTCTCATTACATTTTTATAACGTTGACACTTGTTTTGCCATTCAAATGCGTTAACAAATCTATCATCTCCAGTCTTTCCCATAGTGGAGATGAGTTGATTTTCCGCGATTTTTATAAAATTGTCACATTCTTGGCAAACTTCATTGAATTCATTTACCTGAATTCGTTTCCGTGATTTTTTTGGAGAATTAACCTTTGGCATTTTTTTTTACAAACGAAGAATCTTAATTCTAAACCTTAAAACGTATAACGAAAACCCTAAGACTAAGAAAAAAAGAGATACAATATATACACTTAAACCTAAAACAAAAGAACAAACCTGAAACAAAAGAACAAACCTGAAACAAAAGAACAAACCTGAAACAGAAGAAAATCTGAAACAAAAAAAATAAGAAAAAAAAACTGAAACAGACAAAATAAAACAGAAGAAAAAAACTGAAATAAAAGTATTAAAAAGTGTGGAAAAATCTTCTTGAACTGCTACTCTTCTCTATAGACGATCTATGCTGTACCTGTGAACACAAGATAATGCTGCTGGTGGCTTGCGCTGCCCGCCTTATACCCTGTTCCCCACTATGGCGCACCCCACCTCAACCGCTCCCCACTATGGCGCACCCCACCTCAGCCGCTCCCCACTACCTAACAGCCGCGCGCAACTAAACACACCCATCCCTGCGCGCTCCGCTGACAGGCGCGTAAAGCCTGGGGATTCCCCGAACTAACTGAATGAAATGAAGTGTTGATAGATCAGGGTGCAACTACTTCCAAGCAAATTTAAATAAAGACGCCATCATTGGCGCTAAAATTTAAAACGCCCCACTTCCAATACACCTTTTTAAGTTTATAATTTTTAAGTGAGGCCATCTATTGACGGCAACAGGTAATAATTCGGTAGGTAAAATTTGCGAGATATTTAAAAATTATACAAATTCCAAGCAATTTTAAATTGGCTGCCAAAATAAAGTGGTGCCATATACCGGTGACAATGAGAATTAAGACGGCCGGTATAAAAGAACACAATATTGCAAGGCAGGTAAAAATGGTTGAGAAAAAAATTACCAAATTCGAAGCAATTTTAAATTGGCCGCCAAAAAAAAGTGGCGCCATCTAGCGGTGGCAACGAGAATTAAAACGATCGGTAAAGAAGAACACAGTATTGCAACGCAGGTAAAAATGTGTGAGAAAAAAAAATTACCACATTGCAAGCCAGTTTAAATTGGCCGCCAAAATAAAGTGGCGCCATCTAGCGGTGAAAATTAGAACTACACCACATTGCAACGCAGGTAAAAATGTGTGAGAAAAAAAATTACCACATTGCAAGCCAGTTTAAATTGGCCGCCAAAATAAAGTGGCGCCATCTAGCGGTGAAAATTAGAACTACACCACATTGCAACGCAGGTAAAAAATGTCGGTAAAACAGATTCCTACTTTACCGACCTCGGTCGGTAACTGCGCTAGAACCCGTGTTGCTATACTACTAAATTTGTTAATAATTTCTTTCAATAAACTTCAAAAATCTCGAAAAATATAAATTTAAACATCTCTCACAATTTTAATTATTTTTTATTGACGATTTTTGCATAAGTTTTTTTCATAATTCTGAACAATCAGGCGCGTGGATTTTAAAAAATGTAAATTTTTTTAAAAAATGAAAAATTTAAAAAAAAAAAAATTGTAAAATAGTTAAAAATTTTTTTTTTTTCACAGTGGAATACGATTTTAGGTTGTAAAAAAATGTCACAAAAAAATTATTACCCCTAAAAATATTCAATTTGAATTTTTTTTAGTTTTAGTGTTAATTCCTTAAAAAACAACTCCTTCCACAATTTTCGTTATTTTTCATTGTCAAATTTTTTATACGATTTTTTCATGATTATGAACAATCAATCGCATGGATTTTAAAAAATTTTAATTTTTTCAAAAAATAAATGTTCTAAAATGGCCAAAAAATTTTTTTTTCAATTTTAATAATATATATTAATATATTAATTTTGGGTCCTAAATTATGAAAGAAAAAAAATTGACACCCTTTAACAATAATAATTTTAATAGGCTGAAATTTCACCAGTGCCTCTCATTAAAAGAAAATTTCTTCGATTCAAAGAAAGTTTTTTTGATGGAAAAAAATTTGTGTATTAAATCAAAGAAATTTCTGCATTGTCATATGGTCAAAGAAACATTTCTTTGAATTTAAGGCCATGTGGGAAAGTCCCACGTGACGAAGATACATTAGATCACTATTTATTGCTTTATTTTTATTATTTTTCCGTAAAATTATAGTTAATGAGGAGGACAGCGCAATTAATTGAACCCTTCTCTATCATCCCTCAAAATTTCAGCTAAAAATTTATTTTTATTTCCAAGGATACTTGGAAGTACCAAAAAGTGTATTCTTCTCAAATGGCCAAATTTCTATGAAACGAAAATAATTTTTTTAACAAAGATGAGTTGTTTGAAAAAAAATTTATTTATATTAAATAAAAATTTGTCAAAGAAATTGATTTTTTGAATTAAAGAAATCTTTATTCTGGAGGTATGTTAAAAAAATATCTGGGATGTATCATCCACAATTAATGCCTTCTTGGGATATTATTAAAAAAATTATACAAAAAATATATTTATTTCCTCAAAACAATCATATGTACAGGAATTGTTAAAACAGTGGAAATTGCTTGGTATTTCTGACAATTACAATGAAATATTGTGGATGTCACTGGGATTGCCTTTAGCGTCACTCTCACATTTCCAAGATGGATTAACGATTATTCAAAGTGAAGCTGACAAAGTTGCTCATGAAGTTCCACTTGTTAACAATTACATGACGTATTTAAGGAGAAAATGGATACCATTATCAGAATCTGTGAACTCATTTTATTGTACTGAACGAATGGATCCGTTTGCAGAAACGCTTTTTAATACACTAATTGCATCATTCCTGCAAGTGTCGGACCCAACAATCATGAAGTACATCAGTGAGTTTAAACATTGACCACATTGACTAAACCAGGATTGTTGCGCTTTTCCATTATGAAAATCCCCTAACTTTTCCAGGCCAAATAATGATATTTTTCCAAGTTTTTTAGAAATTATTTTTCATAAAAAAAGAAAAAAAATTCATAGAAAAATATTAGAAGTAATATTTATTAATTATTTTTCATTTGGTCATCCAAAAAATGGCTTGCATTTCTGAAATCATTACATTACATTTTTTTGATCCATTAATAAAAATTTTTTTTTCATTAATTCATTAGTAAAATTTAACCAACTAATAGAAAAAAGTCAATCACTGATACAAATTAGTTAAAAATTGAACATTTCTCAGGTTTCAGAAACAAATTCCCTGACTTTTCTAGGTTTTTTCAAGGTTAAAAAAATGAAATTAAATATTTCTGTAATATTGAAATTAAAATAGAGGTGTGCGTTTAATCAACCCAAAAGAGTTATATATCTTTCGATTATTCTAACATAAGAGTTCCAATAATTCAGATAAATACAATTGAATAAATTGAAGATATCTGTAACTATAGCCGAGAAATTTTTTTTTTATTTTTCAAGTTTTATAAAGTAAAATAAATGAAATTCCAGGAATTCACAAAAATTTCCTGTTTTTGTCAGAATTTTTTACGAATTCCAATTGTCATTTTCAATCTTTCATAAAAATTTGAATAAGTTCAAAAATAATTAACGTTTTTTCATGTTCTTAGGTTTATATTTTAAAGGTACTCTTTATACAGAATGAGAAACATTAACAGGTAACTTTTTCTTGAAAAATACAAGTTGTCAAAATTATACTAAAAAATTTAAAAATTTGGAAAAATTTTTTTATGTTGATAGCAATTTTGTAAAATATATAAAACTTGATATTATTTGGATTTATTTAAGAAAAATACATAAAGTAAATTTATTAGAATTTTAAAAATCATTTTACTGATAAAATAATTCTAAGAACGTGAAGAAGCGTTTATTATTTTAGAACTTAATCAAATTCTTATGCAACATTGAAAATGACACTTTTTTTAGAAATATCTAAATAAAATTTTGACAAAATGATTTTTTTAAGTTTTATTCTTCCGATTAACTTTAAAAAAAATTAACAAAAAATTGTTAGTTTCCATGAATTTTATATTTTAAGATGTTTTACATTCATAAAAAATGGATGATCCCTCATATTTTAATTGGTTGTGTATTTATAAAGAATAAATTGGAAATTTGTCAATGATTAATAAAATAATTAGATATTTATACGAAAAATATATGTGTAAAATTAACCTTGAAATTTCTGAAACTAGTCCTGGAAAACCTGAAAATGTCATTGAATTTTAAAATCAGATTTTTGTACCAACCCTGATTACAACATAGCGTAATTTTATTTTTTATTTTTACAAGTACTCGATAAGCTGATTAAGAAAGAAGATCAGAAGCTAGAGAGAGTAATTAATGGGGAAAAAAATTGAGACAAAGTAGGAATTCGCGTTGGAGCATGGACAAAGATTTCATTAAAAATCAACAAGAGAAACTTACAGTAAACAAGTAAAAAAAATTGTTAATCAATAATTATCGGATTGATGACGATTAAAACTAAGCTACTGATTTATATGAGCCCTAAGAGCAACCGGATATTCAGGATATCCTGTGGACGTCGTAGGGATACCCGGAAATTAGGATATCCATAGGATGTCCCACGAATATCCGTGGATATCCTGAAGACATCCTAAAGATATTCTAATTTCCGGATATGAATATGACATTCGTAGGATATCCTAGAACATCCATTGTTGTTAGGGAGTATTTTATTATCAGTTTTATTATTTATTTCATTAACTAAGAGAAACATTTTTATAACTAGTGTGAATTAGTAGCGCAGTGTCACTAATGAATTTAATAATCTTTTATTGATTTAAATTTAGAAGTGATAGTTAGCGCACAAATTTTTTAAAATATTTTAGAACTTTTTATATAAAAAATAATAAATATTTATAAATTCAAATTTAGATTGTCTTTGAAAGGATTCTTACAAACTGTAATTAATTCTAATCGACGCTTAGCTTATGACAATATATTATATCAAATGTGTACGTAAGAAAACAAAATTAAATTTAGTAATATGTATATTTTTATTATTATTACCTATATACATATGTAATTATATGTAAAAAATTTTAGACTCAGAAAATGAGAGTGAACTTTTGTTGGAAACCTCTATGATGGAAAAGAACAAAAATACAGAAGGTCATAAAAAATTCGCATATAAAAACTCAAAAAACATTAATGGAACTAAAGTAAACCGATTAGCACAACTTGATAATAAATTAACAACTCCATATTTTTTCTAGAAACTGTATCTGATAAATTGCGCAGGGACGTGGGTCGGGGCGTAACGCCGCAGCCAGATAACTCGAATCAAAATTCAAATCTTTCTACACCAGGTAATAAAAATTCAGATCGATAATTTTTTAAGCAATTTTTTTAAAATAAGATAATGAAAATCTGATTAAATTATAGATTTTCACGAATTTCTGTTCAATGAACATGGCCTTGAAGAGGAGTTCCTTTCGAAAGGTAATGTATACATCATGTGGAAATTAAAAATTATTTGTGCATTTCAAAATTTAACATTAAAATAATAATTTTTTATAGAGTCATCTTTCTTAATTGATGGTTTTCTTGGCATTGAATTAGATTTAACAGGTATTTTATATAAATATAGCCTCTGAATATAAAAACAATAAAATTAAAATAAAATTTAAATAATAATATTAAAAATAATATATAAACAATAAAAATAAAATACAAAATAATAATAATAAACCAATAATAATAATAACACAAGTACATAAAAAATTTTTTTAGCCGAGATACCACACTACTATATTTTCATGTATTTTTCCACTGAATTAAAATCTGCTGTGAAAATTTTCAAATTGACTCAAATTTTTGAGACAATGTCAAAAACTGCCCAAGAAAAATATGAAACAAAAAAAAATATGTTTCGCCTTTATTTCGTGTTTCTGAGTAGTTTTTCGAAATTATCTGTAAAATTGGACACAATCTGACAATTCTGTTTTGAATTTTAATTCAAGGGAAAACACAAAAATATATTAGTCTATTTTTTTGGCCAAACAAATTTTTTTTAGATCAATAAAACTTTATAAAATGGGGGTTCTATAATTTCTTTCTTAAAAAAATAATACTTACATATTTGGACAAATATTTCAGAGGAAACAAGATTAACGACAATCGGCACTAACGAGAGCAGCCAAAAACATTGCGAAAATAACGATAACAGCGAAATTGAGAAAAACAACGAAAACAATCACGATATAAATAAGTGTAATAATAACAGAGAGGCAGAATCAAAATTAAATGTAGAAAGTGAGAAGGAGAACAGCCAAGAAATTTCAGGTGATTTGTATGGTGATTTGTATAAATGTATAAAAATTACAATATTAAAGTGTGAAACGCACAGTAAAAACCTGTGACTCAAAATGATCCGCATGCGGTTCATTTTGATACGCAGCAAAAATGAGCCAGTTAGGTGGCGCCATTAGCCCATGTTTGTTGCGTATCAAAATGAGCCTCATGCGTATCATTTTGAATCGCAGCTTTTTACAGTGAAGATACAAATAATTCAGTAACTAAAATTTAACTAAAATACTTACTTGAATTATTAATTTAGATAAAACAACACCGGGAACGAGCGGCACCAACGAGGAAAACAGAAAGAAGTCCGAAAAAAGGGAAATGTTAAGTCCAACGCAGGGGCAAAAAACACACCTGAAAATAAAATGAAAAAAAGAGGTCGACCATTCTCGAAGTCCAACAGCGTCAAGCCGTCAGAAAAAGGGAAAATGACAAAAACACGATCGATAAAAAAAGTAAAAAAAGATAAACAGGATCAAGCACCTCCCCCAAAACGGAGACGTAGAACAAAAAAGAATTAAATTTTGTTGATTCCCAGCATTATTTAAGAACTAATTATATTGGCTACTTGTTCAGTGATTACAGACATTTTTTATTATGGATTTTTCCGTCTGTTCCTAATTAATACTTCACTACTTTTGTAAGCTACAATAATTAATAAAAATAAAATGATATACATTCCTGTCAACCAAAAATTAATTTTAATAATTTCCAAAATTTTATATTACTCATTTATTGAGTTACGTTAATTCATTTATTCAAACTATTAAATTGGTCAGGTAACACTATTTATAATTTATAAAAACTGAGTTTAACTTCCTGTTCATTAATTAAATAACACAATTACTATAAATAAAAAAAATGGTATGTTGAAATAAAAAATTGATTTAATTTTGGGGAATTCCTTCGTGAAGAATCGATCACTGTTGAGGAAGACATTAATTTAATTTTAAACAGTTTCTTTACATAGAATTAGTCTGTGGGTATAGAAAAATACTTGAATTAAATTTTGGAGAGTTTATGAGTGTAGAGTCAAAGTGTAAAAACATAAAAAGTGGATCAAAAAATTTTAGTTTTTATTCAAGATTGGAGAATCCTTTCGTGTAGAATCAGTCAGTGGAGAATAAAAAAAATTGAATTAAGTTTTGGAGAGCTTACTCGTGTAGTCGATTTCTGGAGAGATAAAAAGAGGAACTAAAAATTTAAGATTTTATTAAAGATTGGCCAATCCTTACGTGTAGAATCAGTCGATGGAGAGTAAAAAAAATTCAAATAGGTTTTGGAGAGGTTTATTCGTGTAGAATCGATGTTTGAAAAGATAAGAAAAGGATCACAAAATTTTAGTTTTTATTCAAGATTGGAGAATCATTTCGTGTAGAATCAGTCAGTGGAAAGTAAAAAAAATTCAAGTAAATTTTGGAGAGTTTGCTCGTGTAGAGTCGATTTGTGGAGAGATAAAAAGTGGATCAAAAAATTTTAGTTTTTATTCAAGATTGGAGAATCCTTTCGTGTAGAATCAATCAGTGGAGAATAAAAAAAATTGAATTAAGTTTTGGAGAGTTTAATCGTGTAGAGTCGATTTGTGGAGAGATAAAAGTAGAATTAAAACTTTAAGTTTTTATTCAAGATTGGAGAATCCTTTCGTGTAGAATCAGTTAGTGCATTATAAAAAAAATTGAATTAAGTTTTGGAGAGTTTGCTCGTGTAGAGTCGATTTGTGGAGAGATAAAAAGTGGATCAAAAAATTTTCGTTTTCATTCAAGATTGGAGAATCCTTTTGTGTAGAATCAGTCAGTGGAGAATAAAAAAAATTGAATTAAGTTTTGGAGAGTTTACTCATGTAGAGTCGATTTGTGGAGAGAAAAAAAGTTGGAACTAGAACTTTAAATTTTTATTCAAGATTGGTGAATCCTTTCGTGTAGAATCAGTCAATGGAGAGTAAAAAAAATTGAAATAAATTTTGGAGAGTTTATTCGTGTAGAGTCGATTTATGGAGTGATAAAAAGTGTATCAAAAAATTTTCGTTTTTATTCACGATTGGAGAATCATTTCGTATAGAATCAGTCAGTGGAAAGTAAAAAAAATTCAAGTTAATTTTGGAGAGTTTGCTCGTGTAGAGTCGATTTGTGGAGAGATAAAAAGTGGATCAAAAAATTTTAGTTTTTATTCAAGATTGGAGAATCCTTTCGTGTAGAATCAGTCAGTGGAGAATAAAAAAAATTGAATTAAGTTTTGGAGAGTTTAATCGTGTAGAGTCGATTTGTGGAGAGATAAAAGTAGAATTAAAACTTTAAGTTTTTATTCAAGATTGGAGAATCCTTTCGTGTAGAATCAGTTAGTGCATTATAAAAAAAATTGAATTAAGTTTTGGAGAGTTTATTCGTGTAGAATCGATGTTTGAAGAGATAAAAAATGGATCAAAAAATTTTCGTTTTTATTCAAGATTGGAGAATCATTTCGTGTAGAATCAGTCAGTGGAAAGTAAAAAAAATTCAAGTAAATTTTGGAGAGTTTGCTCGTGTAGAGTCGATTTGTGGAGAGATAAAAAGTAGATCAAAAAATTTTAGTTTTTATTCAAGATTGGAGAATCCTTTCGTGTAGAATCAGTCAGTGGAAAATTAAAAAAAATTGAATTAAGTTTTGGAGAGTTTAATCGTGTAGAGTCGATTTGTGGAGAGATAAAAGTGGAATTAAAACTTTAAGTTTTTATTCAAGATTGGAGAATCCTTTCGTGTAGAATCAGTCAGTGGAGAGTAAAAAAAATTGAATTAAGTTTTGGAGAGTTTATTCGTGTAGAATCGATTTGTGGAGAGATAAAAAATGGATCAAATAATTTTCGTTTTTATTCAAGATTCGAGAATCATTTCGTGTAGAATCAGTCAGTGGAGAATAAAAAAAATTGAATTAAGTTTTGGAGAGTTTATTCGTGTACAGTTGATTTGTGGAGAGATAAAAAGTGGAACTAAAACTTCAAGTTTTTATTAAAGATTGGCGAATCCTATCGTGTAGAATCAGTCAGTGGAGAGTACAAAAAATTGAAATAGATTTTGGCGAGTTTATTCGTGTAGAATCGATGTTTGAAGAGATAAAAAATGGATGAAAAAATTTTTGTTTTTATTCAAGATTGAAGAATCCTTTCGTGTAGAATCAGTCGGTGAAGAGTAAAAAAAATGGAATTAAGTTTTGGAGAGTTTAATCGTGTAGAGTCGATTTGTGGAGAGATAAAAGTGGAATTAAAACTTTAAGTTTTTATTCAAGATTGGAGAATCCTTTCGTGTAGAATCAGTCGGTGAAGAGTAAAAAAAATGGAATTAAGTTTTGGAGAGTTTATTCGTGTAGAATCGATTTGTGGAGAGATAAAAAATGGATCAAATAATTTTCGTTTTTATTCAAGATTGGAGAATCATTTCATGTAGAATCAGTCAGTGGAGAATAAAAAAATTGAATTAAGTTTTGGAGAGTTTACTCATGTAGAGTCGATTTGTGGAGAGATAAAAAGTTGGAACTAGAACTTTAAATTTTTATTCAAGATTGGTGAATCCTTTCGTGTAGAATCAGTCAATGGAGAGTAAAAAAAATTGAAATAAATTTTGGAGAGTTTACTCATGTAGAGTCGATTTGTGGAGAGATAAAAGTGGATCAAAAAATTTTCGTTTTTATTCAAGATTGGAGAATCATTTCGTGTAGAATCAGTCAGTGGAAAGTAAAAAAAATTCAAATAAATTTTGGAGAGTTTGCTCGTGTAGAGTCGATTTGTGGAGAGATAAAAAGTGGATCAAAAAATTTTAGTTTTTATTCAAGATTGGAGAATCCTTTCGTGTAGAATCAGTCAGTGGAGAATAAAAAAAATTGAATTAAGTCTTGGAGAGTTTATTCGTGTACAGTCGATTTATGGAGAGATAAAAAGTGGAACTAAAACTTCAAGTTTTTATTGAAGATTGGCGAATCCTATCGTGTAGAATCAGTCAGTGGAGAGTAAAAAAAATTGAAATACATTTTGGCGAGTTTATTCGTGTAGAATCGATGTTTGAAGAGATAAAAAATGGATGAAAAATTTTTTTTTTTATTCAAGATTGGAGAATCCTTTCGTGTAGAATCAGTCAGTGGAGAGTAAAAAAAATTGAATTAAGTTTTGGAGAGTTTATTCGTGTAGAATCGATTTGTGGAGAGATAAAAAATGGATCAAATAATTTTCGTTTTTATTCAAGATTGGAGAATCATTTCGTGTAGAATCAGTCGGTGAAGAGTTAAAAAAATGGAATTAAGTTTTGGAGAGTTTAATCGTGTAGAGTCGATTTGTGGAGAGATAAAAGTGGAATTAAAACTTTAAGTTTTTATTCAAGATTGGAGAATCATTTCCTGTAGAATCAGTCAGTGGAGAGTAAAAAAAATTGAAATAGATTTTGGCGAGTTTATTCGTGTAGAATCGATGTTTGAAGAGATAAAAAATGGATGCAAAAATTTTTGTTTTTATTCAAGATTGAAGAATCCTTTCGTGTAGAATCAGTCGGTGAAGAGTAAAAAAAATGGAATTAAGTTTTGGAGAGTTTAATCGTGTAGAGTCGATTTGTAAAGAGATAAAAGTGTAATTAAAACTTTAAGTTTTTATTCAAGATTGGAGAATCCTCTCGTGTAGAATCAGTCAGTGGAAAATAAAAAAAATTGAATTAAGTTTTGGAGAGTTTATTCGTGTAGAATCGATTTGTGGAGAGATAAAAAGTGGATCAAAAAATTTTCGTTTTCATTCAAGATTGGAGAATCCTTTTGTGTAGAATCAGTCAGTGGAGAATAAAAAAAATTGAATTAAGTTTTGGAGAGTTTACTCATGTAGAGTCGATTTGTGGAGAGATAAAAAGTTGGAACTAGAACTTTAAATTTTTATTCAAGATTGGTGAATCCTTTCGTGTAGAATCAGTCAATGGAGAGTAAAAAAAATTGAAATAAATTTTGGAGAGTTTATTCGTGTAGAGTCGATTTCTGGAGAGATAAAAAATGGATCAAATAATTTTCGTTTTTATTCAAGATTCGAGAATCATTTCGTGTAGAATCAGTCAGTGGAGAATAAAAAAAATTGAATTAAGTTTTGGAGAGTTTATTCGTGTACAGTTGATTTGTGGAGAGATAAAAAGTGGAACTAAAACTTCAAGTTTTTATTAAAGATTGGCGAATCCTATCGTGTAGAATCAGTCAGTGGAGAGTACAAAAAATTGAAATAGATTTTGGCGAGTTTATTCGTGTAGAATCGATGTTTGAAGAGATAAAAAATGGATGAAAAAATTTTTGTTTTTATTCTAGATTGAAGAATCCTTTCGTGTAGAATCAGTCGGTGAAGAGTAAAAAAATGGAATTAAGTTTTGGAGAGTTTAATCGTGTAGAGTCGATTTGTGGAGAGATAAAAGTGGAATTAAAACTTTAAGTTTTTATTCAAGATTGGAGAATCCTTTCGTGTAGAATCTGTCGGTGAAGAGTAAAAAAAATGGAATTAAGTTTTGGAGAGTTTATTCGTGTAGAATCGATTTGTGGAGAGATAAAAAATGGATCAAATAATTTTCGTTTTTATTCGAGATTGGAGAATCCTTTCGTGTAGAATCAGTCAGTGGAGAATAAAAAAAATTGAATTAAGTTTTGGAGAGTTTAATCGTGTAGAGTCGATTTGTGGAGAGATAAAAGTGGAATTAAAACTTTAAGTTTTTATTCAAGATTGGAGAATCCTTTCGTGTAGAATCAGTCAGTGGAGAGTAAAAAAAATTGAATTAAGTTTTGGAGAGTTTATTCGTGTAGAATCGATTTGTGGAGAGATAAAAAATGGATCAAATAATTTTCGTTTTTATTCAAGATTGGAGAATCATTTCGTGTAGAATCAGTCGGTGAAGAGTAAAAAAAATGGAATTAAGTTTTGGAGAGTTTAATCGTGTAGAGTCGATTTGTGGAGAGATAAAAGTGGAATTAAAACTTTAAGTTTTTATTCAAGATTGGAGAATCATTTCGTGTAGAATCAGTCAGTGGAGAGTAAAAAAAATTGAAATAGATTTTGGCGAGTTTATTCGTGTAGAATCGATGTTTGAAGAGATAAAAAATGGATGCAAAAATTTTTGTTTTTATTCAAGATTGAAGAATCCTTTCGTGTAGAATCAGTCGGTGAAGAGTAAAAAAAATGGAATTAAGTTTTGGAGAGTTTAATCGTGTAGAGTCGATTTGTGGAGAGATAAAAATTGGATCAAATAATTTTCGTTTTTATTCAAGATTGGAGAATCATTTCGTGTAGAATCAGTCAGTGGAGAATAAAAAAAATTGAATTAAGTTTTGGAGAGTTTATTCGTGTAGAATCGATTTGTGGAGAGATAAAAAATGGATCAAATAATTTTCGTTTTTATTCAAGATTGGAGAATCATTTCGTGTAGAATCAGTCAGTGGAGAGTAAAAAAAATTGAAATACATTTTGGCGAGTTTATTCGTGTAGAATCGATGTTTGAAGAGATAAAAAATGGATGAAAAATTTTTTTTTTTATTCAAGATTGGAGAATCCTTTCGTGTAGAATCAGTCAGTGGAGAGTAAAAAAAATTGAATTAAGTTTTGGAGAGTTTATTCGTGTAGAATCGATTTGTGGAGAGATAAAAAATGGATGAAAAAATTTTTGTTTTTATTCAAGATTGAAGAATCCTTTCGTGTAGAATCAGTCGGTGAAGAGTAAAAAAAATGGAATTAAGTTTTGGAGAGTTTAATCGTGTAGAGTCGATTTGTGGAGAGATAAAAGTGGAATTAAAACTTTAAGTTTTTATTCAAGATTGGAGAATCCTTTCGTGTAGAATCAGTCGGTGAAGAGTAAAAAAAATGGAATTAAGTTTTGGAGAGTTTATTCGTGTAGAATCGATTTGTGGAGAGATAAAAAATGGATCAAATAATTTTCGTTTTTATTCAAGATTGGAGAATCATTTCATGTAGAATCAGTCAGTGGAGAATAAAAAAATTGAATTAAGTTTTGGAGAGTTTACTCATGTAGAGTCGATTTGTGGAGAGATAAAAAGTTGGAACTAGAACTTTAAATTTTTATTCAAGATTGGTGAATCCTTTCGTGTAGAATCAGTCAATGGAGAGTAAAAAAAATTGAAATAAATTTTGGAGAGTTTACTCATGTAGAGTCGATTTGTGGAGAGATAAAAGTGGATCAAAAAATTTTCGTTTTTATTCAAGATTGGAGAATCATTTCGTGTAGAATCAGTCAGTGGAAAGTAAAAAAAATTCAAATAAATTTTGGAGAGTTTGCTCGTGTAGAGTCGATTTGTGGAGAGATAAAAAGTGGATCAAAAAATTTTAGTTTTTATTCAAGATTGGAGAATCCTTTCGTGTAGAATCAGTCAGTGGAGAATAAAAAAAATTGAATTAAGTCTTGGAGAGTTTATTCGTGTACAGTCGATTTATGGAGAGATAAAAAGTGGAACTAAAACTTCAAGCTTTTTTGAAGATTGGCGAATCCTATCGTGTAGAATCAGTCAGTGGAGAGTAAAAAAAATTGAAATACATTTTGGCGAGTTTATTCGTGTAGAATCGATGTTTGAAGAGATAAAAAATGGATGAAAAATTTTTTTTTTTATTCAAGATTGGAGAATCCTTTCGTGTAGAATCAGTCAGTGGAGAGTAAAAAAAATTGAATTAAGTTTTGGAGAGTTTATTCGTGTAGAATCGATTTGTGGAGAGATAAAAAATGGATCAAATAATTTTCGTTTTTATTCAAGATTGGAGAATCATTTCGTGTAGAATCAGTCGGTGAAGAGTTAAAAAAATGGAATTAAGTTTTGGAGAGTTTAATCGTGTAGAGTCGATTTGTGGAGAGATAAAAGTGGAATTAAAACTTTAAGTTTTTATTCAAGATTGGAGAATCATTTCCTGTAGAATCAGTCAGTGGAGAGTAAAAAAAATTGAAATAGATTTTGGCGAGTTTATTCGTGTAGAATCGATGTTTGAAGAGATAAAAAATGGATGCAAAAATTTTTGTTTTTATTCAAGATTGAAGAATCCTTTCGTGTAGAATCAGTCGGTGAAGAGTAAAAAAAATGGAATTAAGTTTTGGAGAGTTTAATCGTGTAGAGTCGATTTGTAAAGAGATAAAAGTGTAATTAAAACTTTAAGTTTTTATTCAAGATTGGAGAATCCTTTCGTGTAGAATCAGTCAGTGGAAAATAAAAAAAATTGAATTAAGTTTTGGAGAGTTTATTCGTGTAGAATCGATTTGTGGAGAGATAAAAAGTGGATCAAAAAATTTTCGTTTTCATTCAAGATTGGAGAATCCTTTTGTGTAGAATCAGTCAGTGGAGAATAAAAAAAATTGAATTAAGTTTTGGAGAGTTTACTCATGTAGAGTCGATTTGTGGAGAGATAAAAAGTTGGAACTAGAACTTTAAATTTTTATTCAAGATTGGTGAATCCTTTCGTGTAGAATCAGTCAATGGAGAGTAAAAAAAATTGAAATAAATTTTGGAGAGTTTATTCGTGTAGAGTCGATTTCTGGAGAGATAAAAAATGGATCAAATAATTTTCGTTTTTATTCAAGATTCGAGAATCATTTCGTGTAGAATCAGTCAGTGGAGAATAAAAAAAATTGAATTAAGTTTTGGAGAGTTTATTCGTGTACAGTTGATTTGTGGAGAGATAAAAAGTGGAACTAAAACTTCAAGTTTTTATTAAAGATTGGCGAATCCTATCGTGTAGAATCAGTCAGTGGAGAGTACAAAAAATTGAAATAGATTTTGGCGAGTTTATTCGTGTAGAATCGATGTTTGAAGAGATAAAAAATGGATGAAAAAATTTTTGTTTTTATTCTAGATTGAAGAATCCTTTCGTGTAGAATCAGTCGGTGAAGAGTAAAAAAATGGAATTAAGTTTTGGAGAGTTTAATCGTGTAGAGTCGATTTGTGGAGAGATAAAAGTGGAATTAAAACTTTAAGTTTTTATTCAAGATTGGAGAATCCTTTCGTGTAGAATCTGTCGGTGAAGAGTAAAAAAAATGGAATTAAGTTTTGGAGAGTTTATTCGTGTAGAATCGATTTGTGGAGAGATAAAAAATGGATCAAATAATTTTCGTTTTTATTCGAGATTGGAGAATCCTTTCGTGTAGAATCAGTCAGTGGAGAATAAAAAAAATTGAATTAAGTTTTGGAGAGTTTAATCGTGTAGAGTCGATTTGTGGAGAGATAAAAGTGGAATTAAAACTTTAAGTTTTTATTCAAGATTGGAGAATCCTTTCGTGTAGAATCAGTCAGTGGAGAGTAAAAAAAATTGAATTAAGTTTTGGAGAGTTTATTCGTGTAGAATCGATTTGTGGAGAGATAAAAAATGGATCAAATAATTTTCGTTTTTATTCAAGATTGGAGAATCATTTCGTGTAGAATCAGTCGGTGAAGAGTAAAAAAAATGGAATTAAGTTTTGGAGAGTTTAATCGTGTAGAGTCGATTTGTGGAGAGATAAAAGTGGAATTAAAACTTTAAGTTTTTATTCAAGATTGGAGAATCATTTCGTGTAGAATCAGTCAGTGGAGAGTAAAAAAAATTGAAATAGATTTTGGCGAGTTTATTCGTGTAGAATCGATGTTTGAAGAGATAAAAAATGGATGCAAAAATTTTTGTTTTTATTCAAGATTGAAGAATCCTTTCGTGTAGAATCAGTCGGTGAAGAGTAAAAAAAATGGAATTAAGTTTTGGAGAGTTTAATCGTGTAGAGTCGATTTGTGGAGAGATAAAAATTGGATCAAATAATTTTCGTTTTTATTCAAGATTGGAGAATCATTTCGTGTAGAATCAGTCAGTGGAGAATAAAAAAAATTGAATTAAGTTTTGGAGAGTTTATTCGTGTAGAATCGATTTGTGGAGAGATAAAAAATGGATCAAATAATTTTCGTTTTTATTCAAGATTGGAGAATCATTTCGTGTAGAATCAGTCAGTGGAGAGTAAAAAAAATTGAAATACATTTTGGCGAGTTTATTCGTGTAGAATCGATGTTTGAAGAGATAAAAAATGGATGAAAAATTTTTTTTTTTATTCAAGATTGGAGAATCCTTTCGTGTAGAATCAGTCAGTGGAGAGTAAAAAAAATTGAATTAAGTTTTGGAGAGTTTATTCGTGTAGAATCGATTTGTGGAGAGATAAAAAATGGATCAAATAATTTTCGTTTTTATTCAAGATTGGAGAATCATTTCGTGTAGAATCAGTCGGTGAAGAGTTAAAAAAATGGAATTAAGTTTTGGAGAGTTTAATCGTGTAGAGTCGATTTGTGGAGAGATAAAAGTGGAATTAAAACTTTAAGTTTTTATTCAAGATTGGAGAATCATTTCCTGTAGAATCAGTCAGTGGAGAGTAAAAAAAATTGAAATAGATTTTGGCGAGTTTATTCGTGTAGAATCGATGTTTGAAGAGATAAAAAATGGATGCAAAAATTTTTGTTTTTATTCAAGATTGAAGAATCCTTTCGTGTAGAATCAGTCGGTGAAGAGTAAAAAAAATGGAATTAAGTTTTGGAGAGTTTAATCGTGTAGAGTCGATTTGTGGAGAGATAAAAGTGTAATTAAAACTTTAAGTTTTTATTCAAGATTGGAGAATCCTTTCGTGTAGATTCAGTCAGTGGAAAATAAAAAAAATTGAATTAAGTTTTGGAGAGTTTATTCGTGTAGAATCGATTTGTGGAGAGATAAAAAGTGGATCAAAAAATTTTCGTTTTCATTCAAGATTGGAGAATCCTTTTGTGTAGAATCAGTCAGTGGAGAATAAAAAAAATTGAATTAAGTTTTGGAGAGTTTACTCATGTAGAGTCGATTTGTGGAGAGATAAAAAGTTGGAACTAGAACTTTAAATTTTTATTCAAGATTGGTGAATCCTTTCGTGTAGAATCAGTCAATGGAGAGTAAAAAAAATTGAATTAAATTTTGGAGAGTTTATTCGTGTAGAGTCGATTTCTGGAGAGATAAAAAATGGATCAAATAATTTTCGTTTTTATTCAAGATTCGAGAATCATTTCGTGTAGAATCAGTCAGTGGAGAATAAAAAAAATTGAATTAAGTTTTGGAGAGTTTATTCGTGTACAGTTGATTTGTGGAGAGATAAAAAGTGGAACTAAAACTTCAAGTTTTTATTAAAGATTGGCGAATCCTATCGTGTAGAATCAGTCAGTGGAGAGTACAAAAAATTGAAATAGATTTTGGCGAGTTTATTCGTGTAGAATCGATGTTTGAAGAGATAAAAAATGGATGAAAAAATTTTTGTTTTTATTCAAGATTGAAGAATCCTTTCGTGTAGAATCAGTCGGTGAAGAGTAAAAAAATGGAATTAAGTTTTGGAGAGTTTAATCGTGTAGAGTCGATTTGTGGAGAGATAAAAGTGGAATTAAAACTTTAAGTTTTTATTCAAGATTGGAGAATCCTTTCGTGTAGAATCAGTCGGTGAAGAGTAAAAAAAATGGAATTAAGTTTTGGAGAGTTTATTCGTGTAGAATCGATTTGTGGAGAGATAAAAAATGGATCAAATAATTTTCGTTTTTATTCGAGATTGGAGAATCATTTCATGTAGAATCAGTCAGTGGAGAATAAAAAAAATTGAATTAAGTTTTGGAGAGTTTATTCGTGTACAGTCGATTTGTGGAGAGATAAAAAGTGGAACTAAAACTTCAAGTTTTTATTAAAGATTGGCGAATCCTTTCGTGTAGAATCAGTCAGTGGAGAGTAAAAAAAAATTGAAATAGATTTTGATGAGTTTATTCGTGTAGAATCGATGTTTGAAGAGATAAAAAATGGGTCAAAAAATTTTAGTTTTTATTCAAGATTGGAGAATCCTTTCGTGTAGAATCAGTCAGTGGAGAGTAAAAAAAATTGAATTAAGTTTTCGAGAGTTTATTCGTGTAGAATCGATTTGTGGAGAGATAAAAAATGGATCAAATAATTTTCGTTTTTATTCAAGATTGGAGAATCATTTCATGTAGAATCAGTCAGTGGAGAATAAAAAAAATTGAATTAAGTTTTGGAGAGTTTATTCGTGTACAGTCGATTTGTGGAGAGATAAAAATTGGAAGTAAAACTTCAAGTTTTTATTAAAGATTGGCGAATCCTTTCGTGTAGAATCAGTCAGTGGAGAGTAAAAAAAAATTGAAATAGATTTTGATGAGTTTATTCGTGTAGAATCGATGTTTGAAGAGATAAAAAATGGGTCAAAAAATTTTAGTTTTTATTCAAGATTGGAGAATCCTTTCGTGTAGAATCAGTCAGTGGAGAGTAAAAAAAATTGAATTAAGTTTTCGAGAGTTTATTCGTGTAGAATCGATTTGTGGAGAGATAAAAAATGGATCAAATAATTTTCGTTTTTATTCAAGATTGGAGAATCATTTCGTGTAGAATCAGTCGGTGAAGATTAAAAAAAATGGAATTAAGTTTTGGAGAGTTTAATCGTGTACAGTCGATTTGTGGAGAGATAAAAAGTGGAAGTAAAACTTCAAGTTTTTATTCAAGATTGGAGAATTCTTTCGTGTAGAATCAGTCAGTGGAGAGTAAAAAAAATTGAAATACATTTTGGCGAGTTTATTCGTGTAGAATCGATGTTTGAAGAGATAAAAAATGGATGAAAAAATTTTTTTTTTATTCAAGATTGGAGAATCCTTTCGTGTAGAATCAGTCAGTGGAGAGTAAAAAAAATTGAATTAAGTTTTGGAGAGTTTATTCGTGTAGAATCGATTTGTGGAGAGATAAAAAATGGATGAAAAAATTTTTGTTTTTATTCAAGATTGAAGAATCCTTTCGTGTAGAATCAGTCGGTGAAGAGTAAAAAAAATGGAATTAAGTTTTGGAGAGTTTATT